>NW_027507790.1:151047768-151360268 GCF_037356315.1 Lithobates pipiens | reverse complement strand
TGATCTGCACTTTTGTTTTGGCAGCATTGAAGGTGGTTGCTCTGTATACTGTAACAGCCAGGCAGCTTGCATTTTCAGAAGGAATATATGTATGTAAACCCTAATGAACGTCTCTTGTTTACTCCCATTTAGTCTGTTGCATATCCTAGTTAAAGAGTTTTGTTTAATAGGTGCAACAAATACCCAATAAATCTGCATTGAACCTTGTAAACTGATACCATCCTGCACTCTCTTCCTGTGCTGACTGCTATCAGTTAAATTGTTCCTAGATCTCTCTGTGAACTACAGAAAACCACCTCCTATGGTGGTAACAATGCACTGTCATTGATGCGGTACAGTGAGTAAGCACTGTCACCGTAGGACAGAAAGCGAGTTATTGGCAGGATTATCAGTTATAAACACAGGACAAAGTAGGACAAATAGAAACCCCCTTCCCCATATCTATTTTGGGACATTAAAGGCTCAAAATTGTATCATGTGTGTATATGATACCATTTTGAGCCTTTAAAGTCCCAATATATGGGGGGGATTCCTATTTTTCTTATGATAATTTAGGGATGTTGGCTCACATTGCACACCAATCTCTCAGCTTTCTTTATTAAATACAGGACAACAAGCTTAAAAAATGAATGCAGCCATCACATCTAATGACTGGTCAGCTACAACATATAAATTTAGGTTCTTGAGTCTAGATACATTTTTGCAGTGGCAGCCCCCCATTTCTTTGCTGACAGATTTACTGTAGCTGGCAGGGCTTGTAGTTCCATTGCAGAAGGAATGCAGGCTGTTCAATCCTGAAAATACAAAACCTGTTACAGGGTAGCAGGCTGATCCAGAATTTTTCATGGAAGCATAGTTAAAGTTTGCTTAACTGAACTTTACCACACAAGACTCGCTCCTGAAATCAGCACTGTATGCTGGGACTTGTAGTTCTATTTGAGCTAAATTCAAATTAACCCTGAAAAAGGACCTCTTCCGACTAGCTAACAGAATATACTAAGGTTTATAGTGCCATCACAGATTACCAACAGAGTAATTAACCCTATCAACATCAGATATCCTGATTGTCTACCAGCTGAGACTTCTGGTTTCTTTATAGTATTACATCTTCCAGTACCCTCACTAAAGGTTATATAAAGCCTTAAGGATAAGGAAAAAACAATTATTCTTTCTAAACAAATTGCTGTACTAAAAATGGCAAAGTTAACTGCAATTATTATCCTATTTACGCTTCTAAATTGGCCTGGGGAGGAAGTGAGTGCGGATTTGAACAACTGGAAAGAGAAGAATTAAGAAGCCACTCCTGGGGTTTCCTATCTCTGCGGAGGCGCAGCCAGAAAGTTTCCTCTTCAGAAGCTCAGCCAGTTGTGTTTGATTGCAGAACAACACACATCACAATCCCAGGACCCCTCACACTGATTAGGTGCCATAATATATGCATAGTGTAGGGTGTAAAATAGAGGGGATAGGAAACAAGCCAGGGAATTCCCCCAACGCTTCCTAGCAAATGAAGGACTTAGAACTCACAGCATCTCCAAAATATGTGTTTAGATTTCCCCTGTGGAACAGCAACATTATCCACATAATACAGTTTATGTCCATAGATGAGGAGCGAAAGTTTACATTAGCTCCAGTCAGGCTCTTTATAAATGAGAAGGATGGTTACAGCCAGTAATTATGGTAATGTTACCTTTAAAAGGAGGAGGAAGATAGATACCCTATAGATTAGAAGGTGGAAAGGACAGGAGAACATGAAGGGGGACAAGGTCAACTACAGAAAATGATGGCTACAGAAAGAATATGAGAAAAAGGGAAAATAAGAGAATAAAGAGTGGGCAGAGTATGAAAAAAAACATGGCAATGACAAAGAGAAAAAAGGAAAAAGAGGCAAAATGATAATGGGGAGCCTGGAGAGAACATGTAGAATTGGTCAGAGGACATTGAGCTTGGAGGAAACATGTAAAATGATAGGAGAATCAACACATTTCCGCAACAGGAAATCTACCCGCCATCCCACTATAACAACACACTCTTAACACCCCATGAAGCCTCCCACATCCCTCTTCGTCCACATATCCTAACCAATAACAAATTCTCCTACCTAAATAGATACCAAGACTCTTCACTGCATGCTTTGGTACCCAGTATACACTGTATTTGTTCCCTTGACTTGCCCAATCTGGTGGGCCTGGTAGGGAAGGGGAATACAGAAGGAATATTGCATGAAGTAGGAAAGATAACAGAAGAGCACACACAAAATATCAAAGAAAAAAGGGAGCAGGAAATGCACATAAAAGCTGGTTACTCTGGGGTTTAAAGTGGTAGTAAACAAGTTTTTTGAATGTGTACCTTCAGGTAAGTCTATAATACGACTTACTTGTAGGTACAGTGAATATCTTCCAAACTTGGGGTGTTTAGGAGATATTTACACTGGATGCAGCTGGTGACGTCATCAGAGCATGGGCTATGAATGAATGGCATACCATGTCTGACCTTCAGAGCTCTATGCTGGAGGGTGGCATCCTTGTAGCCCCAGCCACTCATACAGCCGGAGCCTGTGAACCTGGAAGGAAGACCTAAGGAAAGATGTAAACCCGCTGGGAGGCTTCGTTCTAAGGTACAGTGAATGTAAAAAGTCTACACACTCCTGTTAAATGTCAGGTTTTTGTGATGTAAGAAAATGAGACAAATAATAATAAATAATTTCAGAATTTTTGTCCACCTTAAAAGTGACCTATAAACTGTACAACTCAATTGAAAATCAAACTGAAATGGGGGGAAGTAAAAATAAAAAAAATAAAAATGATGTGATTGCATAAGTGTACATACCCTCTTATAACTGGGGATGTAGCTGTGTTCATAATTAAACATTCACATTCCAACTCATATTAAATAGGAGTCAGTACACACCTGCCATAATTGAAAGTGCCTTTGATTAACCCCAAATAAAGTTAAGCTGTTCTAGTAGGTCTTTCCTGACATTTTTGTAGTCACATCCTACAGCAAAAGCCATGGTCCGCAGAGAGCTTCCAAAGCATCACAGGGAATTAATTGGTAAAATGTATGTCAGGAGAAGGGTACAAAATAATTTCCAAGGCATTCGATATACCATGGAACACATTGAAGACAGTTATCATCAAGTGGAAAAAATATTGCACAACAGTGACATTACCAAACACTGGATGTCCCTCCAAAATTGATGAAAAGATGAGAAGAAAACTGGACAGGAAGGCTGCCAAGAGGCCTACAGCAACATTAAAGGAACTGCAAGAATATCTGGCAAGTACTGGCTGTGTGGTACATGAGACAACAATCTCCCGTATTCTTCATATGTCTGTGCCATGTGGTAGAGTGGCAAGTTGGAAGCCTTTTCTTACAAAGAAAAACATCCAAGCCCAGCTAAATATTGCAAAAACAAGTCTCCCAAAAGCATGTGGGAAAATGTGTTATGGTCTAATGAAACCAAGGTTGAACTTTTTGGTCAGAATTCCAAAAGATATGTTTGGCGCACAAACCACACTGCACATCACCAAAAGAACACCATACCCACAGTGAAGCATGGTGGTGGCAGCATCATACTTTGGGGTTGTTTTTCTTCAGCTGGAACAGGGGCCTTAGTCAAGGTAGAGGGAAATATGAATAGTTCCAAATGCCATCCAATATTGGCACAAAACCTTCAGGCTTTTGCTAGAAAGCTGAACATGAAGATGAACATCATCTTTGAGCATGACAACAACCTAAAGCATACATTCAAACCAACAAAGGGATGGCTTCACCAGAAGATTAAAGTTTTGGAATGGCGCAGCCAGAGCTCAGACCTGAATCCGATTGAAAATCTGTGGGGTCATCTGAAGAGGGCTGTGCCCTGGAGATGCCCTCGCAATCTGACAGATTTGGAGTGTTTTTGCAAAGATGAGTGGGAGAATATAGCCAAGTCAAGATGTGCCATGCTGATAGACTCATACCCAAAAGACTGAGTGCTATAATAAAATCAGGGTTATTGAATAAAGTATTAGTTTAAGGGTGTGCACACTTATGCAACAATATTATTTTATTTTTTTATGTTTACTTTCCTCCAACTGAAAGATTTCAGTTTGTTGTTCAACTGAGTTGTACAGTTTATAGGTCACATTAAAGGTGGAAAAAGTTCTGAAATAATTTCTTTGTCTCATTGTTTTACAACGCAAACCCTGACATTTTAACAGGGGTGTGTAGACTTTTTATATCCACTGTATTTCATAATGTGCTAGTATGCGATGCTTACTAGCACATTATACCATTGCCTTGCAGCGTTTTTTTTTATTTTTTTTTTAAATGCCGCAGTTTACTACTACTTTAAAGATATAAGCCCTGTACATGCGATCGGACTTTCCGACAGGAAATGTTGGATGTCAGGCTGTTGGCGTAAAATCTGACCGCGTGTATGCTCCATCAGACAATTGTTGTCAGACTTTCCATTCAAATGTTGGCTAGCATGTTTTCAAATTTACCGCCAACAAATGTGTCATTGGATTTTCTGATCATGTGTACACAAGTCCGTCGGACAAAAGTCAAAAGTTTTTTAACACCATTATCCCATAGGTTTTAAGATCAAAGATACAACTATGTTGGTGTCCCTTATCAAATTTACATTATATTTTTTAAAAAGTAACTGCCTACTTCCAAACTGTCATTTAAAGTAAAACACATAGCCAAGTATTATTCTCTACAATGTTTTTTATTGTGCATTAAAAAAAATAAAAAATAGACATGTTATCTGCCAATAGAACTGAACAAAAAAGTGCATTCTATGCATCCAAAAATATAGAAAATATACCAAATCAAATCATTATTCAACCGAAAAAATAATATCAAAGCAATAACTCCAAGGCCAATAATAAATAACATGTTATCTCCTCCGATTCCGCAACATGTCTGGTTGACGAACGGCCATTCAGAAATGAACTGAAAAGCATGAAATGAAAAGCACAAACTGAAAAGCACTAAATGAAAAACGCGAAAAGAAAAGCGCGAATCAACACTCACCAAACTTCTACTAACACTAAATTAGCAGAAGGAGCCCAAAGGGTGGCGCTAAAGAGCTGAAAAACCATGTAGTACGTCTAGTACGTCATTACGTTTGTAATTGTTGGCCAACATTTGCGTGACCGTGTGTATGCAAGACAAGTTTAAGCCAAAGCCCTTCGGACAAAATTCCACGGTTTTGTTGTCAGAAAGTCTGATCGTGTGTGCGAGGCATAACTCCACTTTCGTGTGGAAAAAAAAGAGCAAATAAAACAAAAATATAGCATATACAATTGCGACGCAAGTCATATTGTAACTGAATCTTTTTAAAAATGACCTGTCCTTTTCAATCTACAGCTCTGTCATTTTCTGTAAAGTGCAATACAATATGGCAACCTGGAGGTGTTCTGTACACAGAATGTCCCCAGATATGTAATTTCCTGTTTGTGTGATCCGCTTTCTGATTTTCCCAGAAATCTGCCCTAAGATACAAGTCAGATTTCAGGTATTACCTGCAACAAAAATGTAATTTTTGGTGTCATACTCCTAATAGAAAATCACATCTAAAGGGATTTTCCTTATTAAAGGCCTGTGGGTGCAGCAGCTGGTTGATAATTATGAAATCATTCCCATTAGACTCACTTAGCACATGAGCACAGATAAATACACAGAGACTTCTTCACAATAACAAAAGGTAGGAATCTGCAACAAAGTGGGTTAAAATCCCTGCAAAGTAGATACCTGTAGATCACCCAGAGGTGGGATGTGTTTTTTCTCAACAAAAGTGGAGTTTCAGATAAGCTTTTTTTATTGTGCATTTCCATTTATTTATATTGTATTTACTAGACATTTTGATATAATCTCAAAATCATAGCTAGATATTACCCTGATTTAGCACACGTTTGTTGATTAAAAAATACAGTTAGTAGAATTTTACAAAACATGTTGAAAAGTGTTTGGTTTGGCTAGGTTTAATAGGCAATCGGCTAACTGGTTGACATCACTCTGCAGTTCTTTCTTTTTCTGCAATCTTTGAAGGAGTTTGAATAAAACCTTATCACGTGTTTCAGTTCAGAAGTCTGATTTCATTGCTCTCTCTGGCCACCATTTCTCTTAAGTATCCGCTTGTAATATAATATCTATATACAGCGGGTAAAATTAGTATTGAACACATCACCATTTATCTATGTAAATAGATTTCTAAAGGTGCTATTGACATAAAATTTTAGCCACATGTCTGTAACAACTAATGCAATCCAAACATACAAAGAAACCAAAACAAATAAGTTCAGAAATGAAGTTATGTGTAATAAAATGGAATGACAAAGGGAAAAAGTATTGAACACCCTAACTGAAATTTATTTAATACTTTGTACAAAATCCTTTGTTGTTAATGACAAATTCAGGATGCCTCCTGTATAGGAGAAACAAATCGAATGCATTGTTCAAGTGTGATTTTGTCTCAAATCTTGAAGGTTCCATGAACTCTGATCTTTAGTTCTTTCCATAGATTTTCTATCGGATGTAAGTCAGGTGATTGGCTGGGCCATTCCAGCAGCTTTGTTTTCTTTCCCTGAAACCAATTGAGAGTTTCCTTTATGTTTGGCATCATCGTCTTGCTGAAATGTCCACCCTCATTTCATCTTCATCATCCTGGTAGATGGCAGCAGATTTTTATCAAGAATGCCTTGGTACATTTTTTCATTTATTCTTCCTTCAATGATATGAAGTTTGCCAGTACTGTATGCTGGAAAACAGACCTCACCATGATGTTCCCACCTCCAAACTTCACTGTTGGTATGGTAATTTTGGGGTGATGTGCAGTGCCATTTGACCTCCAAATGTGGTGTATATTATGGCACCCAAAGAGTTGAATTTTGGTCTCATCTAACCAGACTATATTCTCCCAGTATTTCACAGGCTTGTCTAAATTTCGTGCAGTAAACTTTAAATGAGCTTCGGCATCCTTTTTGATGCGTGGTGAGTGTGCATACAGGCCATGGCGGCTGAGTGCATTACTTATTGTTTTCTTTGAAACAATTGTACCTGCTAATTCCAGGCCTTTCTGAAGCTCTCCACAAGTGGTCCTTGTCTCTTGGACAACTCTTCTAATAATTCTTTTCACTCCTATGTCAGAAATCTTGCGGGGAGCACCTGGTCGTAGCTAGTTTATGGTGAAATTATGTTCTTTCCACTTTCGGATTATGGCCCCAACAGTGCTCACTGATACATTCAGAAGTTTAGAAATCCTTCTGTAACCAGTGCCATCAGTATGTTTTGCAACAATAAGGTTGCAGAGGTCTTGAGAGAGCTCTTTACTTTTACCCATCATGAGATGTTTCTTGTGTGACACCTTTGTAATGAGATACCTTTTTATAGGCTATCATTTGAGACTGAACCAACTGATATAAATTTGTACTGACAAGGGGCAGGACTGCTTTCTAATTACTGATAGATTCCAGCTGGTATCTTGGCCTTCCATACCTTTTTGCACCTCCCTTTCTTTATGTGTTAAATACTTTTTTCCCTGTGTCAGTCCATTTTATTATACTTAACTCCATTTCTGAACTTTTGGTTTCTTTGTATGGATTGCATGGGTTGTTACCGACGCATGGAGAATATTTCATGACAATAGTCCCTTTAGAAACCTTACCTAGACAAATGGTGACATTTTGCCTGCTGTATATACAGTATCTCACAAAGGTGAGTACACCCCTCACATTTTTGTAAATATTTCATTATATCTTTTCATGTGACAACACTGAAGAAATTACACTTTGCTATAATGTAAAGCAGTGAGTGTACAGCTTGTAAAACAGTGTCAGTTTGCTGTCCCCTCAAAATAACTCAATACACAGCCATTAATGTCTAAACCGCTGGCAACAAAAGTGAGTACACCCCAAGTGAAAATGTACAAATTGGGACCAAGTAGCCATTTTCCCTCCCCAGTCATGTGACTTGCTAGTGTTACAAGGTCTCAGGTGTGAATGGGGAGCAGGTGTGTTAGATTTGGTGTTATCACTCTCAATCACTCATACTGGTCACTGGAAGTTCAACATGGCACCTCATGGCAAGGAACTCTCTGAGGATCTGAAAAAAATTGTTGCTCTACATAAAGATGGGCTATAAGAAGATTGGCAAGAACCTGAAACTGAGCTGCAGCAAGGTGGCCAAGACCATACAGCGGTTTAACATGACAGGTTTCACTCAGAACAGGCCTCGCCATGGTCAACCAAAGAAGTTGAGTGCACACATACTCACTTTTGTTGCCAGCGGATTAGACATCAATGGCTGTGTGTTGAGTTATATTGAGGGGACAGCAAATTTACTCTGTTATACAAGCTGTACACTCACTACTTTACATTGTAGAAAACTATAATTTCTTCAGTGTTGTCACATTAAAAGATATAATAAAATATTTACAAAAATGTGAGAGGTGTACTCACTTTTATGAGATACTGTATATATATATGATTTTCTAACGGAATGGTCACTTATTTTAATGAATAAGGTGAAGCTGTATTCATTTCAATCATCCAAACATGTATATGTTCCTTTTTACTTGATAGGATATTTTAAGTGAACACAGCTTCACTTTGCCAAGTAAATATCCGCTATTCCATTATTAAATCAACCCCATTGCCTATAAATACATTCATCGTGCTGAAAGATTTCATGTTTTATTGTCCAAACATTTTTTATCACCATGGATTTAATTTATTGTGTTAACACTGATCAATAAAAACATACTCTTTAATGCCAAAGTGACAACAGACCTCTGAAAAAATTGATTTACATTAGTTTAAATGAAAAAAACAAAAACAAAGTAACCACATGAAGACTTTATAAATCCTCTTTAACATGACATACAGAAATCATCAGTAGTGCAGCCATTTATTTTCCAATGCCTCATAATTAGTTAAACGGAGATCACCTAGTCAAAAGGTTTTAAGTAATTGTGATATAAAAACACAAGTATCTGGAAGGCCTTCCAGCAAAACAATGACCCCAAACATAAAGCCAAAACTAAACAAGAATGACATAGAAACACAAATGTTAATGTCCTGGAATGGCCAAGCCAGGGGCTGGATCTCAAGCCAATGGAGAATTTGTGGCTGGAGTTGAAAAAGGCTGATTACTCACAATCCCTATGTCCCTATGCAACCCAACAAGCTGGAGCAGTTTTGCAAAGAGGAATTGAGACAAATTGCAGTGTCCAGATCTGTATAAGCTCACGGAGATCCATCTACGCAGACTCAAGGCTATAATTTCTGCCAAAAGCGCATCAGCTTAATACTGGCTTGAAGAGGGTGTATACTTAAATAGACAACCTTTTTGTGTTTTACATTGTAATTAAATCACTTTGGAAAGATATGTTTTCACTTTAGATATTTTTTGTGCCAATTGATGTATAAAAAAAAGAAGAAAAAAAAGTAAAAAAATAAAAGTTAAAGTTCATTTAAACACAAACGCAAAAATATAATTAATTGCAGCTCAATCCCAAAGGCTATGTTAAAGTGATACTAAAGTCTCTTTTTTTTTTTGGTTCAAAATAACAAACATGTAATATTTGGCTGCTCTGTGCAGTAGTTTTGCACAGAGCAGCCCAGATTCTCCTCTTCTGGGGTTCCTGGCCCCTCCCTCCTATTGAGTGCCCCCACAGCAAGTAGCTTGCTATGGGGGCACCCCAGGTGAGCCGCAGTTCCATGTGCCCATTCAGACACAGAGCCATTGCTCAGCCCCTCTCTCTCTCATCATTGGCTCACTGATTGACAGCAGGGAGAGCCAATGGTGCTTCACTGCTTTCTCAGCCAATGAGAAGGGAGAGTCCCAGACAGCCGAGTCTCTCATGCAACGTCGCTGGGTTGAGATGGGGCTTAGGTAAGTATTAGGAGGGCTGAGTAGGGCTGCTGCACACAGAAGGTTTTTTTTATCTTAATGCATAGATAAGATAAAAAAATATTCTGCCTTTAACACTATATCCAGTGACCTGGATTTTTGGCATAAGAAGAATGCAGCTCACCACTTGGGGCACATTGGTTTTATGTACAGTGCAATGTACAAAATGCAAACATATGGAATTTGTCCAGAGCACTGGATGACACTGCATATCACCGAACCACAACACAAGGTACCAGTACTATTCAACACTAGTAAAAAGCTGCATTTCTCTGTGCAGGCTAATGTATATAAGCTTGCTTGGTGCTTTTTTTTTTTGTCATTTGGTTTCTGTTCCTGATGATATTGATTGCTACAACAACTCCTATGGATTTCTGTTGGTGTCACCTGGTCCGGCCTGTCGACCCTTCCTCGCTGTTGGCTTGATTGAGCACATGAGTATCACACACAATATGTGTTTTTAACAACTTCTCACAGGCTTTAATCCTTACATGTGATCCTTGACCATACTCCTGAGTGTTGTAAGTTATGAACTTAATGTTCCATGATAAGTGTCTATTTTTAAATGCCAAGGTTCTGGGACCATCCCGAAAGAAGAGCTTCAGTCTCGACATTGGAACTACATTATCTTGACCATAACCAATCCCCCAGCTTATGCTATATTAAGGGGTTCTGTATTACATCACATGATCAACTGGCTCTGTTGAGCCTTTAGTTGATGTTCACATTTGTTTTCTATGTGTTTTTAGCTTAATACATGTTTAATAAAACAGTATTTTATTTATAATGAAATGTGTGTTTTTGCCCTTTAACATTCCTGCCAACCTAGATTTTATGATCTATATTTCCTCTGGGTTAGGCATTGAATGATCTCCAGTCACACCATTTCACATTTGAAAGTATGGGGATGGGGATACCACACTTGTGAGACCTTTTCAAAGCCTAGAGGGGAGAAACACCAACAAAATTACCACATTTGATTTACTAAAACTGGAGTGAAAAATCTAGTTTTCAATTTAATGTGGTTCTAAAGTCTGAAGAAATGTAATTTCCTGCATTAAGGTAAAAAAAAGTTTAGGTAGTAATATCATCCCCCCTTATACTTATGTGAGCCCTCACTCGATCCAACACTGTGCACATCTGTAGCGGCTCTTACTTCCAGGTTTCACAGGCTTCCCTTAGCCAATGACTCCCACTGCTGTCAGTCGAACCCTGTGACAAGGAAGCAGGGAAGAGGGCTAAGCCTCATTGTCCATGTTTATGAATGCAGGTAGCATGTCTTGGGATCGAGCCTGCAGGTATGCCCGCATAGCAAGTGGCTTGCTATAGGGGCAGTACTAATAGAAGACCCAAAAGGAGGAGGTTAGGGGTCATACTGTGCAATTCCTCTGTGTACAGAGCAGGGAAGTATATCACGTTTGTTATTTAACTGGTTTCCACCTGGTGGGAGCTGGGCAGGTGCGCTCTCATTCCAGGAGGACGCACCCCTAGGTTTTCCCTGAATCTAACAGAAACTAAGAAAAACATTTTTTTTCTTTACAAATGTTTCAGTATATTTTTGTTTATTTAGCAAAAAATAAAAAACTTAGAGGTGATTAAATACCATCAAAAAAAGCACCATCTGTCTCAAAAAATGCAAAAAATTTAATCTGGGTACATACAATGTTGCACGGCTGAGTAATTAGCATTCAAAATGTAACAGCTCTGGAAACTGACCTGGACAGAAAGAGGGTGAAAGTGTCCGGTATTAAAGTGGTTACAAAAAATTGAATTCACAATCAAGTTGTAAGACATTTTTTACACTAAGCATACATGTGCATACTTGGAATTTCACCCCAAAGTACATTCTGCTACTCCTCCCGAGTATAGTGATATCACATGTGAGGCCTTTTCAATGTTTGGAATGAATATGTAGCGGACATTGTATCTTGTGTGCAGGCAGGTCTTAACATTCCGATCAGGGACTAAATCCTTGCACTTGCTAATGTCTGTGCTCACAGGCACGGGCCACGTGAAAACAGTGCTAAGGCAGCACTCCAACTTAGAAGTGAGCATACTTGACTTGCTCAGTTAACCCACAGTTAACTCACACTTCTTAGGGATTTATGCTACACTTTAACTGTACTCTGGCTTTTCCCTATGGATGCAGCAAATCCGAATGGGTACTTGGGAGCCTGTACCCCACTCACCAGCACAGCCTGACGTGTCACTTCACTCCCAGTGAAACTATGAGACTTCTCCCTAACACACACAAAGATCATCTCTTCACATGTTCCCAAGATTCTCCACTTCTGAGAGCCCCCACTTTCCTCTTCTATGACCTCCAGGCTAGGTACATATGATACCCTGTGGCGTGATATCAGACCATGTATGTGGGGAACTGGTTGCTATAGAGGGGGTTAAGCTTGCAAACCCCTTCACTACCAGGGCCTTCTATCACCCGTGCCAAGTCACCACCACTCCATGCTGGCTGGCTGATTTAGCACCCAGACATCACTCCAGTTACCCTTGGCAATATCTATACAGCCTCTTCTACTCCACTGCAGGTAAGACCATTGTAATTCTTCTTTACCGACTTCTCTTGATCCCCAAACTAAGCCTGTTCTTTGATACCCCATGCATTATTATTATACAGGTTTTATATAGCGCCAACAGTTTGCACAGCGCTTTACAACATGAGGGCAGACATTACAGTTACATTACAATTTGGTACAAGAGGAATCTGAGGGCCCTGCTCGTTAGAGCTTACAATCTAAAAAGGCATGCATCCCTTTCCAAGGAACTTCCGAACAGGCACTTTCATGAAACCTTAGAACTGTTACTTGAAACTTGTTCAGATACAAAGCCATATAGTATAGCCAACAGTCTCTCACAGATTCTACACAACATACCTTCAAATAGAGGAAAGCCCTTTAAGAACATAAATCCATTTTCATTACCCCAACTGGATACCAACCAAGGGGGGCCCCCCAAAAAGTCAAAGCAGAGTTGCATGTGGCTTCTGTCCTCCTTGCAATTTCACATCCAAGGATCCAGCTAGGTTGCCTCCCCTTGTTTTTATAGCCCTTCAGAAAACGGAAGAGCCATGAAGACCTAGGAGTTGGCACTTTAACTCCTTCCTGACTTCTGGGAAGCCTGATAACCAGAACACACTAAACATATTTATCCAGGAAAAACACTGCAGAAATACAACATGAGGTAGAACTTGGTAAAGTAGGCACCTACTTACATGTGTATCATACAAATCAACCAATTGTATCAAAACCAATGTACTGTAATGGTTGCCTCTGTACGAGTGTTCAGGGAATGGAGCAGTGGTGGCTGGTCCTCAAAATTTTTGGGGGGGCGCAAACATAATGAAAAATTCAGAAAAAAAAACATCAATTGCAGTCTCACTGTGCCATCAAACGCTGCCACTGTGCCATGAAACTCTGCCACTTTGCCCATGAAACGCAGCCACTTTGACCATCAAGCGATGCCACCATGCCCCAAATGCTGCCACTGTTCCCATCAAACGCTGCCTCTCTGCCCCAAATGCTGCCATTGTTCCCATCAAACGCTGCCACTGGGCCCATTAAATGCTGCTGCCACTGTGCCCATTAAATGCTGCCACTGTGCCCCAAGTGCTGCCACTGTACCCCAAATTTTGCCACTGTGCCCCAAATGTTGCCACTGTGCCCCCGTCTGCCCGGCACTTACCTTGTCTCGGGTGGGCAGCTGGTGATGCCAGCAGGTGGTGAGCAGTGTCCGGTGTCCTCCATTTCATCCCGACCCGATGCCTTCTCCCGCCCACTACTCCTCTCATCTTCTGCAATGATTGGATGCCTGGTAGGCGTCCAATCACAGCACCTGTGATTTCCGCTAATCAGGTGACAGGTAACACAGACCTGGCTGAGAGGCGGTTCAGTGTTAGGGAAGCGATGAATTTGCTTTTCTAACACAACACTGTATAAACAGTGAATGCACAACATTCCGCCCGCTGTTTACCATTTTGGAAGCCTATTAGAGCCCACGGCTCTAATCAGGACGCCAATTAGAGCTGACAGCTCTAATCAGGTGCTTCCAAAAACACCCCCGGCGTGGTAATTCAGATGCCCGGCGCACGACAAGGGGCTGGACACCTGAATAGGGGGCGGCAGCAGTGACAATAGATAGATTCATGCAATACATGAATCTATCTATTGGTGATAGAGCAGTGCAGGAGAGAGGAGGTGGTGCTCCTGAGCCCTCTATGGACGCACCGCCACTGGAATGGAGCATAGTGTAGCATCATCTGTAGTAGTCCCGTAGCCTACTGGTACATGGCTGCCCCCAGGAATGTCATTCACTGGCAAGGAAATACACGAGGCTGAAGAAAAGAAGAACAAGAGAGTTCCCATGGTTCTGCGATTGCAGGGGATAGTTAAAACTGTTGTCTTGCAAGAATGTAATCAGTGGGAAGGGATGAGTCAGTTCAGGTGGATTGCAGGGACATGGTCAGCAAACAGGCAAAGGATAGGTGCAGACAGCAGGCAGAAATGTGGTCAATAAACAGGACAGGGTAAGTACAGGCAGCAGACAGAGGCAACATTGCACTGGTCTGGCGGTGATCAGGATCAATGTTGTTGGCTGCACTGATCTGGTGACACTGGGACAGGTGTGACAGTGATCAGGAACACTGTTACTGGCTGCACTGGTCTGGTGACACTGGGACAGGTGTGACAGTGATCAGGAACACTGTTACTGGCTGCACTGGTCTGGTGACACTGGGACAGGTGTGACAGTGATCAGGAACACTGTTACTGGCTGCACTGGTCTGGTGACACTGGGACAGGTGTGACAGTGATCAGGAACACTGTTACTGGCTGCACTGGTCTGGTGACACTGACACTGGTGTGGCAACAACCAGGAATGCTGTTGCTGGCTTACACTGATCTGGTGACACTATAAATGGTGTAGCTGTGATCAGGAACACGGTTGCTAGCTTACACTGATGTGGCGACACTGGGAACTAGTATATGACAGCAATGAGGAACACTGTTGCTGGCTTACACTTGTCTGGTAACACTGGAACTTGTGTGGCAGTGATCAGGAACACTGCTGCTGGCATACTGTAGTCTGGTGACATTACGACACCCTACAGGATGTGCATGAGGCGTGTGATCAGGAGGATGCTTTAATACAGCAGTTAAGCAACATTTCTTCTGGGCACCTTCAGTGCATCCCTCCACCATGTCACACACAGCCTCTTATTAGAATTGGTGACCCCAAGTTATAGGTGGCCTATACAAGCTCAGAGGTGTGTGGGCCTTGCATCAAATGATCTTTACAATAAGAGGAACCGACTCCAGCGTGCACAATGACGTCAGCACAGGCTCCCCCCCGAGTAAGGTGTGTGATGATAATGAGGTCTGTGTGGAGACAATGGGGAAGTGATACTGAACACAATGCCATCCTCATTTTCCTCCAAATTCACAAGTCAGTAACAAAATGTTTATGCCAGGCAGCCATGAAAGGTGACATATTTGCCAAAATTGAAAAGAAATTGAAATTGGTGTGGCGCTGCCAGAAATTATAATATTTCAGTGGGGTTTCAAGTAATGACTATCTATAATTCACCTCCATTTATTGAGCGTGCACTGTAAACAAACCTCATATGCATGTGAAATAATTTAAAGACAAACACCTCCCTCATATACGTGGTATAATAAATATATAATGATGTATTGCATACCAAAACTATAGTACACCTCATCGTTTCTGGCAGCGCTACACCAATTACAATTTCTTTTCCATTTATACGTTTCTTTTTGGTAAAAGTTTTGGTGCAGGCAGCTGCCGCTCATTCACTCCATAGCACAGAATTAATCTTCACAAACTTGCCAAAATACAGTTCAAGCTAAAAGAAATGGAGAGACATTTTAAAAATCAAATGGCCAGGGTCTTCAAAGGATAGTTTTAGGAATACGCCTGAGATATTAACCTATAGCTGAACTCATAGCTGATACATTTCAAACTCTCTATTCATATTTAATAACTCCTATGGTAATGGAGTTACCTTTCTGGAAAGTGGCTACACTAATGTGGAAGATACTGCTCACACAACAAACATGCCTATATTACAAGGTTCAGTAGGCTAAAAAAAGCCCATTAGACCTCAAGGGAGAAAAACACATCATAGAGCTGTCAATTTTGGTGTTCAAGAATTCATAGTTGAATTCTGGTAATACTATGCTGGTGTTTGTATTGTGAAACCTTCTCATATGGAAATATTGATGCACCCAATATGGTTGGCATTAAGGGTGTGTCCACAGGGCCTAACAAAATACTCAAGCACACCTACAACACACACCCCAGACCCATTGATTAGGTGGATTTATCTCTGCAACATCCTCTACAGGGGCAAGAAAAGCAAGCTGGCACAGTGAGCCTGGTATCCAACACCAAATCTAAGAAGCAAAGTCCTGGAGTCCTTTATGGAACTACCACTCAAGAAGGATGGCAATTATTAGGTCAGGAAGGAAGCTATAATCAGAAAGGATCCTTGCCCCCAAGGGGTCTACCATAAGAAATACAAGTCCTTGCAGAAAGGACTTGCAGTCACTTACATATCTACTCACCACATTTCGCCAGTGAACTGAAAAATGATTCTTTTGAGTGCCTGGAGGACCTGATGATCCAGTAAAAACTCATACACATTTGTCCCACAGAAGTCCAACAGTTTATGTTGGAGCACAAACCTGAGTCTGTCAAGGTAGCAGCAGAAATAGCAGATACCTAGTGGCTGGAAAGAAGGGGGTACATAGATAAAATTTATGGGCAAGTAGACTTTACGTGGTGCTAGCATGGATTCCAATACACAACTTCCACAAAACCAACTATTCTTTTATTTAATAGCATAAATATAAAATTATTATTGCTAACGGCAACCCCTTTACATACCTGTGAGCCAAAGTATATATATATAAAGGACACAAAGTAATCAGTACAAAAATCAAATTAATAAAATACACTGTGTATCTGATTAATAAAGTGCACAATAAAATAAAGAAATGTCCATAATAATCATATGTGAACAAATCTTCTTGTGTATGCTCCAACACCATGAAAAATAAAGTGCACACCTGCTTCAATAAACTTGCTTAAAGTGGAAGTAAACCCATGGATTTAAACAGTTAAAAAAAAAAGTCATGCCAGGAATGCTAACTGCACATTGGCTGTGCTCTCAGCCAAACTATCAAACCATCCAATGGCTGGTGTCATAACAAATCACATGTGCAGCACCATAGCAGTTGAAGATTAAACAGAAGCAAAGATGGCAGCTTCCTTGACTGAAAACGATAGGGGAGTTTACTTCCACTTTAAAGTGCTTCACCCGAAGTGATAACAAAATGCACTCACCAGATCGTCCCAGCCACACAGTGACCTAAAAGCATGACTAATGGCAAGGACTCCTTCATTCAATGCTGTAGCTCCTTTATGCATCCCATCAAGCAAGTTTATTGAAGCACCTGTGCACTTTATTTTTCACAGTGTTGAAGCCCCAAGGTGTCCGCACACATGTTGGTCTGTGCAGAGGAGTGAAGCTGGGAGTGCTGAGTGTGCCAGCCCGGGGTGCCTCTCCTCAAGCTGCCTATATTGATTGCACAAAGTGGGGCCTGGGCCTTGGGCCTCTCACTCCTCAATGCCCATCATATGCAGCCTGATCAGTGCCCATCAATGCAGCCTAATCAGTGTCCAGCAAATTTAGCCTTACCAGTGCCCAGCAATGCATCCTTACCAGTGCCCGTCAAATGTAGCCTTACCAGTGCCCAGCAATATATCCTGGATTTGAATACCTTGGCCCTCCCATTCTCCCCTCTCTCGGTCCTCCTCCTCCTCCAGCAGCTGCCGTTACAAGGTCCCACTTCCTATAATACATGCCACATCATTGGATCAGTGTTCGGGCTATCGCTGGGGTCTAGGAAGACCAACTTTGTTACAGTGGCCACTGGTGGAGAAAAAAGACAGAGGAAGGGGAGGAGGGGCGCACCGGGATAACACTCCTCAATATGTGGCACCCAGGGAGCAGACCACCCACCGTTGGCATGGACGCCCATCCCTTTCCGCACACCCACACTGCCTGCCACAGCTTGCAGTCTTGCAGACGCAGCTGTGAGAAAAGTACAGGAACGCCATTCCCATGCCTTCCTGCGGGACTTGAGCTCTGCATAGGGCTTTATGGAAGAAAGACACATCAAGGTTTATTTTCTAAAACTGGAGAGCGCACAATCAGTTTCACTTCTGCATAAAAACCAATCAGCTCCCAGGTTTTCTTGCAACTTTAGAGTGGATTTAATCTTCAAGTGATCCAAATTCTGCACTGTACAGACACCTTTCACTCAGGTATTTGTTCACTTTTAAGCTTTTAAACTAATATTTTTGAAATTGCTATTGTTGATTATGTCTTTGTTGTAGTACCTTTTCTGTGAATATTTCTTTCCCCTGTCTTCTTTTGTTTTTTATATGATGATTACAATTTGTTAAGTTGAATCTCTGAATGCTCTAACTGGAAATTAGGAATTCTGCCTCTTTAAAGAAGCTACCATAGTGTGAACTCTTGTTACATTCCTGAGTGTGGTAAATGAGTGGCACAGACATATTTAAAAGGTTCCAGTTGTAACAATGGATGCAGTGAATGGTGCATGATTCTCTTAAAATGTGTGGTGGGTACAGGGAATGGTGGACTGCTTAGTTTACCTTCCCACATGATGGACACTCTCAGCCTGCTGGTGTTCAGTTCAGTTTGTTGTCTTGTGAGCAAGAAATGTCTGCACAAGGTAAGGCTGAGGTTGTAAAACTCACAAAGTGAACCTTTCTTCACTTTGAATATTGAATCATGAGCGAGGCAAATTAAGAAAAACAAGACCAGTATATTTGGGTATTAAAGTAAACACAATGGGGTTTATTTACTAAATCTGGAGAGTACAAAATCAGGCTCACTTCTGCATAGAAATCAATGAGCTTCTAACCTCAGCTTGTTCAATTGAGCTTTGGCAATAAAACCTGGAAGCTGATTGGCTTTATTGCAGCAGTGAGCCTGATTTTGCACTCTCCTGCTTTAATAAATAAACCCTGATACCACCTTATCTACCACTATTCACTTTTAAAAGTAAACATTCACTTTTTATATGAAAAGCCTCTTCCTTGAATAAATTAACCTCAGAGTTCTGGTCAAGCATTTAGGAGTGACACATTGAAGCTGATTAACACAAGTAGACTGTTTATTTTGAAAAAAGTGAATGTTCTTTGAGATTAGGAAATACGATGAAGCTGTGTTCATGTCAACCAATCATGTGCTGGCAAACCTTTTTTTTAAATAATTTCCCTCAAACACGATTGGTTATTGGAAGTGACTATAACCACTTTACCACCGTAAGATTTACCCCCTTTTTTGTGATACGGCACTGCGTTACTTTAACTGACAATTACACGGCCATGCGACGCTGTACCCAAATAAAATGTCCTTTTTTTCCCCCACAAATAGAGCTTTCTTTTGATGGTATTAGATCACCTCTGTATTTTTTATTTTTTGAACTATAAACAAAGAATGGCCGAAATTTTGAAAAAAACCCCCACAATATCTTTTACTATAAGATTTACCCCCTTTTTTGTGATACGGCACTGCGTTACTTTAACTGACAATTACACGGCCATGCGACGCTGTACCCAAATAAAATGTCCTTTTTTTCCCCCACAAATAGAGCTTTCTTTTGATGGTATTAGATCACCTCTGTATTTTTTATTTTTTGAGCTATAAACAAAGAATGGCCGAAATTTTGAAAAAAACCCCCACAATATCTTTTACTATAAAACATATCCAATAGAAAATATGTAAAAAAAAAAATCAAAATTTCTTCATCGATTTAGGCCAATATGTATTCTGCTACATATTTTTGGTTAAAAAAAAGTCTCAAAAGCGTCTATTGTTGGTTTGCACAAAATTTAGTGTCTAAAAACTATGGGATTTTTTTTTTTTTACTAGTAATGGCAGTGATCAGCGACTTATAGAGGGACAGTGGACAAATCGGACACCTGACACTATTTTTGGGAACCAGTGAAACAAATTCAGTGATCAGTGCTAAAAATATGCACAGTCACTGTACTAATGACACCAGGAAGGAGTTATCATCAGGGGTGATCAAAGGGTTAAATATGTGCCTATCTAATGTTTGAGTGTAGTGGGGGAGGTGCTTACTAGTGGAAGGCATAGATTGGTGTTCCTGCTTTACAGAGACACAGGATTCCCTACTGACAGAACGGCAATCTGCCTAGTTTACATAGGCAGACTGCTGTTCTGCCTGTGTACAGAACAATCAGCGGCTGCTGCTGATCAGCTCCTGCTGTGCAAAATAACAGTGGGAGCGAGCCTCCAAGAGTGCGCACTCCTGCCTGATACCCAGAAGTGCAGGATGTCACATATATATGTGATCCTGCGCAATGCGGCTGTTCTGTAGCAGTAAATCTGCTATGGAGCAGTCAGCAAGTGGATAAGTTCACCTTATATACCAACGTCTTCAGTAATTCACCCCCCTTATCTCCAGTATGAGCTGTGGGGGTATTGCTATCATTTCACAAGAGGCAACACAAAGAGGTTGTTTTACTAAAACTAGAGCACTGAGAATCTGGTGCAGCTGTGCACGGTAGCCAATCAGCTTCTAACTTCAGGTTGTTCAATTAAGCTTTGCCAATAAAACCTGAAAGCTGATTGGTTTCTGTGCAGAGCTGCACCAGATTTTGCACTCAACAGTTTTAGTAAATCAGCCCTAGTCTCCTGAGTAAAAAAATAAATAGGAGAGAAACAAAAGCTCAGCCATAATATTAGTCTGTTTTCAATATTGTTGCATGCAACGCTACCAAGCATTGATGTTGGTTTATTAATGGTCATAATACCAATGAACCTCATCTTTGTCCTCATAAATGTGCAATCATAGCATGAAACAAATGAAAGAAGACAATTCACATCATATTACAAGAGCAAATGTTTATTTCAGTAAGTGTAACCAGAAATATACACTGTAGGAAGTTTTGGTGCTTTACAAATTGAAACATAAGCAAATACCACAAGTCAATCCAGAGCATGAGTGTGGGATATACAAAAGGGTCATACTTAAAATAACATCCAAACATTTGTACAGATTTCTCAGCAAATTGTAGAAACAACCCAATAGGTGAGCTTGGCACTAGTTAGATCTCTCTGGGTTTAGAATTGTCCAGAGAAAGTGTAAACAGGGTGAAAAAGAAAGATTGACATCTACATACACTAAATAATAGAAACAATGATACATCAGAGCCCAGCTGTGGGTTGGAATGACAAGGATTGTATCAGTATGGATTTATAAATCGTAACCTATAATATATAAGGGTCATACACTTGACTTTTCTTGTTAGGAAAATCATTGGGCACAGGAAAAAGATCCACTTAGACAACTATACCAGTTTATAAGAAGGGAGCGCAGGCAAGGAAAAAAATATTTATATGTTTATTTGGGATTGTACACAAAAGGAAGGTTATTGTGAAGGTCAAATTCTAAAAGGACTAATTAGAATTCCGATTTTAAGAGCAGACCTTAAAACCATATTTCTGATGTATTGACATGGGTTACTATAGTCCATGGTTTTATCAGTACTCAAATAGAAATTTTTTATATTTCTGTTCAATTTTTTTCTTTTTTAATAATTTCATTAAATGTCAATATAATGGTAAAGTAAAAAAAAAAAAAAAAAAAAAAAAAAAAGTACTTAAATGTTCATACTTACAGTGCGAAAAACATTTCTCTAACATAAGAGTCAGCTGCTCCTCTGTACAAAGGTAAGTTGCCTCTCATAGGAATGAGTGTGGAGGATCTAGGCATCTGTCTTAAAGCAGTAGTACACTCAAACTATTTTTTTAATAAATTTGGAGTAGAGGCAAGTAATGGTATATGTGGAGAATTCGATCTCTCCACATGACAAAAGGGATGCAGTTACACTACAATTTAAGCATCTAAGGAGTCAAACTTGATTTTTATACAATTACATTCTGCAGGTATAAACATTAAAGTGCTTTTATTAATACGTATGTAGTTCACAATTACTGGAATTTCTTGGACTAACATTTCTGCAAGGACTTATTTACAGCAGTGTATTTTGAACATTTATTCAAATAAAACATCATTCCTGCTGAAAAAAGTAATTTAACTGTATGAAGTAAACAACATGCATTAACAATATAAAAAGATAACTTGAAACAGAGGGACATGCATTCTAATGCACATGTCAGCAGTTGTATTTATACTAGTTCAAAAAGTTATGACATTTGCAGGCACTAAAGTATGCCTGCAAGCTGCATTACAGGAGCACTTTTGAGAATAAACCCTAAAGAAATATATGTGCTATTTTTATTTATGAAGCCTCAATGTGAACTATGCTCCTCTGTTAGACACACTGGGTGTTGTCTGTATGTTCCCTTGCAGTGAAATCATAATGGTTGCCCTTTCATAGGAGTTTGCAGACATACCTGTTATTTTAGTAGAGTACTGGAGCTTGTTTTACATTCACACTATAATCCATGCACCATAAAGCAATACCCAACGTATTGGCTACGCCTCTGGTATTCAGTAGGCAGCAAGCCTAATTTTTCTTCTTTCAAGGGGTTCCTCCTAACTATACATGCATATCATAGTTACATATTGGGTAAGGTTTAATAAAGATAATAGTCCATCCAGTTCAACCGATGTTGGTGTGTGTTCGTGTAGATAATCTTTTCCCATATCCCCATATTGGTCTCTATGATGCATGTTCAAGAGTCTTTTAAAACTATCAATACTTCCTGGCAATACCACCGATTGTGAAAGAGCGTTCCACATCCTAACCGCCCTGACAGTGAAAAACCCCCTAAGCATCTTAAGGTTAAACCGCTCTTTACCAGTCTCATCGTGCGGCAACGTATCGTGTCACACACCCGAGACTGAATAATTTTCTACCTACGCTGGAATCACCATTGAGATATTTGTATACTGCTATCATATTTTCTCTCAAGCGTTTCTTCTCCAGGAAGAATTATCTTAGTGCTTGTAGTTGTTCCCTGTAATTGAGGTCCCTTATTAATTTTGTTGCCCTTTTCTGGACTCTCACCAGCTCCAGAAAATCCTTCCAGATGTTCCCCCCTCACACACCTGGGCTCTCTCATTCCACAGAGAGGTCTGAGTGACAAGCCGGAATTGGCTTTGATTGGGTCTCGGCTATGGTAACCCAGAAGCAACATCATGATATCACGTCCGGTTTACTCGGGAACCAACGACGCCAGTTTTCAAAAATCAAAGGTATTCAAAAATGACGATCTTGTTTTTTTTAATGCTTTCAAGTGCAGAGGAGGGGTTTGGGGACTAATAGACCCTAGATCCCTCCAAAAAAAGTACCTGTCACTTGCCTATTGCTGTCATAGGGATGTTTACATTTCTTGTGGACAGCAATAAAAGTGATAAAAAAATATTAAAATAAGAAAAAAAATAAAAAAAATAACTTAAAGCGCACCATCCTTCTATGCTCACGTGCAGAAGCCAATGTATACATAAGTCATGCCCACATTTGTAAACAGTGTTCAAACCACACTTGTGAGGTATGGCTGCAATCGCTAGAGCGAGAGTAGTAATTCTAGTGCAAGACCTCCTATAACTCTAAACATGTAACCTGTAAGATTTTTTTAAAGTGTCGGCTATGGAGATTTTCAGGTACCATAGTTTGTTGCCATTCCATGAGCGTTCACAATTTTAAAGCATGACATGTTAGGTATCTATTTATTTGGTGCAACATTATCTTTCACATTATACAAAAAAAATTGGGCTAACTTTACTGTTTTTTATTTTTATTCTTTAAAAGCAAATATAATATGACATAAAATATTGCAACGACCGCCATTATATTCTCTAGGGTCTCTGCTAAAAAAAGATATAATGTTTATGGGTTCTAAGCAATTTTCTAGCAAAAAATACTAATTTTAACTCGTAAAGAACAAATGTCAGAAAAAGGCTTGGTCTTCAAGTGGTTAATTTATTTAGGCCCTCTTGTAAGGTTTCTATATCCTGCTGTGATGTTATTGCCCTACTAATTTTTGTGTCATAATCAAACACTAAGATTGAGCTATTTATCCCATGCTCTATATTATTTATAAATAAGTTAAACAGAATTGTTCCCAGGACAGAGCCTTGGGGTACCGCACTTACCACTCGCTCCCATCTATAGCTGGCTATCGCAGTAAGAAGCATTGGAAGGCTAACAACAGGTACAAACAAGGCCAAGGATAAATCCAAGGGAAAAACCAAGCTCAACTTACTACCAGCCTTCAGACAACCACCAGGGCTGGTGGTAAGTTAAGCTTGGTTTTCCCCTGGCAATAGTCAGCTATAGATGGGAGCAAGGGCGTCTTTTTTGTATCACTGTCATGTTTTTTGGTCAATCAACGCACTGACACCTTTGCAGCTATTGTGCTATATGCTGGGTGTTCAGTGTGCCCGTGTCTTTAAAAAGGGGTGGCTCCCCTTCAGTCCACCTGCTCTCACCTATCCATCAGAATGCATGTGCCTCCACTGTGGGGAAACCTATAAATTAGTGTTAGGTACCACAGATACCGGGGTGCCTTGACGAGGCTCTGTCGTTTACGCGTGCATTTGCAAATGTGTGCTGACTAAACCCCTGCTTTTAACGCATACTGTTAGACAGGTTATTTGTCTGTCTGCAGGCTGGTGGTAAGTTAAAGCGGAGTTCCGGTTAAAAAAAAATAAAAATGAAAGCCAGCAGCTACAAAAGCTACAAATATTGCAGCTGCTGACTTTTAATAATCTGACACTTACCCGTCCCAGGGTCCAGTGATGCGGGGGATCAAAGCCCTGCTTGTCGCCCCCTCCGATCTGCGGAGCTGGCATTGTAACTGATCACTGATCACCAGCCAGCTGCAGCGATCTGCTCTCTTCTCCTCACCGACAACTTCGGTGTGAGGAGAGGAGAGCCGATTGCCTGGCAACTGGCTCTGTGTTTATATCACATGACGGCTGTGATTGGACACAGCTGATCGGAGATGCGCTGTGTCCGAGCGCATTGGTATTGCGCTGCTGCATGGGCATGCGCGACCCCCTCCTTCTGAAGGACGTTCCTGAACTTCTACTCAGATATGGACAATGGGCGGGTGGAAAGCGGTTAAGCATCTGTGGGGGACTATATGAAATGTTTTTGCAAAATCCAGATACACAACAGCCACAGGCCTACCTTTGTCCAGGTTGCAGCTCACTTACTCATAGAATGTTAACAGGTTGGTTTGGCAAGAACGTCCTTTCATAAATCCATGCTGATTACTACTATTGATACTGTTTTCCTCAGCAAACTCTTGGATACAGTCCCTTATCAGGTCTGTAGTTTCCAAAAATATAACTCTGCCCTTTTTTGAATATTGGTACTATTTGGGCTTTTTGCCAATCAGCTGTTACCATTCCTGTCAGTAAGCTGTCCATAAAGATTGGGAATAGAGGTCTGGCTACAACCTGACTGGGTTCTTTGAGGTCTCTAGGGTGTAAGCCATGCGGTTCTGGTGATTTGTTTCTATTTAGCTTTTCTAGTCTCTTCTGGACACCAGCCTCCATTAGCCACAAGGTTACATCCTGTGACGTATTACTAACAATACCATTGTGGTTGTTATACCCATCCTTTTCATGTTTAAAGACTGAGGAGAAGAAAGCATTTTGTACAGTTGCCTTCTCCTTGTCATCTGTAACCAACTTTCCTTCACCATCCTTTATGGGGCCAATATGCTCTGACCTTGTCTTTTTACTGTTAATATGTTAAAAAAAAAAAGATTGGGATTTTTTTTACTCTTCTCCGCTATGTGTCTCTCATAGTCTTTTTTAGCCACCCTAATTGCGTTCTTACACTCTTTGTTGCATTCGTTGTAGTGTTGGAATGAAGACAATGACACCTTTGCTTTATATTTTTTTAAAGGTCTTTTTTGTCCTTTGACTTTTTGCATTATGGTTTAGCCACCCAAATTTAATCTTCATATATTTATTGCCCATTGGAATGCACTCAGTGATCCCTTTAATTAATATGCTCCTAAAGCACTCCAATTTTTCCCCCTGTGTTCAATGTATTTAGGATTTGGTCCAATTTATAATCTTGCAATATTGGGCGCAGTTTTGAAAAGTTGGCTCGCCTGACATTTAGTCTTCTTGTACTACCCTTGTGCCTCCTTTTCCTATGATTTATACTGAATGTATTTATCCAGTAGTCGCTAGTTCCCAAGTTGTCCCGTATTTCCACATCTGTGACCAGATCTGGTCAATTTTTAATTAATAGATCTAGCAATGCATCATTTCTGATATGGGAATCCAGAAATTGATACATGAAGTTGCCCTGCAAAAAATGGCGGGTCTTTAATGAGTGAGCTGTCCTTTCTGCCCAGTCAATATCTGGGTAGTTGAAGTCCCTCATTACGAATACATTTCTCTTCCTCGCCACTAATTCTAACCGTGAAAGCAGATCAAACTCCTCCTCTTCCTTTAGATTAGGGGGCCTGTAACATACCTCCACTATTAAATTCCCCCCTTGTCCCATCCCTGATGTCATTTCTTTCTTCTACCCATGAATCATTCTTGATATATAGGCACAACCCCCCCCCCCCCCATATGCTCTCCCTGTCCTTCCGACACAAGGAATACACCTGGATATTTGCCAGAAAGTCATATCAGCTGTCAAACCAAGCTTCTGTTATTCCCATGGTGCATCTTTTTGGAAATCTGTTTAGTTTGTTTTTATATTTGAAGGTCTTCCTTTTGTTTCAAAGGCTTGTTACCAATTGTCAGTGGGTGTGTTAAAAATACGGGTGTGATTTTTCCCTCCGGCTCCCCATGTCTAAGCTCTGGGGGCAGAGTGAAACACATTGGGGGAATGGTCTGGTTTGTGCCTGGGCTGAGGCTGTCATATACCTCTATCAGGGTTTTGCAGAGATTTGCAACTTCCAGGACTTTTACCTTTTCCTTGAGGGCAGGGACTGATGTGAATGTAAAAAAAATGTAAGTACCTGTAATAAGAATACAAAATTGATACCATGTAATATTCGGTACTTGCATTTCCTAATATAATTAAAACAATTAATCGTGTGTGAATGAATACAGTGCTACATTCTTTTGTGTCTTTTACATATGCCTGAAGTTCACCTTTAAGAGGCTCAGCTGAATATACCTTTTCAACCTCAGAGATTGGGGAGCACTTGGGAGGGAATTTGTCTAACTTGTATGTATTTTCCTCCTTTGTGGGTATAAAAAAATATTTTTTGGGGTAAATTAATCAGAACGGTTTTAAAGTTCAGAAAGTATAGAAATAACCCTTTATAAATATGGGTGCCAAGTGACTAGAACACATAGTAAATGCTTAAAAGATACTTTATTACAATATGTATCAATCATTTAAAACATTATAACATACGGTATATTTACCGTATTGGGGATGTGGTACCCAAGCAACTTTCCATCAACCTTTACATAAGAAATTTCAGAAAATAATAAAGCATATATAAAACCAGTTGAAATATCTTAGTTTTCACTTAGCTTTACCTTTATAAACAGTGATGGTAAGAAATAAAACTATATCTAGACCTACTTGATAAACAACTGACCAAAGGGGATACTTGGTCAGTACTGGATTTTATACAGTGCTACATACTAAAGAAGGTTGGGAAAACTGATTTAGTTTAGTTGGACCACGACTAAATATGGCTCCAAGTAGAGGTGGACTCCAACACAACTTGTAGTATACAGATTTTCATTTGACATAGTAAGCAAGCAGAAAAGGTTCACGTTTAGTTTGGAATTATCTCTGCACAGGTCTCCAATATTTTGTATTATTACACTACTTTTGTTTTACATGAAAAGGAAATCCAGAACCATTTTTATTTTAAAAAAACAGAGCAAAGCGAATGAGTGACGGCAACTTAGAGAGCAGAATGTCAATAACAGTTTACAACTTTAACAAAGCTGTCATAGTTCAATAAAACAGACTCAAACCAGGAACATGACATAACTATAACAATTGTAATGGAGGTCAAATTCTTTGGGTCTAAAAAGTGTACATTTCCTAATATATTCCTCCACAGTGAACTGAAAGTGCTACAAAAGTTTATAATTCAACACATTTTTTCTGTAAAACAAAGTTTTCTTTTGCTTTTCTCTTTTTATAGTTTTTTTTCAGCCCTGTAGTAACCCTAATTTCATATTTTTTTCATTATTTCAACCACTAAAATATTTCTAGGTAGAAGATAATCTGTGAGTAAGCAGGAGAATCCCTGGACATAAGCTGCTGCTCCCTGACTTATGTGATGCCTATTAGATCTTGGGGTGTGAAGCTGAACCTATGCAGCTTCACTGCCTTGTTATTGGTGGTATGGTTTCTATTATCCAAGGCTTCTCAGTCACATAGACTGCTATTGCTTCTACCTAGGGTATCTTTTGAAAAAGAAAACAAAATAAAAAAAAACATGAGGTACCCACATCATTTGTTTGGCCTAGCTGGATATGTATTGGTGATTAGTATTGTTTTCTTCCAAGATGATCTATCAGTGTCCACATTGCTATACAAGCCCAAACATGTGGCAATCCACACACAACTTTTTTGTGAGAAAGCTCCTATTCTCATAGCATCCATGCAATTAGTTAGCATAGCTACCAGGATATAAAACAGTATGAAGTGTAGTTCTGTCAAATCCACTAGGGAAATGGATATAAAGTTGCAGAATAAAAATAAAGGCATAGGTAAATGCAACAGAGATATACAGTTAAAAGAAGAAACAATTCGTTGTATATTGTAAAATGTGAATTAAAAGCTTGTAATGCATTACAACTTGTAAATATATTTAAAGAGAAAATGGCAGCTGCTCAGGAGGTGCACAGTGTGGTAGGAAATTTACTAAGTATGAAATAAAAAATCCACAGAACTTTGCCTCACTAGCCAGTGAACACAACCTAATGTCTAATTTACAATAATAACAGAGGTCGCAGTTGCAGCCATTTATTATGCGCACACACATTAAAGTTCTTTAACTGCCTAACATGATGACTATGGATCTCTCATGAGCAGTTATATTGGTATGTTTTGTTTTGAAGTCAACAGCTCGGAATTTGAATATTTTGCCTTCTGCTTTTGAGAAAAAGATGTGGAACTTTAGGCCACTTTCCATATTTTATAGGTTCTTAGCTTCTTTAAAGTAGGAAGTAAAATATTTACACAGTTGAACAATTCAAAAGCATTAGCTGACAATATAAATCAGCAGTTTAAAAAGGAAAAATAAATGATCACTAAATGCATTATAATTTCTAAAAGTTCCCGGTAACACTCTTCCCCAATCATTTGAAATGCTATTACTTTATGGGTTTCACCAGTGAAAAATCATGATCAGCCACATTAATGCATTGGTAGTATTAGGCCTTCTCTTTATGAGATTGTTGCTATATTTTTCACAGTGTTGGTGCTTTCATAGTAGGAAGCACAGAGGTACCCAATGTGGTATAGGACTTCCACATATACTTTCTAATGCATGAAACTGTGACTTCTGTTTTGCAAATCAGATATAATGAATAATTATCACTTGCAAGCTGGTAGGACTATGCGCTTGGGAAGTTTTTAGTTATTTATCTCTTTATAAACTATAATCAATGCCCCCCCCCCCCCCTTCGGAAAAATGCCCTGAGGAAATTGCACCTCTTCAGTAGCTTGTGTTAAAGTGGACCTTTATTGCTTTTCTAATTTGATTAAAGCAGGCTGAGCTTATTACAGACTGATTGTATGATTTTTTACACCATTTCCTTTACATCACTAAATCATAGGAGAGCAAAACCCCACATAAACAATTTATTCAGACTACATCTCTCACAAGAGCACTATATTGTGGCCAACTTAACTGATAAATTCACCTTTTGAATATGTTACACCCATATAATGTATGTATGTAACATATTCAGCATCAGAACCCTCTTCCCCTCCTTGTGACAGTGATTCAGGGGAACTACTCCCCGCACTCGCTGTCACAATTCAAAAAGAGCGCAGCTTTGCAGGGCTGCACCTACAAGACTGTGTCACTAATTCACAGATCCCTGTGAATCAATGAACTACAAGTACAGACAAGCCTGTGAATCATTGAACTACCAGGGCTTTATTGAGCACTCTAAGTATTTAATTGAGCTTCCCGTCATTCAGTAACTGCCTGCTTGCTTCGGGGGTATGGGCAGACAGTTGCGCAGACAGCCCACAGGACCTTGGCATTACACCTACGATTTGCTGATTGTGGGTGCAATGCTTTACAGGCTCCTAAAAATAAAAAATAAAATAATAAATGCATATTTTTTTTTACCTGCAAAAATATGTGCATTTATTATTTTTTGTAAAGGTGAACTTATCTCTAAACGACTTCAACTCTGGAAGGTTTTACCCCTTGACGTCCAGGGAATTTTTTGCGATAGGGCAGAGTTGCTTTAATGGTCGTGCGACACTGTACCAACATAAAACTGTTTGTTTTTTTTGCCACAAATAGAGATTTCTTTTGGTGGTAATTGATCACCTCTGCAGTTTTTATTATTTGTGCTATAAACAAAACCGACAATTCTGAAAAAAACTAAAAACAATATTTGTTACTTTCTGCTATAAAACATATGCAATAAAAAATTTAAAAAAAATCGAATTTCCTCATCAATTAAGGCCAATACATATTCTGCCACATGTTCTTGGTAAAAGAAAATCCCAATAAGCGTATACGAGTTATGATTGGTTGCGCAAAAGTTATAGTGCCTATAAACTGTGGGCTATTTTTATGCTTATGTTTTACTAGTAATGGCAGCGATCAGCGACTTATAGTGGGACTGTGATATTGCGGCAGGCAAATCGGACACCTGACACTTTTTGGGGACCAGTGATACTAATACAATGATCAGTGCTAAAAAAAATATGCACTGTCACTGTACTAATGACACGGGCTGGGAAGGGGTTAACATTAGGAGCGATCAGAGGGTAAACTGTGTGCTAGGTTGTACTTACTCACTGTGGGGAAGGTTCTTTGACTAGGGAAAGACAAGAAGCCGTGTTCCTGCTTAGCAGAAACACAGGATCAATGCCTTCCCTTCTGACTGAACAACAATCTGCCCTGTTTACATAGGCAGATTGTCCTTCTGTCTGTGTCCTGTGTAATCAGCAGGTACTGGTGGACATCGAGTCTGTGGTACCCGCGGCTGGGCTCCTGTGTGCACCCCAGACCAGGAACTGTCAGATCATGTACTAGGTATGTGATCTGGCACAGAGTGGCCGATCTGTTGCAGTATATCTACAGTGGACAATCTGCAAGTGGTCAACATGGTTGAGCACTAAAACTACTCTAAAATATGAATGGAATGTCCCTACATTAGGTTCCCAGTCATGCACACTTGACAAGGAGATTTCACACTCCCTACTGCATTTTCAATTTAAAGCCCAAAATCCAGGCCCGTCCACCAACAGAATATTGCTCCTCCTCACCCCCTGGGTTCCCCTGCATGTATGTTTTGCTTTTTTGTATACTTATCCTTTCCATAGGTCTTTAGATGGGTGATGTGTGGGGTTCTGTCTTGCTCCTGGGCAGTCCAGGATGATGCAGACAGCAGTGCTGATGTCAGCTCCACTCGTCGCATCTTTACACAATAAGTGTAGGGTATCTTTGTGATGCCCCCTCAGTGGCCGTGCTTATGATACACCGCACCCAAAGGATGTCTTCAGTTTTTTTTAGTTGAATGGAACAATTCAAACCAGAAGACACAAGTCAACTTGTGAATAAAAAATGTACTGCGGGGAGAGCTCTAAATTGAAGATGAATATTGCAGTTAGCTGTTTTTTTTTTGTTTGTTTTTCTTCAGCAAGGGGACAATATAAAAAAAGCCTTTACGTTAGACTTTACGTTATATTATAAAAAATACAACCGGAGAAACGGGGATAAAAACATTAATCATTAATGTTTTTGCTGCAGGCTCCAAAATATAAAATGCCCACAAAATTCAACCTTTAACTGAGAAAACAGTATCTGTTCAAATGTACCTATCAGCTACACAAATGGAAGAAGTTTGTTAAAGACAAAGCCAACTTTTTTTTCTGGAACAAGTAAACTAAAGAAAGAAAACTAAATACACAACTAAAGAATGCAACAATGTTTCTACTAGGCAACCATGGCTCAGCCCATCAGATGTCTGACTGCATCGTTACCACATGACGGACACACTTTAGCCAACAAAGCTGGAGAGCTGTATATACAGGGCAGAAAACCATAGCACTACTGGGCAAAGCAACATACTTTCTATACTGGAGCTAATTAAAACTATATTTAATAAAAACAACATTAATGTGAAATACTAAACAAATCAATCCATTTTGACTTTTGCTTAGCGTTTTCAGCATTATAAAAAGTTAGAATCCATAAAAATATCTGACAAAAGGCACGTTACAAATAAATTCTGAAAATCTTCAGTGCCTTTACCCAAATATAACAAAAAAATCATAATATGCATTTTAAGTGGGTGTGAAACTAAAACAAAGCACAAAAAAAAAATGAAAAATTGAAATATTTAAATTGGAAGAAAGGCATCTGCATGTAAAAATATTTATCTAACTTTATTTTTTTCACAGTGTTTGTGATCAACATATTGTACTTTTATCGGTGACAATATTAAAAACGAAAACTATTCACAGCTTTGCTAGGATACCCGTGGCTTCCAAATGGTTAAATGAACTATGAATTTCTTTGCACGTCTTCAGACTGGACCAGTTAAAACAACATAAAACAATTTACGATTTCAAGCAAGCAGAAACTGCTATTGCATTAAAACATTTGTTCCCAATCATTCTACAGTTACCATCTGTGCTTAAAAAATGATCCAACATTAGCATACTTCTTTTAAAATAGAGCTTTTTAGATGTAAAAAAAAAAAACGAATCGTGTAACTGGGTCACTAGGGTTCAAAATTTGACCTGGGCTATTGCAAAATTTTTACAAAGCTGTAGAGCTCAGAGTACAGATGATGAGACAGCAATACTGAACAATACTAAGTCCTATGTTCTATGCAAGTCCTATGTCGTGTAACGATTGGTTGGGATTTTGGGTAGCAGAAAGATCTAGTGGCTAACTAAACTCCCACTATAAATCAGCTAAATGCATTCTAAGCACATTAGAGGATATGTTCACTTAAAAAAATCGAAATAAATGCACATTTTCTTGCAGGTAAAACAATGTACCTTTATTATTTTTTTGTAGTAGGAGCCTGTAGAGCACTGCACCTGTGATCAGCAGATGCCACGCAGGTCTCCTGCACACTGTCAGCGTATCTGTGTGCCCATACATCCCGTACAGGTAAGCTGATGCTCCCTGACAGAAAGACTCCATTAACTACCACAGCACTCCAAAGTGTTGTGGTAGTTCACTAAGAACAGCAAGCCAACAGCCGCTAAGGGTGTTGGGAGTTGTAGTTCATTCAGACACACAGAGCTGTGTGTCTGAATGACGTGGCCACGTGTGACATGTTCCTAAAGGAGAACTTTTACTTTAAAAAAAAGGCGAGCAAAGGCCTAAATTTAATTAGAAAGGAGCCACAGCTTGAGTAGAAAAACCTGTTCTCTACTAGCACGTAGCAGAGAAGGACCTATAGTCATTGTGTGGGGACAGTGGTCTCTCAGCAGAGGCCTGACATATTTCCTTGCTGACTCTCCAATCGGAAGGGAGCATGAGCTTTGCCGATTACTGAACTTTTCTACTCTAGAAAATGAGAATGAACTGAATGATTTAGCACAGCCGTTGTTTTCATGCACCTGGAATGCATATAGCAGATTTATACTGAAAAAGAAATAAGGTTTTAAAATGCACCTCCATCTTTCAAACGATTTGAAGCAGAGCAGTAAGATAGTTACTAGTACTTTTTATCCGACTTGTTCTATCATGTGTGTACAAGGCTGCTGAACTATCCATTTAATGTAGTACATAACACTTTTCTGGAATTCTTGTTGCCTTTTGCACTGTTCCACAGTAAGGGCTCCTTCATATCGAAGTGGTAAAAATCTAAAAGTGGTAAAAATCTAAAAATGGTAAAAATGTTGTAAAGGGTATAGCTGTCATTACACTGCATGTACAGTATTCCAAAATTGCACCAGGCAGGAGATCAGAGCACAATGTTCACTATTTTTAGCTGTAGTGAATGGAATTGAACCATTAAAAAAAAAAATAGTGCAGCTCTCATTTAGGGTTATATGAAACACTGAAAAATGTAGGCAATGTTTCAGAACTGCAAAATAGTTCTAGACTATAGAAAAGTACTAGAGCACAAAAGAGAACTTAGGGCATGAATCAATGCACTTTAATTATATCATTACTCTTTAAACTGCCCTGTGTAGCGACAGCCTGGATCACAAGGCTTGGAGCTTTTATAAATAAGGCCAACGTAACATCTGACCTTACCACTGTCCACAACTTCATGCTGATGACATGGCTACCATCATTATTTGAATATTTCTAATAAGACAGTACAGATAATGCAACAGCCTGTACAAGCATAATAAAAAAAATGGGAAATGGATACCAATTAAAATGTTTATTATTCCACTGCTCCGCTTTAAAATGTTAACTTCATCAAAAAGTTTATAGTTTAAAATAACTAAGCATTTGATATAATGAATACTAAGCACAAAAGATTTTAACTTTCAATACTTTGAGAACAGAACTGTAGTTAAAAGACTTCGCTGGAAATTTTACTCAGCTTGTGAAGGAAGAGTTTAAGCTTGTACATGAAACATTCTTCTACAGAAAGCTCAAAGGTACTTCAGAGAAAGAGTTAACTACAGCATGAAAAACCCCAGAATTATAATAAAGAGGGATTTTGAAGGTTAAATTGTTTTCTTTCATGTAGTGAAGGCAGTTAAACTCTTATTTGGCATTGCAGGAGTTAAGCAGGGAAGGCCACAGAGGTAAGGTGAGCGAATGGGTCCAGGGCAGTGGAATAGCAGACAAGCTATGGCATCAACTCAAAGTGTAGGGCGACGTCAGGGCAATTAGACTTGCACCATGCTGTACTGTGCAACTCTGCTGTCAGCCTTAATCTGTGCTGTGATGGGCAGCACGAAATCCAAGGAGCAGACCACAGGAAGCACAACCAGTGAACCCATATTGCTTTGACAGTTGCACTCATCTAGAAATAATGTAAAACGCTATTTAAAATGTATACATCATGACCATGTGCTTTAGGAGGAAAACAATCTAATGAAGGGCTGAGGGATTAGGATAAAAACCATTGTGATGAGGGCTGGGCAGAATCTGTACTATTTTCTTTTCTTTAAAATTCGTCACTCTTTATTCTGTTGGAACGCCTGGTAGATATTGTTTTGCTTTTTGTGTTCTTGGCTTCCAAGGCTTCCTTGAAGAACCTGAATATGGAGTTGAAGCTTTTCCATGAGGTCAGCTCGTGGCGCTCAGTGCCTGTGAAGAGATGGAATGAGTAAGTGAGAACAAATTGCTGGTTGTTTTTTCACAAACGTTGCACGCATTACCAGACAGCCTTTACCATCACTTTCCTGACATTTACATATGTACCACCAGTAATACCCAATGGGACCCATGCATCATAAATGCCCACAAAAAAAATGTTATGTTATTGTTTAAAGATGGGCAGCATTACAGAAAACATTGGGTTAGCAGTGAAGAAAACCCTAAAACCTTTCAAATGTTTGTTATGAGAGCCTTTGTATAAGGATATTTACTCACATTTACAATACCAAATCATCAATGTTAGACACTTTTTATTTTAAATAAAATACTTTTTTTTAATGCCTAGTCTACCAGCCCATAAAATGAGGACACATAAAAAAATATTTAAAAAATCATGTAACTGCAATGCTGGTGCTGTCCATAGCAACAAGCTATATCAGGTCTGTTTTATAAAGCACTTACGAAAAGTTATTAATTGTTATGAAAGGACACCTATAATCACTTCATAGGTGCCTGTAGAATGGTTTTCATAATCCATTTTCTGAATTCTACAACTGCAGAAACTTGTCAAGTTCATGTTAGCTACATAACAATGTTTTAAACATGCCTCTTGGTATATGTATAATTTAACAGTTATAAATACCATGTTTCACTTGCCAATTACTGGTAGATCCTGACTGATGATATTAGCACTGAAGCATGTTATACAGCTTTTTACATGATATGAGATGGGAAGCAGAGTATTGGTGTGATCTTGGAAGAGAATATTGTCCCTTTGCCAAGAATAACTTTTCTGTATTCTGTTACAATATCTTCTTAAACAAAATGACGTACCTTATTTACAAAAAGGTGCAAAGTGCTAATTAATTGTAACCATCTTTCATATTATCACCTTTTGTAAATAAGAGAGGCTATTATTGGTGTCAGTTTTTACAGTCAGAGGTGTCATCTTAACTTGTCATTAGTCAGGCATACTGCTTAATGTTTCAAGAAGAAACTTTCAGACAATGAAGACACTATCTTGGAGGTAAAAACTGAGCATATGTTGCAGTACGCAGCACTGATTGGCACCTAGCGCAAAAGAAAACCTTTATACTAAAAATAAATCACTGAAACACTAACTGGATATTGTCAAAACAAATAATTTACAGTTATCACGAAAAAAAATTCGATTTTTAATTTTTTTTAAGCAGATCCCTACTTCTTAATTTGATTGATATTCTGATCAGAAAGTGGACAATTTTCAGTAATTTTGAAAAATGTGAAACAGAAAAAAAAAAAAAAGGAAATGGACCAGTTGGAAAATAGAATTATTTTTATGCTTTAAAAAGTTTGTAAAACAACAATTAGCTATGCATTTAAACATTACAATTATTAGAGCTAATGTTTCATTATTCTGTCCAAATACAAGACGTTACTTGCTATTCATTTTGAGTAGCATTACGTGTACAATATCTTCAGTGTAAATAAAGCCATACAAGCAGTAGCTTTGGATAATTTTTTTATTTATTCATAAAATGTATATTTGAGTATTGTTCTCGTGACACATTCTTTTAATTTTTTTTTTTATCTGACAGCAACTGGATTCACAAATGCAATGAAAATTGATTACCTTAAAATAAAATACAAACTATTTCAGTTTGTGATACTAGCTCTATAAAACAATGAATTAACAGCACTGCACAAAATACTACCCCATTTACAAATGTTTGCTCTTCACAGCAAAGGTGGGTAACTTTCAAAAGTTAAAGTACACGTGGCACCTAACATTTTCCAGGAGTACATATATACACCAAAAAAAAAAAAATGATTTTGCTGTTGTAGTAACCCCATCCACTGTTCCTCCACATGCTCTTGATGAAGAACACAGAAGATCGCAGGCAGTTTACACCACAACAAAAGTAAAATAAAAGTATAAGCATATTTTTATCCTAATTTCTTAAAATGAACACAGCTTTTATAATAAACGCTTTTATCAATATTACTACAGATGAGAGCAAAATGGGGAGGGGAAATTATTAAGTCTCAAAGGGTAACAGTTAACAAGGGCAGGCTGCATAAAGAATAAGGGCTAAGCAAGCCACCTTGTTAAGGTTGAGTGCGTATGGTTTATAAACTTTAGTTCACTGAATGTAACGTAAGCTATAGCCAGTTTTTCAGTCAAAAATTGAAGTTTAATGAGATTTAAAGAGTGCAAAGTATAAGCAGGACATCGTTTGAGAGCACCAAGTGTCATGACTAATGGAGCGTATGCACAACGGACTTTCCGGCAGACTAGGTCCAGCGGACCGGAATCTGTCGGACAATTCGATCATGTGTGGGTTCCAGCGGACTTTTTTTTCCTCAAAAGTCAGACGGACCTAGAAATAAAACATGTTTCAAATCTTTCTGACGGACTCGAGTCCGGTCGGAAAATCCATTCATCTGTATGCTAGTCCGACGGATGAAAACCAACGCTAGGGCAGCTATTGGCTACTGGCTATGAATTTCTTTATTCTAGTCCTGTCGTACATCATCACATTAGAATCCATAGGACTTTGGTGTGTTTGTGTGTGCCCAAGTCCCTTCATTTGGAAAGTCAATCGAAAGTCCTTCGGGAAGACCGTCGGACCTAGTCCGCTAGAAAAGTCCGGTCGTGTGTACGCGGCATAAGGCTTCATGAGGAAAAATACATTTTCCAGAAAATGTTCATGTGGGATGAAAAAAAAAGAATACAACTTCATCCAGAAAAACGGCATCCGGTGCTGTACACCCACATTAAAAAAAAACTCTACATCTTACCACAGCATGTAGAACTTCAGGCTATAAGTAGTCAATTGTGCTTAATAGCTGAGGAAGGTATTGACCCAGGTTAAGCCAAACAATCAGCCCAGCTCTTCACATGAGATCTCATCCATTTTTCAGGTAAAACATATCAAGTGTATGGACATAAACAGAACGCCTCCAACAGTGTAGTAAAATATGGCCAATTTTATTTAAAAAGGATTAAAAAACACATTATATTATGAATCAAGGACCCTTTGACCCTGATGAAGTCACGTATGACAAAACGTGTAGGGAGATCAGGACACATGGCCACCATCTTGGTTACTGTCTGGTACTAAGGACTGTATGAAGCAGAATTCTTATTTGGTCAACAGAGCACTCTTTTAATCATAATGCCATGTGTTTTCAATACTTTTTAAATAAAATTGGCTATATTTTACTACACTATTGGAGGCGTTTGTTTCTGTGTTTTATGTCCATATACTTGGTACACTGTGCTTGAAAAATGGAGGAGATCTCATTTGGAGAGCTGGGCTAATTGTTTGGCGTGACCTGGGTGAATACCTTTGTTGTTTATTATTTGAGCATTCATAGGCTGAAAGTCAACATGCTCTGGTAAGCTGTAGATTTTTTTAATGTGGGTGTACAACACCAGATTTTTCTGGTTGAAGTTGAACAATTTTTCTTTTTTATCCTGCACAAAAGTCATCTGGAAAATGTATTTTTTCTTGTGAAATCTGATGACACAATATTTAACCTCCTATTGTCTGGGTGGTTGTTGCACATATGTTTTTCACATTATTTATTTGTATATTGTGAGAATATTACAATTTATTTCTGTATGTTTATGTTGCAGATCAGCACTATATTAAGCGTATTACAATTTTTTGCACTGTTTATTTCCCCTTACTAGTGCTACACCTTTGTACACATTTATTAGTACTGGGTATACAAGTACAGTGTTAGCAGCTCTGGAGGTTTTTATTCCATGTGTGGATTCATTTATACATAGATGAGACTTGCCAATTTTATCATAGCATTTTCTATTAATGTCAATGAATAGAGGGGAATCGCCTAACTTCCCTTAACTTTTTTTTTTACTTTGGTAAGAGTGGGCAAAGGCTTTCTGTTTCCTCCTAATTCTATGACACGTATTCCATTGATTCTCCTTTAGAGAAGTTCTACTTTTATTTCTCTGCAGAAAAGTACAAAAACAATAAAAATAGCTAGAGATTGTTTTTAATGTGTGTCATCATCCATGTGTAATAGAAAAAAAATGCAAATAACAGCAGGCCACAATTGTTGCTTGTGTATACATTTAGTTCTGAATAAAATGTTTTCTGCACATCTTGGGAGCCCCTGAGTCTGGCCAGAAGCCCAGGCGCAATTTGACATGATATCCAAGTCAAATGTCTAGCATATTTCACCTAAATCTCACAAAGCCAAGAATGTACCTTACCATTAGCTACTGAAGTATTTCTATTAGTTTTTTTGTGTTGTCTATAAATGATAGTATTTGAAATGCAAGTTAAGCATTATGACAATTATAGTATAAGCAGCACATTCATCTGATCAGGTAGGATCTCCAGGGAAACAATTTAAAGGACAACTGTTGGAGAAGAGGCGGTAATAGAGTATATTGTGTGGCCATTCTGGGACCCAGCATCATCAGATCACAGACAGGAGACTTTCACTTAGATATTAGGACGACAGGCTCTGAAATTGTTCCAAAGTTTTTAAGTAGTGAATTTGGCAGAACGGGGCAAAGAGATAATAATTTACACATTATAATCACCACCTCTCTACCTTGCTTAGAATGAGCATAAAATGTTATGTCCTCATGGATATATAAATATGACAAGTAGACACACCTACAAATAAAGTATGTTCGGCACTGAGGAAATCTTTTTTTTAATCAAAATAAGAATGCTACCCTGAAAGTGTGAGAGCTCATACAGATTGGACATGTACCGCTGGATGAATATTACGTAGTGCAGACACAAAGTGATACAGCCAATAAAAGTAAAGCAACTACTTTTCATTTTGTAATGTTGTCATTTACCTCTTTGTGCATTAGAAATCACACACCATAAGGAGCTGCTGAGGCTGTGGGTATCACCACACTCTCTGGATGGCATCTGGCTTGTGAACACCACTCAGCAGCAGGGCCTGTCCCAGGAAGGCTGAGTACAGTATGTCACAGCCTCAGCTGCTCACAGGCACAGCTATTCATTCCCCTTCTGCTCCGAGAAATCTCATACGCAGAATAGCTGAGTGTTATTTTCAATTAAATATCTGACTCCAATCTGAATATGTGGCATTTACACTTTCCCTGCAGAAAGAGTAGACTATAATCCAGGACACAGCAGTACAAATGGGTTAAACAATATGAGCATACACTGCACGTAGAGACAATATGCTGAGCCAGAATCCCCACCTGCTTTGTCAGTTACAGCAAATATATTCAAAAGGGGTGGCAGGTCATAGGTCTTTAAAGCATGTGACTTTGCTCCTTAGTCTCCTGCAGACAGACTAGTGTCTGAACCTGCTTTCCCTGTGCATATGAAATAGTAGGGCTTATATTCATCCTCTGTGGGTGCTGTGTGCACCAGTTTTTCCCTATGGATACAAAGAACCTGCTTGATATGTCAGCGTATCAAGGACGAGTCTTCATTAGTGGGAGAAGTTCCCTTAGCCCAGAATGTCAATCATGAATGGCCTGTGTATTATCAGAGAGTGAGAGTAAGAGACTGAAGTCCACAGTACGGAGGTAAGGACTGCCCTGAAATGCTGTAAATTAAGAAAAATTATCCCAGATTGGCACTCATGTGAATCATTGCATATGTTTCATACCACAACACTGTTAATGTTAATTCTTTACTCTGTAATAGTAGGTCATTGCTATGGTTACTCTACAATGGTGCAACACTTTTCTTTCCCTTCAGCTATTCGCTCAGTCCTGGTAACCACATTTGTTGCCTAGCAACAGTTTTGTGACAGTATCACAATCTGGGAGAACAACAATGAAGACGTTTTTGCAGCTGAGCGAGGTGGAAATGGGAAAAAACGAGGCCAAAACACACAAGACAACACAATTGGAGGGTTCACAAATGTAAGTGGGCTGGTCATGGTCCACACGAGACAGATAAAGCATGATAAAATAGAGTTCAGAACATGTGCTTAGGGATACTAATGGATATCATTAATATGTTACCAATGATGTCATGTATCATCAATATATATATATATATATATATATATATATATATATATATATATATATATATATATATATATATATATATATATATATACATACACACACACACACACACACACACACATACACACACAAACATTACACCAATGTCCCAAGTGGTAGTTTATTTTCCAGTGCCACTGAAACTTGCATCATTTTACAGTTTTATTATTCTTCTTTTTTTTTTTTCTTTTTTTTTTTTTAGCTTAATGATTTTTCAGAAAAAAACCTACATACCATGACATTTTTTACCAAGGGAAGAATTCAAATAATACAATTCAAGACGACAAATTTCAACATTTGTTTTCTGTTGAGTTCATCTAATTTGTGTATTTCCAATCAATAATATTAACAAATGTTGTTGGAATCTTACCAACTAAAAAAATACTGTATATGGTTGACCACAGACAGATAGCTTATAACATTGAACCACCACCTATGGCTGCACCGAATTTTCCTTGGATAATGCATTTTAAAAATTTGTGCATGGTAAATGAATGTGTGCCATCTAGGAAAAAGGAAGGCTCAGCTGCAAAGATTTCAGCAGGCTATTTTTTAAAAAGAAAAATATATGACCTTATTTCTTACAAAGGTTCATTATTTGATATTTTTTAGCTCCTACACATGAGATCTCCGACCTATAAAGAAATGAAAAAGGGACTGTGAGCAACGATACATCTTTAAGATGTTAAATTTTTATTGAATATCATGTAAAGTTGGTAACTTTGACTTGGCTTTATACTTATGCTTAAGGGAAAGCTTCCAATAAAGATGCCTTCTGTTGATAACAATGTCAATGAGTTTTTACACTTAAAATGGCAGAGAGGTGCAGATATTGGTCTATCCTTGCAAGGATTAACCAAATTCTGGGGTTTGCCATGATCTTCACAATGCAAACGGTTCTTTTGGTCCTCTGACAGGGATATTCAATGGAAAACTCTCCATATGATAACCCCTGAATGCCTGAAATATTGGTTAATTTTATGTAGGTGAGTACCTATATGGCATTGGTTGCAAGCAATGCTCAAAATTAGTATTATTGATTGTAATTCTCAGGTTTTCTACAGCCACCTCAAAAGCTAAATAGGAATGATCCTCAAAGCAGGCTCAATTGCTAGTGAATATCAGGCAGTGTATGACCAACAATACCACCAACTTGAGAACAAAACTGAATGTGAAAAGCAAAAGGTCATAAATGGAGAACAAAGGCAAGTGGAAACTGTGTGACACTTGCATATACTGTAGGCTCACTGACCAATGACTGCATTTTAACAGTTTTGTACAACAATGAGGTAGTGTATGATGGGTTAAACAACCACAACAGGTAGTCTGAGGCATCACCATCAGGAGTAATCCAAAAATATGAAGTCTGAATTTTTCACTGGTTTTTGTTCTGTTCTCAAGCGTCAATGCACTTTTAAGGGCAGGATCCTTTTTAACACATACTGTATGTTATAAATGTGTAAAAATGAATACATTCTTTTCAACAGCCTATTGGTTTCCTACTTGATCACTTCCATCCATTGGATAAACAAATTAGTCCTTCTGATCTCCCATAACACGGATGTAAAATATAATGCCCCGTACACAATATCAGATTTTCCAACAACAAATGTTGGATGCTTGTTGGCGGAAAGTCCGACTGTGTGTATGCTCCATTGAGCATTTGTTGGACTTTCTGCCAACAAATGTTGGCTATTATGTACTCAAATTTTTACGTATCACGATATCACGCACATCTTATACGTCACCACGTTCCTATTTGTTGGCCAACATTTGTGTGACCGTGTGTATGCAAGACAAGTTGGAGCCAACATCATTCGAACAAAAATCCACGGTTTTGTTGTCGGAAAGTCTGATCATGTGTACGGGACATTATAGTGTAAAAAAAAAAAAAACGTAATATGCTATATGAACTTAATATGCTATATACATCCACCTTACTACATTTGTTTCCCCACAGAGCTTTCCTGAATTAGCATTTCATTAGCCTTTACTTGAATTTTATCTTCACACTTTCAACATACACATTTCATATGCATACCATTAGCAAGGCAATCACAATACAATTACATACTTTAAACTAACATAACTCTGATCACCCTATTATAATTACATACAATAAGATACATGCACTCTAATCAGCTAGGTTACTTCACTGGCCTTTCACATACAAGACAGACAAGGAGTCTAAGGAATGTGCAGTTCTGCTGTTGGGTGAACTGATTTTTTTAACACAATTATATGTACTTTTGTAAAGCAACACTGTCTTTTACAGCACTATAAAATGAATTCTAGGTATAGAAGATTTCAAGGCTGCATGATCAAATGAGTAATGCTGGTTACAAACATTTCTATAAAAAGATAAAATTTACTCACTCGCACAATGTTTTTAAAATTATCTAGATATAGGCAATGATTTGTAAGAATGATTAACAAATATAGATCTGCCCCAAACTCTAGGTATGGGAGCTTGCAGGACATTCTTTATGTTGCACTTGTCTAAGTTTGCACTCTACCTACACACTGCTCATCACATAAGTTCTTCCTACTCCAGTAGCCAGCCATGCCAAAGAACAGTTATGGTTGTTTCAGTCCAGCCTGCCATGGGCAGATTTGTCTATCTTAAGGCAAGACTCAAACTCCCAAAACAGGCCATGCAGCACCAAGTTCCAAAGGCGGCAATGCAATAAGGCATCACTGAACACCAATGAATTTAACTTTTATTACAAACGTTTCAAAATCTGTTAACCACATTTATCAAATGACAATCAAGTCTTTAATTCTTCAATTTATTCAATAGAACTCACCAAACAGCATAAAATTTAAAACCGCTTAATATACTACAAATTACGATAAAGTAAGCATATTTTTTGAAGGAAAGACAAGCAAAAGCCATAAAATAATACCGAGTTACATACATATACAACTCACTGCAACAAGGCAGGTGTCAGCTCTTATTTTCTAATTAGCACTAGAAAAATTATAACTGGGCATCTGATTAGGAAACTGACCCTGAGGGTGAAGGAAAATGTCTTATGCAAAGAAAAAACAAATCAGGTTCTTCATGTCAACTTTTCATTCAATCAAGTGACAGCAGAAAATGGATTGCTTTTTGTAGTGTTTTGTTCAACGTTTTATAAATCCATTCATTTTAAAGGATGAGTATACTGTATTTTCACTGAACACATATCTTTGCTGATGTGATATGTAAGCACAATCACATGTTGATATAATTATCAAAGTCATTTTTTTATATATTTATAAATCTGCAGCTTTCATTAAAATAACACTTGGTGACGCTGCAAAGATCTTTGTACAGACACTTTCTGTTACATGGTCACAATTCTCAGGTCGTGTCTCCCATCTGTGTTGTTACCCTGGCTTCTGATGGGGACTACAGGTGGATGTTTCAATATACACATTTTTCAGATATGGTTCGCTGCTGTCACCAAACTGTTGAAACCTGCCCTGAGAAAAGCAATGCACTACTGAGATCAAAGGATGAAAATAGCCTAAAAGAAAGGATTTCCTTAAATGAACAATTGTTTATGCTACAAATTGCTTTAGTAAACTAAATGTCATATAGTTAGTGTTTGAAACTACTTTAAAACAATTTTGGATGCGACTATAGAAATGTGTATATTAGCCAATAGTGCTCTGTATCTCTCAGTAACTGTCAAGCCACACTGCTTATTAACTGCTAAGATAAAGTGGGGAAAATAATTAACTGAGCCCCTGCAGATTTTGTAGGTTTGCCCACTTACAAAGAAATGAAGGGTCTACAAGTTTTATCATAGGTGTATTTTAAATGATAGAGACAGAATATCAACCAAAAAGCCAGAAAAAAAACCCATGATACAAATGTTATGAATTGAGTTGCAGTTCAGTGAGTAAAATAAGTATTTGATCCCCAAGCAAAACACTACTTAGTACTTGGTGGAGAAACCCTTGTTGGAAAGCACAGAGGTAAGATGCTTCTTGTAGTTGGTTACCAGTTTTGCACACATCTCAGAACTGATTTTGTTCACTCTTCTTCTAGAGATCTTCTCTAAGTCCTTAAGGTTTCTTGGCTGTCGCTTGACAACTCAAAGTTTCAGCTCCCTTCATATATTTTATATAGGATTAAAGTCTGGAAACTGGCAAGCCCACAACATGACCTTAATGTGCTTCTTCTTGAGCCACTCCTTTGTTGGTATATTGTGGGTGATTGTCATGCTGGAAGACACATCCATGGCCCATCTTCAGTGTTCTGGCTGAGGGAAGAAGGTCCTCATCCAAGATTTTACAAAACATGGTCCCGTCCATTGGCCCCTCAATGTGGCAAAGTCATCCTGTACCTTTAGCAGTGAAACAGCCCAAAAGCATAAGGTTTCCACCTCAGTGCTTGACTGTAGGAATGGTGTTCTTAGGGTCATAGTCAGCATTTTTCTTCTTTCAAACACGTCGAGTTGATTTAATGCCAAAGAGCTCCATTTTGGTCTCATCTGACCCCAACACTTTCTCCCAATCTTGCTCTGAATCATTTAAGTGATTCAAAGAATGAGATCATTCACAAGCTCCTCCCGTGTAGTTCTGGGCTGATCCCTCACTTTTCTTATGATCACCCTTACCCCATGAGGTGAAATCTTGCATGGAGCTCCAGACCAACGGCAAATCATGGTTATTTTTCTATTTCTTCAGTTTGTGAATAACTGCTACAACAGTTGTCTCCTCACCAAGCTTCTTGCTGATGGTCTTGTAGCCCATTCCAGCCTTGTGCAGGTCCACAATCTTGTCCCTGACATCCTTTGACAGCTCTTTGGTCTTGCCCATGATGGTGAGGTTTAAATGAAAGCAATATTGTGCGGACAGGTGTCTTTTATACACATAACAAGTTGTCATTAGGAGCACCTTAAATTGAGATGACTAATCTGTGTACCACATGAGCACATGCTGTAGCCTGTGGGAGACAAATTGATTGTTGGTTGATAGGGGATCAAATACTTATTTTACTCACTGAACTGCAACTCTAGAACATTTGTATCATGTGGTTTTTGGAATTTTTGGTTGATATTCTGTATTTATCATTTAAAATACACTTATGATAAAAATTATAGACCCTTCCTTTCTTTGTAAGTGGGCAAAGTTAAAAAATCTGCAGGGGATCAAATAATAAATTTTCCCCACTGTATCAGCCACAGAGTGCTTTGTGTTCAGTGAGTCAGGAGACACGCAGCTTTGCCTAGTGAAAAGGAACATTAAAGAACAACTGCCTGGTGACACTGCAAAGTACAAAGCAGGGTCCGAGTGTGTAATGAGCAAATATGACTTACACCATGTACATACATAAACATTGATAAAAAAAAAAAAAGTATATTCCTGCTTGTATCGTTAGTACTAATTAGTCAATGTTAACATAAAAACTATTACTATAGGTAATGACACATCATGCCTGAAAATTGATCATGTATTACACCAATAAACAATTACATACATTATGCTGTTATTAAGCTTTTGTTAAACCTTTGTGTATCAGTACTGCTTGGCCCATAGAATAAGGGGGGGGGGGTAGATTTCCAAAAGCTTGTCCTGAAAAATAAAAACTTTTTTGCAAAGAAAAAAGTAGCAGGACCAGTACTCAACTGCAATGTTAACAAGCAAAATGTAATCAGTAAGTTTTTTGCATACATTAATCTGCATTAATATGAACTGAGTAAAACAAAGGTATGCACAGGTCCATTAAAGATTAATAAAACTAATATTTTTAATAAAACCATTGTTTATTTTAAGTCAAAAGTTCTGGAGCATTTTTCCCTATAATTTTTGGTCTTATAAAAGTTCCCTTCTTCAAAAAGTAACAAGTATTCTATTAAAAGATATATTTGCAATCTAAGGAATTTAAAATATACATAATCAACTGTCAACTGTACTATTATCAGATTACTGTCTAAGTACTGCTGCCTGTATTTTCAATGAAGTAGAAATAAAGATTCTATAAAATAATACACATATTGATAGAATGAGACAAATACTTGAATATTCAGAATGTCAGCGTTAAAGGCTGTATTCCACAGATTACCCAAATATTGTCTGGCAGCCATTCCCTGGAGAGACTGCTCTAAAAGGTGAGAAGGTACTTCACTCTTAATGTTCATTATCCACAGCCTCTAAAGCCTCCAATTGCGATGATGGTTTCTGGATGTGGTGATCTGGGAATAGCGCTGAGAAGACCAACCGCTCTCTTAAGGGTCACCAAACCGCTTTAAAATGCTAATGATTTTTAGTCACTCCTGCCGAGAGCCAGATTTAAACCTCTGACCTTAGGGTGAGAGGCTATGTATCTCAATGCCAGTCTCCAGATCAAGCCATCTATCCTTCAAGACTAGACTAGATGAGATAGTAGTTTATTTAACAAGCAATGACATGACAATGCACACATACTCATTTAACACTAATGCATTTCTTAACCTTGCTGTACATTTACAGTACTACTGCTCTGAACCCATACCTAACTGAATTTACGTTTCACTGCTGATTTGATAACTACTTACATACAGCACATAGGGTATTTATTACAAGGCATAGAGCAATATTCAATAGCTTTGAGCAACCAATAAGAACCCATCTTTCAGCAACAATTTGGGTCCACTAAACAACAGATATTTTACATTTTGTTGCCAAGGGTTACTATAAATCATAGGTATTTGAACTATATGATTACATTAGGGTAATTTATAGCACAACATAGACACTAAAGCAATAGAAAAAGTGCCACCAGTCAATAGCACCTATTTCTGTAAGACAATGTCAAATGAATGCTCCATTACCCCCAGCCTGGCATTTGCAACCAGATATATAGCATTTAATATGATTTCACAACTTGCATAATGGTAAAAAAAAAAAAAAAAAGCTGTAATTTGACAAACAAAAACTAGTTATTTAAAGTGAATTATTCACCCTGTTCTAGAGTTTAGTAAATTATAAAAGGTTTGAAAAAAGATTTGTTGTCTAAAACAATCTAGGAGCAGCCTGTAATGTCACTAGACCAATTTATCACATTCTTTCTTTCTAATGCTGTCACTCATTCAGTCACTCTACAATTCGGATACAAAAAAGACATTGGTTCTCCACACTGAATTTACATTGATGTGGCATTTAGTGACCCTGGGTTTATTAGAGTGACCTCACTGTGGTTTGCACTGATGCACACTGCTGAAAAAGGCAGACAAGAGAGACATGTTATTTTATGGACATGGCTCACTGCTGTGGGTCAAGTATACCAGTTGTGCAATCATCAAGTTAATAACCTTCAAACAGACATCTGTATTCACTGATGCCCCAGAAGTAATGCTCTCTCTTCCACGTCAGGAAATGTTATTTATAATTTACAGCCAATATTGACTAAAGTTACTCTCAACATGGAGAATGTGGAAATACACATCACCTTTCTGCCTCTTGAAATGTGACTAAATTATATGACTACATCTATATCCTGTTTCTCTAACTTTTGATTTAATTTTTAGGATGTCAACAAAAATTTGATAATTCGACTTAGCCTGTACTATGATAAATATGGAGATTACTAGCTACCAAAAGTTATTTGGCTATCTTGCTATGGCGTCTGTACTTTCTGAACGGCTGACCCAGAACACTAATTTTATTATGACTTCATTTAGAATAACTAAAGAATTAAGCAACACTAGCTTTAAAGGTACCTAGTCCCTGAAACAGTTAATACATTTTATATTTTAAGTACATTTACACGTATCTTATATGATCATAAGAATTTTTTTTCCCATCAGGCGTGCATGTTTTGTAACCAAAATAAACTTTCGGTTGTAGCTGAAGTCTAGACAAGCAGTTAAATACACAGTTGAAAAAACATATGTAGATTGCGTTACCTGCCTTGTGATCCATACACAGGTCCTGGACCTGCCTATAGAGTACACTGCTGTTAAATAATACAGTCTGGTGTGTCACCCATCCTAGCCACTGTTTGGGAAATGAAGGAGCTCCAGCAATCTGATAAGGTCACCCCTCTTCTCTCCCCTCCCTTAACTATGTACAGCTTTCAGTTTATGTTTTCAAAACAGGCTGTTTTTATTTTTGCAGTACAGCTTTCAATATGGCACCTTATTAGTAAATGGGACAGTGGGCAACAAATATTCACACCACATAATGACCAGATTTATCAGTGTGGTACTTTTTTTCATATACCTATACAGAGGGCAACCAAATAACAAAATGTATTTTTTGAAAATAAGAGTGAACTTGTATTTTTTACATCCAGTGAAAGGGAACGGGTTTGTTTGATAATGCTAATATTAACCCAACTAACTTCTTTCATTGGAGAAGAGTTGGTTATTCAACTTTGAGAGGACACATGGCCAGTCTCCCTTTACAGGTTTTTCTTTTTTATAAAATTTTACTGTGCCAGCTTTAAACTGCTGAAGCTATCAGGGTGCAATGCACAAATCTAAAGTACAAGGCTTTACTTTATAAATGTGTGCTTTTTTTAAGTAGCGGTACCTCTGCTTTATAAGTGGATTGTGCTGAGAGTTTGACAGGAAGTCATAAATCTATTTTAGTTTATTTTTTATAATAAATATATAAAAGACAGAAAACTTTCACCTTTTATATATTATATATAGGACTTTCTATTTCACTGCATAATTGATCTTACATTCATCTTGGTTAGTGGCTAAAAAGGTCCTAAAGCCACAAGAGAAGCATTGCAGCCTGGCAACTAATATTTCCACAAGATGGTCCGTCAATATATCTATTTCCTTTGGTGACTGGCTCTGCAAACCATTTAAGTTATATATATATATATATATATATATATTTTTTTTTTTTAGAATGTCCCCTCATTTCTGTAAATAATGCCAGCGCTATAAGGGAAGCCTGCAACTTTTTATTATATTATTACTCTGCAATAACATTGCTATTTTTGTCTGTCCCTGATTTCTTGTGGGGATAAGAAAAACACAAAGGAAAAACAAAAACATGAAATTCTCTCAGGCCAGAGCGCCTTTCCAGTTTATTAGCCATCTCAGTGTTCAACATTCAAGATGCCATTTTAGCTGTCTCTAGGAAGTCATAATATGAGATGACACAGATACTAGCCTGGCAGAATGAACAAAAGCAACTTGATATTAAATTAAGCTGTAATCTTGTCTTGGCTCAAGACATAGATTGTTCTGTGTTCACCTAAAAAGAATTGTTTTAAAACTGCAAATTCTGTAAATTAAAGTAATAGATAAAAAAAGTAAATGAAAGCAAAGTAGTACAGTGATTCAAGACTTGGAAAATAAAAGATCATGTAAACTATGACCATAATAACACTCAGACTCTACCATTTTCCATTCGGGGTTACTAAATGCTTAAAGCTGAACTCTGGGCAGAAAAACACTCATATACGAGGGGAAGCCAATAAGTTCTTATCCTCACCATGATCTAGATGTGCTAGGGATCTGAAATTTTGCAGGTTTATAGGTGGATATCTTACTAATATTCATGCCAATTGTTTTTGTAGGTTGTTGTGAATTATATTTAGAGCCAAGAGAAATGGAGTAGGTGTCATGCTGGACAAAGTTGAATAACGAGCCGTGATTAAGTTCCTTCATCTTCAAGGGAAATCTGCCCAAATAATCCACAAAAAGATGTCAGCTGTGTATGGAGAGGATTGTCCATCATATGAGACTGTCAAACAATGGAAGAGAAAATTCAAGTGTGGTCGCACAAATATACAGGCTGACCCAAGGGAAGGTCATCCATCAGCTGCCACAGAAACAAGTGTGGTGACGAAAGTTGAGCATCTATTGCTTGAAGATAGATGTGTGACTATTAATTTCTTAGCTAGGAAGGTGAACATTAGTAGGGGGTCAGTTTACAACATATTACATAACATCTTACATATGAGCAAACTTGCTGCACATTGTGTTCCCAGGTTCCTGCATCCCTTCCAAAAATGGCAATGAATGGAATTCGCACAAAGAATTTTAGACCTGTACCAACTGTCACTTTTGTTCGTGATTGTGGATATGAATCTCTGCTCTATCCACCTTACTCATCTGACCTGGCACCTTCAAACTTCTTCCTGTTTCCAAATCTGAAGAAACATTTACGGGGAAGACGTTTCCACAATGATGAGACAGTCATTACTGAAGTGGATAGCTGGTTTTCCTCCAAATCTGCATACTTCTACGCAGATGGTATTAAAGGTCTGTTCCACAGATGTGAGATGTATGCAACCACAGGAGGTGGTTATGTAGAGAAGAAAGAGTCAATGGACTAAATTTCAGATCCCCAGCACATCTGGATCTTGGTGAGGGTAAGAACTTATTGGCCTTCTCCCGTAAACAATATTAATATTATTATACAGGATTTATATAGAGCGAACTATACAGTACTTTACAATATACAAGGGAGACCATACAGTTACAATACAATAAAATACAAAAGGGTTAAGAGGTCCCTGCTCATAAGAGCTTACAACCTAATAGGGTGGGGCAAGTGGTACAAAAGGTTGTAACTGTGGGGAATTTGGGTGGGACTGCAGACCTGTCACCTCTTTTCCTGACTCCTGGATGGTTACCACTGTCTGTTTTTAACCTTACCAACTGTGGTTAAACAATGCAAGTCTGCATAATATGTATGTGCAATTGATATTGTTACACTAACTGAATGTTCTGTAATGACAATGTACGTATATTCTTATATGTCTATTTATAGAAGTAACTTTGTTCTACTAAAATACATCAATGAAGAAGGAATGAATATATTTCTGAAATGCATCGGGTGATCATGTTGCAATTAGTCTCAGTATATGTATCGTGACACCTATAAGGACATTGCAGAACTTTAAGTTACATATTGCACATCTTGAGCATATTGTACATGCATCAATTTATTCATCAGCTGCTTTTTCTGTTATATGTAATTTTCAATAAAATTTATACTGTGATTTTATATTGGTGTTAGTATCAAACATTTAATTATTGTTATACTACTTTACTTACCTACATGGCCTAAAAAGTCTCATTAGGGGGTTTCTCTTTGCCTAACTGTGGGGAACGAGCTGATGGAAGTGACGAAAGATTAGTTGGAGGCATGAAAGGCTTCCCTGAAGACATAATTTTTCAGGGTTTGCCTAAAGGCTGCCAAATGAGGAGATAGCCGGACAGATTGAGGTGGAGAGTTTCAGAGGATGGGAGAGGCTCGGGAGAAGTCCTGGAAAAGAGCATGGGAGGAGGAGATAAAAGGGGCTTAAGATAATACATATATTCCTCAATAACCACAAAGTCTACTTTGCGTTGCACCACATTGTCTTTTCAGACCCTTATAAAGACAGCAGTAACACAATCACTTAAGCTTGTGCAGGAAGCAGAGCGGTGGTAGGGACCCAGCAGATCCACCCACTACAGCTTGCCTGCTGAAAACTGCAGGGAGGAGGATACAAGAACAGTCAACCTGCTCAAGGAGAAACAGTAGAAGTGACTAGTCTTTATTACAGGAAACTACTATGAAGAGGCAAAAATGCAAGTGTTTCATGGTGGGTTGCTTTACTGATCTGAAAATACAAAAAATTATACCAATGAGCGTTTACATAAAGCAATGAAAGATGCTTCTCATTGATGATGAATTAGTCACTGTCCTTCAAAATATATGCACAAAGAAGATTCATCTGCATTGAATGTTTGATGAATTTCAGATTAACCAAGAATTACATAGTAACCACTCGCCTTCGGGGAATTTATTTTTTATTTTTCACATACACGATATGCCAAAAAATGAGTGACTCACATCTTAACAGCTGCCAGGAGGGCTGTCCCTCTACACTGGCTATTGCATTCCCAATCTCATTCTCAGCTCCCGGACTTTATTGCAGATGTTAGACATTGAATATCTCACAGCAAAAAATTGTGACACTCTAGAACTATAAAAGTTGGGCCCCCTTGGGACCAGTCTATCTATGGTTCTCCACCTCTTGCTATAAACTAACAATACCGCTTTGACCTTTAATCACCTAAACCGACACTGCTGTATATCCCTGGTGTGTATTGTCTAATATTATTTCTAACTTTCAATGGAGAGTCTTGGGGCAAGGCTGGTCTGGCCCTAACACATATTTACTGCTTACCTGATGATGTTTTGCCTTGCTATTCATCAATATTCATTTGATATACCCTATCTTGGTATTTTTTTTGTATGAATATGTTTCACTTTTCAGGTAAACGGTTTTTACTCTATTCTATGTTATAATTTAAAAATAAATTTTAAAAAATACAGTAATTTCTAAAACATTGCACACACCTTTGTTAAATATGAGCTATGGCGGTAGAAATACTGTACTCATTTCAATGTTCACAGCAATTTCAAAAATAAATGTGGAACAATCACTTTTTACATATGCATGCCAGACCTATGGGCGAGGTTGCATGCGGGCATGGAGGTACAGGAATGCTTTTAATTTCTTTTATTTTCACAAAAAAACATTTTCTTTTTACACTTTTCACTTTTTGTGTCCATTTAACTTTATTGCTATCACAAGGGGTGAAAAGGCCCCTTATGATAGCTTTAGGCAGTGACAGGTACTCTTTATTGAAACATCAGGGGTCTATTAGACCCTTGATAGATCCCATACCTTTCAAGCAGCTGATCAAACACAGATTGTGTTTGATCATCTGCTTCTCTGGCTGTATTGGCTAGGGAATAACAGCACTGAAACTGAACTAATTTCTGGCTTAATTCATTACAGAGGGGATTGGGAAAAGCATGTTCCTCCATCTCCTCTGTGGGCAGCCAACCTGACCACTTACTGGTGGAATTGGAGAGCCTGGGAGGGGGGGGGGAAGCTGGAAGTGGGAAAAGCTGTAAAAGCAATCAGGCAGAAAGATAAATTAAAAGGATAGAAAATGAAGGTAACATTGTCCAATGTTGCAAGAACAACATGTATTTTTTGAACTCGCTGAAAATGTTCTTGGTTTGAAAAAAAATAATAATGCTACCACTGCAAATAAGCACTGATAAGTGGCAATATATTACATTTTGGTTCTTGGATTTAGCTATCCTTTAAAGGAAATATGTAGTAATAAGTTGAAATGCGTTGAGGTACTTAAGTGGATATCATTTTTGCAATGTATTGTCAATTGATAGTTGTGCAATATTTGACAGTTGTAATGGAACATGATTGCATACACCTGTAGCCAAAACTCATATTTTAATTCCTAATTCTATTTTTGTATTAATTTTGTGCAATAAAGGTTTTACAATAATAAAAACTATGCAGCTCTTTCATGTTGTTCGGATAGATCTCTGCATCCCAAAGGTTGCATACCCCATTTTACATTGTTTAGCTGAGGAAAAGTGTTACCAAATTGCCCTAATTGCCCTAACTCAGTAACCTAAGTTTCCGTTTTCACCTACACAAGATGATGGGGCAAGCCCTTTCCCCAGCAGTGCACTTTCTGCTCATCCCTCCTGCCAAGCCCAGTACAGCCCCTCCTTCCCCACCCTGCTCAACTGTACACATGGACACAAGGTAGGGGCAGGAAGGTGAAAGCAGTGGGGTGACTTGTATGTGAATATGAAAGTCAGAGGGCCCACCCACCCCCAGTGGTAGTGGGAAGTAGCAGTGGATCCCCAGGTGGTAGTGGGGCATATCACAGGTGGTAGTGAAAGCAGCCTAACATCAGTCTAACCCCCTGCCATAGGTATCAGTAAAAAAGTGCCACTTTTACATTTGTGGTTAGTATAAAAGTACCCCCTGACACTGGTGGTCAAGTGAAAAAAATGTCACCCACACTTGTGGTCAGTGGGTGGGCACATGGCCTCCAAACACTGGTGGATACTCCTAGGAAAAATAACCATTACGTTACGAGTCAGTGGAGGAAATGCCCAGTTACAATGGTTGTCAATGGCAAGAATGTCTTCTTGCAATGAGAGTGGAAAAATGCTCTATTACAGTGGTGGTCCATGGGAAAAAAAACACCTTCACTGGTGGTTAGTTGGAAGAAATTCTACTTTCATTGGTGGTCAATGAGAAGGATGTACACGTACTGACAAAAAGAAAGATCATTGTAGTCAGTTGTTTAATGGAAAGATGGGAGGAGATGCAGGAGATTCATTTGTAGGTAGACTGCTTTGGGCATTTTGCTTTTGGTATGCCACCAAGTTACAGCTTTCAATTTAAGGGAAAATTAAAGCAAACATGCTGTTCACCTTCAGCGACAGCTCTTTTTACCTTTTATTTTCTACTAATATTTCTGACCAGTTCCATTTTAGTAAATAATCACTAAGACCACACATTGCAACGTTAATATTATCAGTCTTCTGAACAGTCAAATTGTTTGCCATCTGCTGCCTTTGACCAACAATAAACTATCCATAGACATGAGATGCCAGTGGCTCAATCCAGTATTTTTTTTTAGATTGGGAAACAATGTCATTCTCAATACACTCTGTTCTTGGGGGAACAATCAATTGGGAATGTTGGAAAACTTCTGTTTATTGATAGACCTCTCTAAAGATAATCAGAACCAATAGACATTTAATTCATAACCATTTATTGTGTTTTACCCTGCTTGACTCATAACCCAACCAACAAGTGCATGTAAAACTATATCTATGTCTGTGTGTACATGGGTGTATATTAATGAACACGTATAGGAAAAGCACAGAAGCTGATAATATGAAGTAAAAAATAATTCATCTTATTCAACGTGTAGGAATCGCAGCAGATTACAATCATACGGCCCAGCCCACTCAATGCCATATTGCTTGCACTCAAATCATTCTCCAACATTGTATGATGCCAAACTTTGTTTACACATTAAATAACAATAGGGAAGATTTAGCAGCTTTTTAACACATTACTATTTAAGACCAAGTAACCTGACAAAGAAGATGAAGCTTATTTGAATTGTATTTCAGTAACAGTTTATAACACTTGTATTCTGTATGTAAAATATTTTATTAAGGAAAAAAAATACAAAGAAGTAAAAGAAATGATATTCATGAATAACTCAAAAGATTGCTTTACATTTCATTTTAAGTGGCTTCTGTACTTATAACTCAGAGAGAACAGAACACACTTGGCCATGCCATATGCACACGGATCAAGCCGCTGAAAGCAGCAGAAGGAAGCGGAACCGTGCAGAACTGATACAGGAAGCAGAATGCCAGGAGACAAGGCTTTGCAACTTGTGTGCGACTGCCAGCCTTCATAAAGATGTACTTTACTGGTCTGAAATTATTGACAGCAATATCTTTTATTATTAACTCTTTCAGATTGCTGCAAAAGAATATGTTACTTTTTTTCTAGGATAGAGTAATGTGGGGGTTGGGCTCCCTGTGAGGTTGTGCTGTTGTCTGTAACAGTGTTAGATAGATTTACCTCTATCTTTCCTGGTGACTATTGACACAGAGACAGAAAGGGGTTGATTTACTAAAACTGGGGAGTGCAAAAATTGGTGCAGCTCTGCATAGAAATCAGCTTCCAGTTTTTTTTTTGTTTTTTTGTTTTTTTTTGGTCAAAACCTAATTGAACGCGCTGAAGTTAGATCTGATTGGATACCACAAACAGCTGGACCAGATTTTGCACTCTCCAGTTTTAGTAAATCAACCCCAAAGTGGCAGTAAATCCAAATTTTTGCAGTCTCCACCAGAGCAAAAACTGGGGGGAAATCCTTCAATTTGGACACGTCTCACATTTCTACGGCAATTCTCTGAGATGAGAATACTGTTCACTAGAGAAATGTCTCATTTTCTGTTGTTTCTCCAAGACAGGAAGCTAAGGCAAGTTTCTCAGCAGGATACAGCCAGAAAAATAAATAAAAAAGTGATAAAATGTATAATAAATGTGAATAATGATATTACTAACAGTGCAAACAAGTGCAATATATCCAGAGTAACAACCAACCACAGGACGATGATGTAAAAACACAAATAAAAAAAAAGCCCATGCTTTGAAAACACAACAAATCAGCAATGTGCTTTTACGTGATCATCCTGTGATTAGTTACTACTGAGAATATTTTGGGCTTGTTTGTATGTGTTAGCAATATTAATATTCACATTTATAGAACAGAACATTTTTAATTTATTTATTTGATTTTCAGTATATATACACCTTTGTGTGTGCAGCTTAGTTTGGGAACAAGTGTGCAAATAATTTTTCAATTAATTATGCATTTTGGGAGACACAAATGTAACCCAACATGGATTTTAACCCTTCCCCAAAACTGAAAAAAAGTTTTTTGGTTTTGCATAGTTAGTTACTATCATTGTTGACCCCCTTCTGAAAATTTTAATTATCAGGCTGTTTCATTAGGTCACTAGGGTTGATTTACTAAATACAAAAAGCCTGTTTACTTTGAGGGGGGAATTTTAATTCTTCAAGTAATTTTTCCTTCAGCTTAGTGAATGTGATAAAAATAATGTGCAGAATAAGAGAATATAGAAATATATATATTTTGCTTGCGTGTGACTGGACGACAGAAGTCAGAAGAAGAGCTTCACCTCATTTATTAAGCTAAGAAAAAACTTCCCTGAAAAGTGAACAGCCAATTTATATATTTTTTTTAATCCACAGAAGACGTATGCAGAGATCCGGAAACACAAAGAAAGTAAAAAGTCTTTCTTTGCATAATTATTCCAGATTAGTGGATTCCATAAACAGAACCAGGAGATTCAGGTTGACAGTCAGGCAGCAAGAATTTTTTTTTTAGAACGGGAGATCAGTGGCAGTCCTTAAGTTTCTTCATCCATTCATATTTCTTGGTGTCATTGACTATCCCAGAATCATCCCTGTTCTGTAGTCATCAGCATGATGAATCCTAATTACATTTTGATAATCACTCCTGCTTGACACAAGTGTTGTGATTGGTTCTTGGTGGTTTCTTTTTTATTGGGGGGGGGGGGGGGGCTGTCCTTTCCTATTGTACCTAAGACTGTCTTTATTAACAGACTAATTATTGAGCAAATTACCTAAAAAAGGAGAATGGAAGAAAGATTTGACTGTGCTATATACACCTGTGTACATTGTCCTTTCACTATTTTTTGTTGCTGTCTGATGGGAGAGAACTGCCAATGTTGTTCTACCCTTATTTCCTAAATAAAAAAAATTCTAAAATGAAAAACAGCATTTTTAAATTAACAAAATATAACAACATGAATTTATTAAGACAAGAGTGGAGCTGATGTCCATAGTGACCAATAAGGTCCCATCTATTACTCTCCAGGAAAATTAACCAAGAAATTTTATTGGTCACTTTGTCCAGTGGTTCCAAGATGAAGCTATGCACCTCTATGAATAAAGGAGAAAAAAAAATGTTTTGATTTGATGAATGCTGCTTATTTATGAATGGTCTAAGGGCATTTTCGATGACTGAAGACTTCAGTGGGAGTACTACAAAGAGGAACTCCAGAAATAAAACTTAATCGAAAAATATTAATATTCACTTTGCCGAAAATATTAATCACTTCTCCAATGATAGACATCTAATAAAAGGTCTGATTGCCCAAAAATGAGGTAGCTGTGTTTCAACAGGACCTCGTACCAAACCTAGTCACCTTTTTCTCTATGTCCTCAGAATCACATATCTGTGTAGGTATCAAAGGAAGGGGTAGCATCAGAAAAAGTTGCCCCTCTGGCCACCTGCATCTGAATTAAGGACATTCAGAATAGCCATTGCTAAGCATTTACATCATTCCTTCTACAAATGTCTGTTGTTTCTAATGGAAGTTGGGTAAAAAAAATGTTTCATGGTGCATTTAAATTACCGTTATTTATTTTCTAACTTCTTTGGAATGAGAAAATGAGCCAACAGTCAAATCATGGCCAGGTATCCTCACATGCTATACGTACATCTCCACCAACATCCTAAGTCATCGCAGGAGGAGAACAGGGAAAGCTTCAACCAGAGAATGTTTTCTTTGTAAACTAGATCAACTCCGTCCTGTATCCAGTGGAGTGACCATATATTCATGTTTCTGCACAGGTAATGGATGGTTACATGCGTTTTAATACCATAAAAACATTTTCCTCCACAAAAGGAACTATAAGTATTCTAAAATAAAATGAGCTTGTGTTATGGATGATCAGATTAGTGTTCAGTGAAGTTTCTTCTTTACTTTGTACACTAAGACCAAGCTAGCAGCTCACAAAACAGGTGCAGTTTTTACCAATTTAGAATTGTAAGGTAAACTCCAGGTAAAACGCAACGGGCAGTGAAAGAGAAGCAGCAGACTGATGAGGTCATCCATCTGCTCACTCTGCTCTCTACTCCTACTTGTATGTTTCTTGTCAGCACATTTTAATGTAGTATGACTAACTGGCTCCCTCTGTTACCACTCCTTCTCACATTCTGAAGGTTATTGTACAGGAGGTTGCAAGAGGCTCGCATGAAGTCATATTCAGATCCTTACACTAGCTGCATTTAAAAAACACATTATTTAGTTAAAAAAAAAACAGAGCTGCATTATTTTGTGTCCTTTTTCTCTTCATAAACGTAAGCTTTAAACTTTGCAAAAAAGATGAGCACTATTACATTTAAACAGTAAAACACCAGCACACAATGCCTTATTTACACGTTATGTATTATTTTGAGGATATAATAGTTTGCAACACAAACTAATATTATACAAGAGACAGGAAGCATGCTAATGGGGGACAATACTCAAAATAGCAGAGTAAATATAATCCTCTATCAAGACTATTTACTCTCCTTGATAAAGGAATCAAATTGTTTAAAACTGACAATTAAATGTTTAGATAAAACATAAAATTACACCTAGGAGTTAAACCAGTCAGTAAGATGGTAGGTGCCAGCATTGCTTGGAATTTCTGGCTAATAGTTTGGAATGTTAAGTTTGCTTTTTATAAAACACTTCAAAAAGAACTTGCTTACAGCATCAAATTTTGAATCAAATTCATTCAACCATTTTACAAGTCTAACAAAGGGAAGCAAGCATATCAACACTTTACTATACACATGAATTTCCACTTGCACTTTAAGTATTTCGTTTCTGCCATTATGAACATACCACATCAATAACTTTTTAGGAGGCTTTTTTTTTTTTTATTCAACATTTGTTTTTCCATCTTGTATACAAGTGATGTTATTCTGCTCCATTACATACAAAAGGAGGATGCGGCATAGCCACAGGCTAGTGAATATCAAACAAAAGCGGGAAAGTGGCAAATAATAAATGCATATTATCTGCACATTTCTAGTGAACGAAGAGCTGTCAGGGTAGGTTTGTAATCTCTGTCTTCACAGGTAATTTTAGAATTAGCTGGTGCTTATACAGCATTGTGTAATAAACTCCGCTTTCCTCTTATGGTCACCTTGGATGTCATACCGCAGCTTCCAGCTGATGGATTTAAAGGGGTTTTAACTGTAGATTTATTCAATCCCTTCTTGAACCTATTGTTAATTAAACAATAAAGTTTCTACATTTTCATGCTATATCCCCAATCTAAATAAGCAGGACTGCCGTGTTTCTTCTACCGTCATTTATTTTTATTTTTTTAACCTGCTCATCTTTATGTTAAAATTGAAAGTGTATAAACTCAAGAACAAACGTTTTATTTATTGCAGTTTACCAGGCCTTATGTGTGGTGGCTGCATTTGTTTTCTTTTGAGGCTAAGCATATGCAAATCTAGAGAACACACTCCCTATGTAATGGAGATGAGGAGAAGGGAGGTGTTTGTAGCAGGGGCGGACTGACAACTCATGGGGCCCCCGGGCAATAGGAGAAGATTATGGGGCCCCCGGGCAATAGGAGAAGATTATGGGGCCCCCGGGCAATAGGAGATTATGGGGACCCCAGGCAATAGATTATGGGGCCACACAGTATACACACACAGACACACACAGAATACACACACTGAAAGGGTACTGGAGAGGCGGGGCAGCTATAATCTTGGGATTTAAACAAAAAAAACACATTTTTACATACTGTCTCTGGTTTTATTGAGGCTGGTAACCCTGATGGGGCCCCTTAGTGGCATGGGACCTCGGGCAGTGCCCGAATGGTCAGCCCATCCCTGGTTTGTAGTCTAAATCAGAAGAGTGGGAACAATGCTGCTTCTCCATAGATACAGTGAGTGCTGTCACCCTAGGACAGGAAATGCATTACTGGCAGGGTTACTAGAAGAAGAAATTACAGAAAAAAGCCTGAAAGAAAGAAAACAAATGTAACAATCCCTTTTTAAGGTTTGCTAAAATATCTTACATTATTGTCTTTCAATTTACTGTAGATACTCTAATTCAGTTGCAATAAAACAGTCTGGTTATTCAAGAGTGAGTGTTGATAGGACTCATGCCAAATGACAGTAGAGAGCAACTTTACAGGGTAACTCGTTCCCTTTTTTTTCCCCCCACATTCATGGGGAAAAAAAAGAAAATACAAAAAAATAATAATATAGCATATACAATTGCGACACATTCACACACTCATATTGTAATTGAATGGTATTAAAAATGACCTTTCCAATCTGCAACTGTAAATTTCTGTAAAGTGAAATGCAATATGGCTTCCTGGAGGAATTCTGTACACAAAATGTGTACAGAAGGCCCCCCCAGAAACATAATTTCCTGTTTGTGTGATTGGCTCACTGATTTTCCCAGAAGTCTGCCCTAAGATACAAGTTGGATTTTTGGCATCCCCTACAACAAAAATGTAATTTTTGGTAAGATACTCCCAATAGGAAATAACTTTTAAATGGATGCAGACCTTGCAATTTTCCTCATTACAGCCCTGATTCTGCAGCAGCTGATTTAGGGGCACAGAGGAACAAACAGTGACTTCTTCAGAATAACAAAAGTTTGTTAAAATCCATGCAATGTACATAGATCACCCAGAGGGGAATGTTTTTTTCTCAACAAAAGTGGTGTTGCGCTTTAACCACTTCCCGCCACTGTATTTAAATGGGGGGGGGCAAGCGTCAATAGGGGAGAGTGCCAGCTTGCTTTAACCCCTTGGATCCAGCACAAGGCTCCTGGTTCACTTGAATAAGTCACAGATGGAGCACAGAATGGGTTGCAGCCACAGCATGTGTACATCCTCGGCCACTGCAGCTAAAGTATCCCCTACTTTAGCTGCAGTGGTGTGGGGTATACACATGCTGTGGCTGCAACCCATTCTACCCACCAACTGTGACTGGGTGGGGGTATGGCAGTAAAACCGTCACTCAACTGTGAGGTTTTACCACCCCCCAACCTCCCTTGTGAAAGAGCCTTAATAGTGTAGCCAGTCACGGTGTCCTAAATCACCACCACACCAGTCCCAGTGCAGTGCAATCTGAAGAGAGATCTAAACACAGATCACTCCTCAAATATCATTTGACAGGTGATGAGGAGGCACTGTCTCGCCTCCTTTACTTTGCATTTTCTACTGAAAATATCGTTCTTTCATTTGATACCTAAAAAATGTCTAATTTTAATCACTTTTTTTGTACATTGTGATGTGCCAAGAAACATAAGCCAAGTAGCTAGAGGGTGATAAAAAAAACAACAACAAAAAACACCACCAATACAAGCAGAAAAAAAAAGAAACGCATACATACACGATAGCTGACACAACCACATTTCCCATCCCATGGATGCTATATGCAGGATATATTTCATTATATGTTTTCACTAAATATATTATATACAGAAGTAGTAGTAGGTCTTCAGGAATCACAATCTTCCTAGATGACGTAGCACACATTTTATATACATATGCAAATGATAATTAGCAACGAGTTCATGTAAATACATTTCAAATGCTGCTATATATGGAAAACTACCGCCTAAATCACATTTTCCTCCAATTCAACAATAGTAAGGTACAGATGGGGGAAGAGCAACATACTTTTTTTTTATAGTAAAAGTAGTCACTTAGAGAAAATAAGCTATTTATTCAGTGCCTTATGATCCTTACAGACAGTAGATGGATGCCAGCTATGCATGCATGATCCAACAACCAAATGTTTCTCCTGAATGATCGCTGTGCAATCATCCAAGGACTTTTCCTACTTTGTTCCAACAAACACTGTCCTCCTGGTTTCTCTTCCAACCTCCACTATCACTCTCCTAGAATACAGGAAATATGGAGGTTGATCTACCAAAAGAGTTGAGAATTTTCACTCAAATTGTGTAACTTTCCATGAGGCAGCACAGTGGTGTAGTGGTAAGCACTTTCACCTAGCAGCAAAAAAGGTCACTGGTTTAAATCCCGACCATAATACCATCTGCCTGGAGTTTGCATGTTCTCCCTGTGCCTGTGTGGGTTTCCTCCGGGTACTCCGGTTTCCTTCCACACTCTAAGGACATGCTGGTAGGTTAATCAGATCCAAATTGGCCCTAGTATATGTATGAATGTGTGTTAGGGACCTTAGGTTGTAAGCTCCTTGAGGGTAGGGACTGATGTGAATGTACAATGTATATGTAAAGCACTGCGTAAATTTACGCCACTATATAAGTACCTGAAATAAATAAAATTATGTGAAAAACTAATTCTTGTTCACTTTGAATACTCAAATGTGCTTTTTATATGAATGGATAATTGATATTCACACAATCTATTAAGTAAAGATTCTCAACTTTACTACATCAGCCTCTCTATGAGTGCGTATAAGCCTCCAGAATATGTGTAAAAGAAAAGGGAAGAAGAAAGAGAGGGCGATGGGACACAGGACAGATAAATAATAAAGAGAAGCAAGGAAGAAATAGACAAAGAAAAGTAAGGAACGGAATAAAAGCTTATACAAAGGGATGTAAAAGTAGTATTTCCAGGTATTGGTTGGAAATTTAAATAAATATATATATATTATATATATATTAGTTTTTTTATGTCTTAGGAAATATTCCATGAAAAGCTTCTGAAATTGTAAAAGAGTGCTTTTATTATACAGGTCATGGAACACCCTGATTAATTAAAATTGTTTAATAATGTTTAAATGTTATAATATACAGGTATCTGTTGGAAAAAAAAAATAAACACACTGATTCTATTACAACGATGTACGTTAATAACTCTTACCGTTATGAATTCAGTTCACAAGAATTTGCATTGCACAAATCAAGCCGTTATTTCACATCTGTGTGTGTATGTACATGGATGCACTATAAGCAGTATACATATTTTCTGTAGCCTTCAAGATTTCTTTTCACCCAATGCATTAAAATGAAGAGACATCATAGTATGCCTGATAATCTTTGACAACAATTCTAACACTGTCATTGTGGCCACTGGAGAAACAAGCGCACACTAAGCCCTGACCCACCAAGCTTTTTATCTCAATGTGTACTCTCCACAGGCCAAGCAAATAAAGGGCAACTGATCATTTACACATGAATCGGCCTTCTCTGCAGAGCAGACACTGGAGACGGCTCTTTTTTCTCTGGTACACAGTAAAAGGAAGCCAGCTCTCGGCTTGTCTCACTAGAAATCATACAAGTGAAACAGTGATATGTAAAAATGGCAGATCAGCAAAAGCTGTTATGAATTCCTGATAAAATGGCAGCCACAAAGGACTAGATGAATCTATGGCTTCAAATAGTCCTGACAGCGAGAATGAGACTTGATCCTATTCAACAGAGAGAATGTCATACAAACTTAAAGGAAGATACCAAACGTGATAGAAGATAGCTCCAGATAGCTCTACAGAGCGCACTAAAAAAAAAAGGATAGCTACAGATTTGACAGAAATCAATATTGACCATCATTAAGATTTAATTTATTCCTGAACATTTAAAATCCTTATATTGTATAACTGATAAAACAGCAACATCGTTTTGGACCCACCCACCTCATTAATATGTAAATTAAGTGACCTCTAGAAGTTAACTGATGAGAGAAGGTCTCCAGCATGCAGATGGCCTAATTAACCAGTGATATCTGGCCTCACTTCCCACAATCAAATGCAAAAGAGATGGAATCGCCATGCCTCGGGCGAGACTAGGAGATTGTCTTCACAACAAACTGAATGTGCAGGCATAAGAACCCCAATTACAAACAGGATTCCGGTAGGCCCCGTCCATGACAGAACCAACAATTTAACCAAACAAGGGGGGGGGAATGTTATATACCTTTTAAAAATATGACCAAACGGATATAGCAAACACTTCCAAGTGTTGATTTTCAAGTCCATGATTCTCTAGCATATAAAAGAAGATGACAGGATGAGATTGATGTTAGCAAGGCTTCTATTTTTTGTTAGGTACTTTTTATACACGAGTGCCTGTGCAAATTGATGCCATTCTAAGTCACATGTTCCAATTGTCTAGCAGTGTTTGGTCCCAAAAAAAAGCAGCTGGTAATCTGATGTGACTGACCCATTAATAAACCACTACAACAATTTTCAGAAATTAGAAATAGCCACAGCCATGACTATACTGCAAGAGGAAAAAGCTGTTGAATTACCATGGCTGCTACGTGTTTTTTCCCTGTAGTTGCCAAAAACTGTAAGCATACTCTATACCATTAGAACCATTGTAACAGGCAACTTATCACTGACCACTGCTCTCAGGCTTTAAGCATGGTGCAATTTCTTTCCTGCAACCACGGATTGCAGAAAATAAATTTGCACGATTCCCCCATCAACACAGTCCGTGTTGACAGGGGAATCAGCAAATGTCTGCTCTGGGCGTTGGGGAGGGCAGGCAGGAGAAGCCATCTCTGCTGGGAGAAGACAGTGATTATTGCTAGTGGCTATAGCAGCCGCTAGTGATAATTTCTAGCAAATCTGGCAGGCTGGTTGTACCAAAGTTTATCAGTCGATCAACTTGGTACATACAGCCTGCCCATTAACGGTTCGAATGTCAGCCGGTTGCCTTACACAACAGGCATTCCTTTAATCTTATTCGTAAGGGCTGTATAAAAATATAGAAAACTGGTGAACATCTGGATTTTCTGTATTTGACACACATTCATTTGGGCATCCATTGTAACACTGCGAATACAATGATCCCCATTCTGTGCAGCCCTACTTTATCTTTCTCCTCAACAGGCATAAACACGTGTCTGGCTGACCTGACAATACATGTTTATGGAGAGATCTTTTGTGCGAAAGGTCTTTTGGCCGTTTGACCATACCTGTTCAGCTGCCCTCTGATGTCTGTAGGTAAGTATACTTTTAATCAAAAGTGAATGTAAACTGTACAACAAAATATGTATTTCATTAATTAAATTATTTTTCTTTGTTTAATAATAGATACAGTTTAGTGTAACCAGATAAAAAAAAGGATTTAAGCATGCTAAAGGTGGACAGTACCTTTAACTGTAGTGCTTGAATAAAAAATATCATTAGTGATCTGCAAAACTGTAACGCCATTGCTTAAATAACCTCTAAAATGTCTGTGTCGAGTATAATGGTTCCAGCAGCTGTGCTGTATTCTCAATGCAATCTCCAAATGACCTCAACTCCTGGCCATGGACCAAGAAACTGTCACAAAGCATATAACTTAACACATTTGAAAGTACAACAATGTGGGGGTATGCATACGTGCATTCCATTTAAATTTAAACAAACTATATTAATAAAAACCATAAAAAAACTCATCACTTTCCTGAGACACTTTATAATCCTAACCTGATGTTGACAGTCAGCACCTTTTTCATTCTGATTCACAAGGGGTCAAAGTCTAAGAATTTCGGCAGAGCAGCAGCATGTGGTTGTCATACGCATACATGGTGTAGTGCACAAAAAATTGCCTCATTTTGAAAAGTGTTTGTAATGCCCTGACCAATGCCAGTTTGAATCTGAATTCTCAAAAAACAGATGACGTTTTAAGCAGTAAATATAGAGCTTGTGTATGAAAAATGTGCAGGGAAGAGTTGATGGTAAAGTAAGAACTTCAAATGGTTGCTAAAATATATTGTTAGCTTATTTTTGTAAGCACAACTGGCTCTCTTACATACCTTCAGGGAACTGCTCCAGAAAAAAAACACCTGATAAGTAGCAGAGGAACACGGGTTACAGAAAATTTAGAAATGATTAGGTTTGTAGAGAGACAAAAGGGGCCAGTACTGAAGTCTTCAGCTCTCGGTCAATGCCTTGATTGAGCAAGTCAACCTCTTCTTTTCTTCACTATCATTTGATAATAGAGCCATAAGTATCTCTACTGAAATTAATGGAAAAATTTTAAAAATCACACCTACAGTTACGTTTTCCACAGGTGCAAAATGCACTGGAAATGCAGCAAAAACATGCTAAAGATGTGTCAAAAACATGTGTGGAGCAATGTGAAAGTAACCTAGTGCTAAGATAGGGTGGTTTCGGGGATGAGGGGGTCAAGTCTAGTCTTGGCTGTGCAGATGTAACTTTAACCATTTTCCCTCCACGCTATAGCTGAAAGACCGCTACAGCGCAGGTTTCCAATGCTGGGAGAGCGTACATGGATGTCCTCCCATTATCGCCCCAAATGTTTGTTTTTTTCAACATTTTCGGTCTTTTTAAGTTTGTTTAGCAAAAAAAAAAAAAAACCCAGTGGTGATTAAGTACCACCAAGAGACAGTTCTATTTGTGTGAAAAAAAAATCATAAACATTTTATACAGGTGCAGTGTTGCATGACCGCACAATTGTCATTCAAAGTGTGACAGTGCTGAAAGTTAAAAATTGGCTTGGGCGGGAAGGGGGTAAAAGTGCCCAGTGGGCAAGTGGTTATTGTACTGACAATTATATTTATGCTACATTTTTATACCTTATTAGATCAGGTCTTGAGAGGACGACTGTCCCCGTTATATTTACTTTGTACATATGGAAGACTTGTTAAACATTTACTGTATATGCAAAAAAAATAAAAAATCCACAGGTGAGGATCGGGAATACAATCCAGTTGTGTTCAAGTATTAAACACAATGCTAATGTACAATGAAGGCATCTTGCATAGCACACAGTTATTTTGGGGCCTAGACAAGTCATGTTGTCTTGATGAGAGAAGCACATGGAAGGCTATTTCAGTTGTAAAATAGGTGTAATTCACACTACTGAATTTCCTGAGAAGCTGGACTAATCAGGTTAAATTATGCTACTGCCGTGGATAGCATCTACAGCGAAAAAAAATAATTACATGGCTCTCCAAAAACATTGGAGTACCCCCTCCCTAACCCTTTCTTCCCAACTCTATCCCGCACTAACTCTGATCCCTCCCCTTTCCTTTCTTCTACAATCTACTCCCTCTCTTCTCTCAGCAAGATACTGATCTAACGAAGTCTGGATGGAGCACCCCCGTGTCCTGGAAAGCCAGACTCCCCAATAGTTGGATGGGGAGTTGGTGTTTCACAACGGGTGGTCTGTAGTCTGAGGCCCATGATATAGAGCACACACATGACCATAGGCCATGATATGAAGTATACGGTAGGGGAACCACAGTAGCATATGTCATATGCACCACAAGCACCAGAACAAATAAGGTTCAGTTTACATCAGAAAATTATTATTGGTCTTGAAAACATAAGAGGTAGATTCCTCATGCATTTTGTATGTATAATGTAGTGTGGCTACTGTGCAATGCTCAATGAAATATTGAGATCTTTGTCATTTGTTCCACGACAAACTTTAATAAAAATCATTGAAACGTAAAACATTGGAGTAACCAGACTATGTGGGTCTGTAAGGAGAGAAACTGTGTGGAGTCAGCCTTGTAAGTAAATCACTTTTTTTCTGGCGTTAAACTCCTTGGTAGATTTTTTTTTGTTCTGGATGGTGCAAATACTACATATGTTCATTTAATGCTGAAATCACAACAAAGCAGCCAATGTAAACTTGAACTCCTACAGTATGTGGACTCTCGCTGCCTACACAAAAACTATCCGGGCTACCTGAAGACACCGTGAAAGCAAGGCAATGATCATAACCGCTTCTAAGGTGACAATTACTCCAGTGATAACCTTCACTCACTGTGAGAGTACATATTAAAGAGGAAATAAACCCACAAATTGAACAATTTGCCAAAAACAGTTACATTCAAGGTATACTAGTATGCTTGTTAGCTCTCAACCGAACTACCAAGCCATCAAATGTCTGGTGTCATAGCTGATCACATGTACAGCACCATGGAAACTGCAGATCAAACAAGATAAGATGGCAGCTTCCTTGGCTGTAAAGGATGGGATGGTTTAGTTCCCCTTTAAGAGTATATCTGTAAACTTACAATGCATTGTAAATGCCACAAATTTCTTAAGCATAAGGTGCTTTAAAACGGTTCAAAAATATCCCCTCCCCCCACATTTATGTCTAATGTTTGTACCTGACTAAATGACTGAGCATCCATTAATGCTACATGAGAAGCATCAAGTTAATGCCAAAAGAGCATGACCTCACCAGCAGGACAATTAAATAATCTGGGCAATCATGCTGAGGCACTTACATCTTGTGACAACATAAGTATATACTATGCCTGAATTTAATAAGTTCCAATGAATGTCCGTGTCAAAAAAGCATGCATTGTTTTGAGATGTTCTAGAACACTTGTTCTCAAACACTGTAATAAAGGGCCCGATTTGCATGTCCAAATATTAGAATCTACATTCTCACACATTATGTCACGAGTAGTAAACACTGTGAGAAATAATCTCTACTTCAAAAAGTTTATTTATGAAACCTGCGATGATAGAACAATGTACAAATCTTTACAGTACATGGTAAAGTGCAACAGTTTTTTAAATGGTACACAATAACAAAAGTGTAGCTTAAAACTAGCCATGTGTAATCTGACTGTTCATGTTGCAAATGTTGCCACTTTCTTTTTCATTTCTTCAGACTGAGTATGGATAAACTGGACTATAGGTGTACAGGTATCTTTCCAAACATGCAGTGAACGAGCATGTAGGGGGAAATAAATGTATCTAAATATTTCATTGTTGCCTATGGTACCTCATCAGTGGCTGTTGCCTTTTATTATAGAAACATTTCATTTACTATTTGTAGCTGCACCATTTAATTTTGGAATCTTATTTAAAGTAGAAGTTCAGCCTAAAACTAAAATCTCTAAATCTACTCGCAGCCACATTCTAAGACTATTGTGAAAATATATTTCTAAATATATACTTGTGCTAGTGGAATAGGAATAGTGAAAAAGTGATAATACTATGCAGCTGCTGTACACAAGGTGCTAATCACTTGAATAAATGCAAAGATTTACAGCGCTCGCAACACACAATAAACACACAATAAAAGTGAAAATAAATAAATAAATGAATATAAAAGTCCAAATGAATGTGACTGAAGTATTAATCCACAGTGAAAAAAAAGTGAAAATTGCTTCACAGATTTTCTATTATGTGTCCCCACTCACTGCAATGGAACGACCCCTAGCTTTTCAGTCTGAAGGTCACTTCAGGCTTGTAAAAGATATCCCGGAATAGTAGTTAAGGTCAAAAGATCAGATTTTAGATTTTCAAATAGAGGCTCTCATCCAGATAACCAGGCACCCGAAAATTAGAAGAAGATGCACTAATAGTGAAGTACTGTTATAAAAACGATTTATTGCGCATGGGGATCGGTACTTACAAAAAATATGATAAAAGCAGGCATAAACATGGAGTTGTAGATGTAGAAACCACCACTCTTAGCTTGTGTTCCAAGAGACCGGAAGTGACGTCAATCGACACCGGACACATTCTAAGACTAACCTAGCTAACCCTGTAAAGCAAAAATAACTATACATACCTTTTCTGAAGCCGCTCCAGTCCAGTACCATGCTGAGCTGTCAGCGGGTCTTTATTATAGCAACATTTAATTTACTATTGCTGCACCATTTTATTTTGGAATTTATTTCTGCCATTTGCTCCATCTTAATTAAAGTATAAGTTAAGCCTAAAACTAAAATCTCTAAATCTACTTGCAGCCACAATCTTAAACTAATCTCTCTAGCCCTGTAAAGCAAAAATCGTTATACATACCTTTTTTGAAGCCGGTCCGGTCCCACGCCGAGCCATCAGCAGAGGCTTCTCTGTTTAGATGTGTGCAAAAGAGGCAGCCAACAACAGAAGCCCCATAGTAAGTCTATGGGTGATGTCACTTCCCAGCCATTGTCAGCTGTCTCCTACACAGAGCTTGCGCTGCTGGAGACTGGACCAGTTCGGTTTCAAAAAATGTATATATAGTGATTTTTGCTGTACTAGATAGGTTAGTTTTAGATTGTGAATGCAAATAGATTTTAGTTTTAGGCTGAACACTTTAAGAGCAGAAAAATAATAAAAAATTTTTATTGGAATTCTAAAACAAAACAAAACAAAAAAAAACACTTGCTATGTCAATATCTAAAGGCATGTGCATATGATCAGGAATTTATACAAAAAATACCACTATTGAAGCAACTGTACAATAATATGATCATTAGTGCACAGCTTTCGAGAGCCGATCACAACAATTCATGTAAAATTATCTGACGAGTTCTGCAAAATTCTTTTTTCGATTCCAGATCTTATGATTTTCATTCATTCAGTATAGTAAAACTGTAAAATGCAATACAAATTCAATACAATACATAACTACCAAATTTTTATTGTCGTACAAGACTTTTCGTAAGTTTAGTAGCCTCTTCCTTTTCGATATGAGACTAGCATGCAAAAAAAAGGACAATCATTCGTCTGATAATCTCGTGTGTGCCAGGTATAACTGTACTATATTATAAATACAGATTATCACCATATCCATGTATCATATCCAGGGGTACTAAGCACATTTGTAATCATAAGCTCTTATTTCTGCCTTTTCTTTCTTGTATTTTGAGTACTCTCATCACAAGGCAAAAAGTGCGGCAGTGTAAGCATTACTCTGTCTAAATGCAGCATTCAGTGATGAATACTGTGCTGCAATGCACTTATATGATCACTGAAGAACACAAATTGTTAGTATGCATGATTTTAGCTACAGTGTAGAGCAAGGGCGGATCCAGAGTCAAGTCTCGGGAGGGGCACTGCCAGAAACGAAAGCGTCAAAAGTGTCAGTTATTGGTCCGATCTCTCCGCTGCAATGTTGCAGTACCGCTAAAAATCACTGATCGCCGTCATTACTAGTAAAAAAAAATTAAATATAAATGCCATAAATATAGTTTGTAGACGCTATGAATTTTGCGCAAACCAATCAATATACACTTACTGGTATTTTTTTTTTCTCAAAAAATATGGAGCAGAATACAGAATGGCCTAAACTGAGGAAGCAATATTTTTTTATAGCAAAAGCAAAAAATATTGTTTTTTTATTTTTATTTTTTTAAATTCTTGCTCTTTTTCTGTTTATATCACAAAAAATAAAAAAAAACGCAGAGATGATCAAATGTCAGCAAAGAAAGCTCTATTTGTGGGAAAAAAAGGACATCAATTTAAATTCGGTACAGCACTGATTGCACAACCGCGCAATTATCAGCCAGTCAAAGTAACGCAGCGCAGGATCACAAGAAATAATCATACATAATGGCACATGGTATTTTGCGATTTGTCACATAACATTCATTCATACTTTTACTCACGTTTAGGCAATTCTTTTGGTAGTCTGGTGAGGGGAGGGGTACCGTTCCCATGCAGGAGCAATGGAGTGGAGATGGATGGGATGGATGGATCCAGCAGTAATCTTCTCAATATTCTATGTAGAATTCACTCTGTAGACTGCACTGCTCAAACCGGTGGAGAAGATGGAGGAGGTGGGTGGAGCTAAAACTAACTCAGGGGTGGCAGAGCGGAGGCCTGTAGCGTGAACAAGATGGAGGGGGAGCTGGGTGGGTGGGACCAACAACGTCAGGGGCGGACTCCAGAACTAAGATTGCTGCAAGTGCCACTCTGCAGGAAGACTTCGTTTTTTAGCTGAAGTTGAACATCTTAAATACAGTGACTGTGATTGATTATCACAGTCACTCACTGGCATAACATTGACTCAGTCAGTCTGCTCTTGCTCTGAGCTCTCCCTGGCTGCGCCGCTGCGGCTGCCTGATCTGTTCTCCAGGCTCCAGCAGCTCTGCTCCGCTGAGTCTGTGTCTGTCTCCCTCCCACGTGACCGGCGTGACCGTGACGTCACTTGTTGCTAGACGCCAGGCGGCCCAGGCGTTAGCAACGAGTGCAGGAGAGAGGCTCCACCCACCGCTGTTCCTCCTCCTCCTATCTGTCAATGGCCAATGAGGAGGCGAGGCTGATCCAGCTGCCTTAAACGTGACCATGGTCTCTCACTGCAGTGCTGGCTGGGCGTAACTACAAGTCTCTCTCTCTCTCTGCGCCGCTGCCCGCTGATCGGGTTATGTGAGAGAGAGAGACTCGGGCAGAGGAGGCAGCGGCACACGCGAACGAACAGAGCAAGTGAGAATGTGACAATGACATGTCACTGTCTCACTCTCACTGCTACTATCTCGGGGGGGCAATTGACCTGTTGCCCCCCCCCCCTGGATCCGCCCCTGGTGTAGAGATGGTTTGGACTGCAGATGTGTATTCCGTTTTACAATACTGTGTCTCTTGAACCAAATGCAATAAGAGGATGGACAGGACAAAAGTGTACATGGGAACTGCTAGCCTCTAGCAATTTGGCATCTCCTGAGTGCATTGCAATATATAAATCATCATTTACACCAAAAATTCCAGCATGTAATTTCAGATTTTCGGAGGAGCTAAGTGATCATTCCATAAGTTCAAATTCCCTGTCCTAAAGTGAAATATAATCAAGGTCAAGTAAATATCAAGTCCCATAAAAAAGTCCCATCATTTATATCACCTGGCTATATACAGATTAATTCAAACCAAACATATCTGCAGATGCCTTCATCAATCCCACTCTTTGCACTAACAGTGCAGAGACAAACACGTGGAATATAAACAGTGCAACTATTAGCCTGTCATGGGTACACAGAGGTAGGAGGCTATATCTGCAAAGTTGTTTGGAAGTTCAGCAATTCCTTAAAGCAGTGGTCATCAACCCTGTCCTCAGGGCCCACTAACAGGCCAGGTTTGCAAGATAACTGAGATACATCACAGATGCTCATTTGCTGCTCAGTGATTGCAGTATTCTAGTCTGCATCTCCCCAAAGTAATACATAAAACCTGGCCTGTTAGTGGGCCCTGAGGACAGGGTTGATGACCACTGCCTTAAAGCATAGCTACAGCCAAAACTTTTTTCGGACTGCGTAAAGCTTAGAACTTCTGTTAGGTGTAATTTCTGTTTCTGTAACCATTGATGAGATCTTTCCTTATGTCTTATGTTCTCATCAAGACAGGAAGTAAACAAAATCTCTCCAACAGAGGCACAGAGGTTAATTAAAACATTTGCATTTGTAGGGGTGAGAATCTGTATTTTAGGAATATCTATGTTCCTGTTGGGGAGATCTCACCACTTCTGATTTAATTATCAGGAAAGATACGATAAGTCTCACTGACAAGGAAAAAATTTCAAGACAGACCTGATAGAGGTTACATGACCTACTTACTCTAACCAGGTCTGAAGTTGGATTAGTAACATATGTATTTAACCACTTCAATACCGGGCACTTAAACACCTTCCTGCCCAGACCAATTTTGAGCTTTCAGCGCTGTCGCACTTTGAATGACAATTGCGCGGTCATGCTACACTGTACCCAAATGAAATTTTTATCATTTTTTTCCCACAAATAGAGCTTTCTTTTGGTGGTATTTGATCACCTCTACGGTTTTTATTTTTTGCTAAACAAATAAAAAAATCCCGAAAATTTTGAAAAAAATAATGTTTTTTTTCGTTTCAGTTTCAAAACTTTGCAAATAAGTACGTTTTCTCCTTCACTGATGGGCACTGATGGGGTTACACTGATGGGCAATGATAAGGCGGCACTGATGGGCACCGATGAGGTGGCACCAATGAAGTGGCACTGATGAGGTGGCATTGATGGACACCGATATGTGGCACTGATAGGCGGCACTGATGGGCGACACGGATGGGCACTGATAGGTGGCACAAATTGGCACGGATTGGCATGGATAAGTGGCACAGGTGGGCATGGGTTAGGCGGCACAGGTGGGCATGGGTTAGGTGGCACAGGTGGGCATGGGTAGGCGGCACAGGTGGGCATGGGTAGGCGGCACAGGTGGGCATGGGTAGGCACTGATAGGCGGCACAGATGGGAACTGATAGGCGGCATTGTATTATAATATATTGTACTAATGGATGCCAATCAGTGCCAATCAATAATGCATGCCAATCAGTGATGCCCATTGTGGGCACTGATTGGCATTCATTATGGGCACTGATTGGCATCCATTGTGGCACTGACTAGAATCCCTGGTGGTCTAGGGTGGCATACCTTCTCCTTGGCATCCCTGGTGGTCTGGTGGCGTCCCTGGTGGTCCAGTGTGGGCATCCTCGGGGGGCTGTACTGATAATCGATCAGCACAGACCCCCCCTGTCAGAGGAGCAGCCGATCGGCTCTCCTCTACTCGCGTCTGACAGATGTGAGTGAGGAAAAGCCGATCACCGGCTTTTCCTATTTACACTGTGATCAGCCGTGATTGGACACGGCTGATCACGTGGTAAAGCGTCTCCATCGGAGATTCTTTACCGAGATCGTAGTTGCCGGGTGTCAGACTGACACCCCGCAACAACGATTGCCGCGATGCGCGCCCCCGGGGGCGCGCAGCGGCTCATAATCCTGATCACATCATATGACGTCCGGTCAGGATTATGCAACCACTTTCCCGCTGTCTATTTGCTATAGGGCGGGCGGCAAGTGGTTAAAACAGAAAAAAATAATTGCTTATCTTTAAATTTGTAAAAGGAGGAAAACAAAACAAAGCACGTTTTGTATGAACATTGTATTAAAAACAAAGAACATTCTGGTTCACTATAAAATAGGATACACAGGTATACCTTCTATATAAACTAAAGAATTAATGGAGTAAGAAATATTTGCAAAACTTTCTCATATTTTTTTTCCATATGATGGTACAAATGCGTCTACAAAGCAATTAACAGTTTTTTCCCAAAGACCTCACAGAATCGCAGCACACTACGCAAGCTTGAAATGTGCTAAGCAAAACAGAAGGAATAATGAGGACAACTGTGTAACTCAAGAGAACCAGCACAACTTTACAGACCTCAATGTGCTCATTTCCATTTGGTATTGGTATAAAGGGAGTAGATGCCAGAGATTATAGAACAATCTCATGTTCTGAAGAAGCCAAATTAGCCCTAAGAAATAAACGGATACCACAATCTCTAGTGTCACACCAACTGTTAATCCTTTTGTTGCTCGGAAATATATCGCTATGAGCTACAATCACTACAAAGGCTGTGTTTTTTTTTAATCAGCTAACAAAATGTACATGAATAATCATTAATAGCAGCTCAAAGTTGCAAATTATTCCATTTGAGACCTTTACTGAAGTCATTATGGAGCTTCGTAAGCAAGAGAAACATGTCTCATGAAGGAACAATTTCTTTGTATTCTGACTAGAAGGAAGGTAGATGAAGCTATAAGCAAGGTAAATCAAATCTGAGGTAAAAAGTAACACAAGAGGAACATGTTCAACAAAAATATATATGTGCATTCATAATTACCACTTAAACAGAACAAACATCCCAACTTGTTAACAGTACACTGGCCCTGATGTGCTGTAAAACTTGATGAAATAATTTAGAGGCCTGCTGTACATACATTGCATTTAGCCATAAGTCAGCATCCAGAAGGGTAGTTTATACCCTTGTTGGAGTGCCCCTACTTGTGCTACATGCAAAAATGAAAACGTATCTACAACTGTCTGAATGTTGGCTTTAAGCAAGACAATATACACCAATCAACCATAACTTTATGAACATCCAACTAATATTGAGTACGTCCCACTTTTGCTGCCAAAACAGCCCTGACCCATCGATGCACAGATGGACACCACTAGACCTCTGAAGGTATGCTGCGGTATCTGGCACCAAGCCATCAGTAGCAGGTCCTTTAAGTTCTGTAGGTTGCAAGGTGGGACCTTCATGGATAAATGTTGTTTTTATCAATACTTTGCACAGATGCTTGATTGGATTGAGACTTGGAGAATTTGAAAAGCCAAGTCCATACCTCAAACTAGTTGTTGAGTTTCTAAAACTATTCTTGAACAATTTTGTTGAGCAGGGCTCATTATTCTGCTGAAAGTGTCCACTGCCATCAGGGAATACCATTTCCATGAAAGGGTGTACTTGGTCAGCAAAAATGTTTAGGCACCTGTCACGTAACATCCACATGCATGGCAGGACCCAAGGTTTTCACAGCAGAACATTGCCCAAAGCATCACACTGCCACCGCTAGCAAGCCTTCTTTCCATACTGCATCCTGTTGTCATCTCTTCTCCAGGTAAGTGAAGCAAACACACCTAGCCATCCCATATGATGTAAAAGAAAATGTGATTCAACAGCACAGACCACCTTCTTCCATTGTTCTGTGGTCCAAATCACATGCTTGTGTTTCCATTGTAGGTGCGTTTTGCTATGAACATGGGTCAGCATGGGCACCCTGCCTGGTATGCAACTATGTGGCCCCATACACAACAAACTGTTGTGCACTGTACTGTTGGGCACTGTGATGTCCATTTTTATGCTTTTAACACATTAACTTCAGGGACAACATGTTTACTTGCTGCCTAATCTATTCCATCGACTTTCAGATGCCATTCAACAAGGTAATCAATGTTTTTTACTTAATCTGTCAGCAGTCATAAAGGTAAAGCTGATCAGCCACATCCCTACTGGCAAGAGAAGTGACCACTGTCCACGTATGTTGCAGTGGTTTCGAGTTTTGTACCAGATGATGGCAGGGTAATGCTTAGAAGCTTTGTGGCACAGTGACTAAGCACACAAATGGGGCCTAACATTTGAAAGGTGCATTTCAAGGGGCGCCCTTGACTCTAATAAAGTGAACCTTTCACATTGGGATCTACTTGCAGATAGTTTGCTGTGATGAAAGGCAAAAAAAAACATTCAAATTAAGTGTTTCCTGGTGGCTGAGTTTCTTTAAAGTGGTTCTAAACCCAATGTGGAAAAAACAAAACAAAAACTAACACCTGCAAGACAAATGCATAAGTATGCATAGCATACTAGCTCATTATGTAATACTCACCTGAGATCGAAGCGCTCGCTGTGGTGCCTGTACACAGCACCGGCCAGCTACATCACTCCCAGGGGTTACTTCCAGGTATCGAGGCTCTGGCGCTGTGATTGGCCGGAGCTGCAATGACGTCACTCCATGCTCGCAGGAGCTGCCGGGAACAGCTCAGTCTAACTGAAGCAACGGTGTGCATGTGCCAATGACTACAGTGCATGCAAATACAGGGATTAACTCCTAAACCGTGCAAGTTTAGGAGATATCCTGGGTAGCTCCACGTAAGCCTCATTATAAATTTACCTATAGCAAAAAGTGGTCTGTATGGGTTTACAACCACTTTAGGGAAAGCACATTATGTCATATTACTTAATATGGATACCTGTGTGGTACAGACAGTGAATGTTGTAAGATTTTTTTTTGCAGGCTTGCTGTTAGGTGTGTTGGGAAATGTTTCTCTTGTGTCTCTTGTTTGTGTTGTGTGTTGCCATTCTTTTTGCACCTTACTGTAAAGGCTAGTTATAAATTGGGGGGTTGCCATCTCTATGTATAGCTTGTTCGCTGGATTTGGTGTGGGGGATACCCTTAGCTGCCATTGTGCTTTTGCTGGGCGTCCAGTGTGTCCCTGTGCCTTTAAGGAGAGGGAGTTCCCTCTAGGCAAACCTGCCCTTAATTTATCCACGGCTTTACAGTATGTGCTCCAACTTGGAAGACTCTCGATAATATAGAGTTAGAATCACAGTATACAGAGGAGCCTTGGTGCAGGCACTGCGGCTTTTACATATATTTGCAAATGTGTGCAACTAACCCTCTGTTTTTATGTGAATTGTTATTCAAATTTCTTTTTAATGTTTTGCAGAGTACATGTTAAATGTGTTGGGGAATTTTTGTCTGTAAGCAATGTACATTGCCCTTCCATGTGCACTTTAATGCAAAGGCTAGTTATAAATTGGGGTGGTTGCAATTTTTATATGTAATCCTTGGTGTCTGTAGACAGTTCATAGTTGTTCACAAAGCCGGTCACAGATGGTTTGGATCTCCGCTGGTTCAGCAGGTACTGGCCAAGAGCCAAAGAATGCTTGGGCAGGGTGATTGTACCCAAGTCGATCCATCAATCCAGCATGCTGAATTTTTAGGATGCAATTATTGCCAGTGTTCTCCTGGGAAGAGATTCCTGCTAAGATTCCAGCTGAAGCCTCCCCTCATGTTACATGCTACTGAGGGCCCTTTCACACTGATGTGCTTTTGATGCTTTCCCATTAACTTACAATTGAAGGTGCACTTTTGGTGTGCCTTTGAAAAACTGCACCAAAGATTCAGCATGCAGAACTTTTCAAAGCACAGTGCACCGGCAGGCTTAATGGGGAATAGTTTTCATGCACTTTCAGCCTGGAACAGGAGTGCAAAGGTGCAACTTTGTGAAAGAGGCCTAAGTTACAAGGTTGCAGTATGATCAGCAGAACACAGAAGACTGAGGAAATGATTTCTCCTTCCTGCAACAGACTGATGACTTGTTTACAGCTTAACCACTTTAGCCCCGGAAGGATTTACACACTTCCTGACCGAGCACCTTTTGCGAATTGGCACTGCGTTGCTTTAGCTGACAATTGCGTGGCTGTGCGACGTTGTACCCAAACAAAATTGAGGTTCTTTTTTTTCCCCACAAATAGAGCTTTCTTTTGGTGGCATTTGATCACCTCTGTGGTTTTTATTTTGTGCGCTACCCTGTTTCCCCTAAAATAAGACCTAGCGTGATTGTCGACGATGGCTGCAATATAAGCCCTACCCCCCAAATAAGCCCTAGTTAAAGTCCTTCTATGTCTTATTCTCAGGGTAGGGCTTATTTTTGGGGAAAGAGGATGGGGTTTATTTGGGGGGTAGGACTTATATTGCAGCCATCACCGACACTCATGCTAGGTCTTATTTTAGGGGAAACAGGGTATAAACATAAAAAGACTGACAATTTTTGAAAAAAAAAAGCAATATTTTTTACTTTTTGCTATAATAAATAGCCCCAAAATATATATATAAAAAAATAATTTCTTACACAGTTTAGGCCGATATGTATTTTTCTACATATTTTTGGTAAAAAAAAAATAATAAAAAAAAAAAAAATCACAATACGTGTATTGGTTTGCACAAAAGTTATAGCGTCTACAAAATAGGGGATAGATTTATGGCATTTTTATTATTATTTATTTTTTACTAGTAATGGTGGCGATCTAATTTTTTTTTTTTGTGACTGCAACATTGCGGTGGACAGATCGGACACTTTTGACACTATTTTGGGACCACTGACATTTATACAGCAATCAGAGCTAAAAAAAAAGCCACAGCGTGATCCCTGGATGTGTTCAAACTGTGGGTGGAATGGGCTCACTACAACATGACAGAGATCACTTCTCCCGATGATAGCAGTAGATCCCTGTCATGTTGCTAGACAGAACTAGGAAATTCCTTGTTTACATAGGCATCTCCACATTCTGCCTCTCCTCACCGCGAGCTGGCAGCGAACATCAAGTTTGCAGGGTCCGCTGGAACTTCAAAGGGACGTATGAGTATACCCTTTTGCCTGCCCGTGCCATTCTGCCGATGTAGAAATTATATTGTTGTATATTGTGACATGACAGAATGTGCTTGATTTACCATAACTCAAGTGTGCAAAATCTAGTGCAGCTGTGCATGGTAGCCAATCAACTTCTAACTTCAGCTTGTTCAATTAAGCTTAGAATGCTATATTTTTTCCAGTATGGTCAGATAGTAGAACTTCCTTCATTTACATAATAGTAACATAGTTTCACATACATACTCAACATATATAATGCAATTACATTTTCCTTCTTAGCACTAGGAAAAGTATAAAAAGACATTTATAGTTAAAAGATAGATTACTAAAATGGGGTAAAGAGATTTGGTTTAAAGCAGAAAGCCAGGATTTTTTCCCACGCAGAGGGGCTGCATAGTTTAAAGTGGTTGTAACCCTAAAAAAAAAAAAAAATATATGTCCTGTTCCTTCAAAGCACGATAAATAGCATAGTGCTTCTGCAGTGTCATTTGTCCCATTCTATGCTGTAATATACCCGGTTAATCCTGCTGTTCCTGTGTCCCCCTAGATGTGCTAACCACGGTAATCATGGCTGCTGATCCGTGATGCTGTGGTAAGTTTACTTGCCTTCGTCATCCCACTGTGTGGTCAGTCTCTCCCCCTCCCTCCCTGCCTGTCAGTCAGTCAGTTCTGTAGTCTGAGCCGAACTACTCCCCTCCTGCTGCTATTTGTGTGGCTGTAAAGTCACTGAGGTCTATTAGTGGAATTCCTTCTGTTATAGCAAGCAATATTGTACAGTGTTTTTTTTAAATTATGAAGCTAACTACCTTATTTCACAGCATCGCTGTGCAGTCACACAACCTCCCGGCTGATGTCAGAGTGGATTGTCAGCCCCTCCTACTGGAAGAGTCCTTAGATTGGTGAAGGAGAGAGGTGGGCAGTCATGTGGCTGCACTGCAGCGCTGTGAAATAAGGTATTTAGCTTCATATTTAAAAAAAACAAACAAAAAAACACACACGCACACACACTGCACAGTATAGCTTGCTATAACGGAGGGAATTCCAGTAATTTTTCTCAGTGACATTACAACCACTTTGGCTGCTTGTTTTGTCCAGGGGCACACAGAAAGGCTATACTTACCTGATCCTTCGATTCTCCGGATAACAGCGCTCCCCATGCCCAGCAGTAGACTGTTCCTGCCATCCTCAAGTCCAGAGCCAGTCTTTGGGCATGATGACTTCAGGAACAGTCCATGCGCAAGACCACTAGTGTGTGGGAGGGGGCAGGGGTGGCAGGGACCGGTCTTGAACTTGGGAGGATCAGAAGATTAGGTAAGTATATCGCTGCTCTCCTCATCCTTAGAAAAAAAAAGGAATTGACCTGTGCAGTGTGGGAACAGCCCCGCTGCATGGGGAAAAAAAACAAATTTCCTGGAATTCTTTTTCACACAGTAATAATAATATGAATGGAAACAGATTTGATGGGAGATATATGCTTATTTTGGTTATAGTGAAAAAAAATATTGTATTCTTCTTACCCGCTAAGTCTTAAAAGCAGCAGTTCATAGAATTCACTTTACAGACATCAGAGCAGTACAAAATATTACCAGCTCAATATTGATTAAAGTCTAATTAGTAAACTGCTGCAAGTCCAAGCTCTACATTTTCAGCGACTAATTTTCTTAAAACAATCTAAAAGTTCTGCCTAAATAAAGCAGAGATACCCAAAAACAGGTTGTATGAGAAGAGAAGCGTTACCCCAGAGAGAAGAAATGTATTATTTAGGTAAATTAAATAATAAGCAAGTTGTGTAATTTGTGCCTTCTTACCCCCAGGACAAACTTCCCATTGTTGTATAAGTACTTACCTAAACATAATTTTTGTGTTTATACTTCCATGGCCGAGCAGTGTTTGCAGCCAACATCTTGAGAAATGAGTGTACTATCTATTGCCGTGCAACCTAGAGATAAAATCCATTCATTTCTATTGCATGCATTTCTACATGCCCAGTAGATCTAAGCTTGCACTCACATCTGAGCAGGGCATAAGCAGATCATATTCTTAGTGAAATTTTAAAAAAATTAAGCCATTTTTCAGGTGTTTTGGATGTGTATTAAAACATTTGTTAACCCCCCCCCCAAAAAAAACAAAACAAAAAAACAAAACTATCCTGCTCCTTTACAGCATGTTATAAGACACAGTGCTTGTCCTAAAAAACCTGGCTGATCCTGACAGTTTCTCCCCACCCCTCTGTAAACTGACCACGTGTATGATGGCTGCTGAGACCAGACACGGTGGTTAGTTTACGGTGCCTCTGTCATCAGCAGCCTGCTATCTGCTCTCCTCTCTGCTCCTGTGTCCTCCTCCTCCCTCCCCTCTGTCTGTGTGTGAGCTGCCCCTCCCCCTCCTGCTGCTCTCATAACAATAACCTGTATACACCATCCGCACTGCCTCATATGCCTTCGTCCCCCTCTGTGAACGATTTATAAATACTATATAAATACTGTAAATACCTAATTTAAGAGCCAAGATGGTGATCACATGACCAGCCAGCTTTCTCCTCCTCCCCTCCAGACTGACATCAGCAGGGGAATTTATGTCCCACCCACTGCCTCTCTCAGAGGAGAAAAGAAGAAAGCTGGCCAGTCATGTGATCACAATCTCAGCAGTGAAATTAGGTATTTGCAGCATTTATTTAGTATAAGTCACACACAGAGTGTAATACTACAATAGGAGGCAGTGCTGATGGTGTATACAGGTTAGAGTGGCTTAACAACCACTTTAAGCCCCAGGCGTCTGCTTCCTGGGCTGGGAAAAGGGGAGGAGAGCAGTTCTATAGAAAAGAAAGCAGTATTAAACCCAAAACAAACATCTATTATATTGCTGCTTACCATTTTTAGATGTGATGGATGCATTAGCTTAATTTCTTAGGATTTCTTCTATTTCTACTTCTACTTCTATTTTATCTGGTGATCCAGCTAGTGGGTCTATTTTTCTCTTGCATTTACAAGGATCAGACAAACCACGTACCACTGACAGGGGTGCCTAAAATTATTAGCTTTTTATTTGTGTAAAACCTTTATCCCAAAAGGAAAAAACTAATTTTGCTGTAACAGATTTTAAGGGACTTCAGCTTCATTTTGTTACTGTATGAAAATCTGCTCCTCCCCCCAGACTGACAAAGCTGCTCTTCAAAGGTGCCCCCTGTTCTCCTTTATTCAGAGTGGGGGCTCACTGAAGCCTGGTACACACTGAGTTTTTTTCCATTCAATCCAGCGGTTTGAATGAAAAAACCTGTCAGCTCCGGTCAGAGCTGCTGTACGATCTGCTGTTAGTACAGCAATCTACCCCACTAAGCTGAACTGCTGAGCTGATGGCCCCCCATGCAAGAACACTCCGATCAGCTCTGATCGGGAGTCAGTCGCCTGCTGGTTTTACAGCATGCTAGTCCTGTGCATATCGCATGTTTACAGGCACTGCCACTAAAGTCTATGTGACCAAAAACACCTAAATATGCAAAAATCTCATATACTTTTTTTTTAGCACGTACAAGTGCAAACAGGGACAATTAGAATTAATGGAATTCTGCATGCTGATCATAGTCATGAGTGTAGGGAAAAGAGCAGAAAACCGCTCGAGTGTGAATGGGGGTCCGAGATGTTGATGACAATTTATACTAGGCTATGGGCAGGTGCAGCCGCGAGAGAGGGCACCAATAAGGCAAGTACTTCTTTAGGGAAATTTGCTCAGAGGGGTGAAAGTGCACAGATGGTGGCTAGGTTATTCTATGCTACACTATTTCACCCGTGAAGAGAAATGGAAAACATTTAGTGTGTGTGCTGACATCTATGTGCATCTTAAACCATCAATGTGCATTTCTATACATGTATTTTTGCATGCACAATTTCCATATAAACCCTTAAAAAACATGTATGATCCTGTTTCCAATGTACCACAAACCAGGTGGCTATAAGTTTATGCACTGAAGTGCGTTATAGTCATATGCATTTTATGAGGCATGGATGTTGAGTGCCAATCGGCATTGAATGGCCACACCACCAAAAAAGCATGCCTGATACCTAAGACCCCTTTCACACTGGGGCATTTTTGCTATATAATTAAAAATAGTGCCTGCAAATCGCCCCTAAAACAGCTGCTCCATTCACTCCATTCACTTTCACACTGGAGCGTTGCGCTGGCAGAGCATCAGAAAAGGTCCTGCCAGCAGTTTCTTTGGAGCGGTGAACTCACTGCTCCTTCCCATTGAAATCAATAGGGCAGCGCTGTCATGCCACCGGCAAAACGCCACTGCGGCGGCATTTTGCAGGCATATCACTGGCAAAACGCAGATGCGACGGCATTTGCGGGCAGATTTAACCCCTATTAAAACCGCCCGCTAGCGGCCGAATAGCGCTGCTAAAACGATGGTGAAAGGGGTCTTTAAAAGTAACACTCATGGATAGGTGTGAATGGAAACTAAGTGTTTGTGTTCAGGGTCAGATCAGAAACCACTGAGGCTAGACAACTTTATTCAATGAGACTCGTGGAAAATGAAATTAAAACACAGCAAAATGCCAAATACAGTAAAACCTACTAGAGCTTTTTGAGAAACAGAAATTGCACACAGCCATGTTTTTCTAAAATAGAAAATATTCTACTTTTAATACTCTTCCTGATCCCACATCGTTGCTTGCACAATGCCAGCAAGACACAACGTAAGGCTGCCTACTGGGCTTGCAAGCATTAAACTGACAATTATGTGGCAGGATTTTCATTTAGGATAAGTCAAGCTGCAGTTGTGTCTTAGCTTGTGATGTTAAATAGAATTAGAGTACAGATGTAGAGACATTCAATAAATTAGGAGTTCCAAAGTAGTTCAATAATTATTTAATTCCTATTGTCTCGTTTTATCTATTTGACTAATGATGACAGCGTAATTATTTGCAGTAAAATGGGTAGGAATAGCAGAGGATAATAAAGTGCCTGTGTATGAAAGATTACAAATAGTCTTATCACTGAAGGGATTAAGTAATGAGTGTGAAGCTACTCCAGAGTATGGGCTTACTCCCAAAATATATATGGAGCAAACTAGGAAGAAAATCTTGAATGTATTGGTTTTCTGCGTATCTCTATGAAGTCACAGACATCCTATAGGAAAATGAACAATTCATAGAAACACAATTAACTAGATAAACTGTTATTTTTTATATTCCAATACTAATCTCTTATCAACAATACTCAATTTCCATCGTTCTTCACATTTCCGTAAAAAAGGAAATCCTACTAATACTCTTCTGTTCTCTCCATCAATTACCACGTATGGATTTGGTCCTTCTGATGCTTCCTAGTCTTCCTTTTTGATTCCCTGCAAAGGTAAAGCATAATGGACTACTATGCATCGCATAGTAGTCCATTATGTGACACTTACCTGACACAGGAGCCAGCGATGTCACCGCTGTCCCCTGTAGTCCAGAGCATCCATCTTCTCGGTGGGTCTCGTTGCTCCGCTGCTGTCATTCGACGAAGCCGCGGTGACATCACTCCAGCGCATAGGAGCCGCCACTCGTGGCATTTCGCCGTTGACAGCGGCACGCCCAGTGCGCCTGCGTGCCGCTGTCTAGACGCCGTAGACAGCAGTGCCTGTCTTTCGGCAAATATCTCCTAAACCGTGTAGGTTTAGGAGATATTTCTTGGACCTACAGCTAAGCCTTAATCTAGGCTTACCTGTAGGTCAAAGTGGTTTGTAAGGGTTTACAACCACATTAATAAACAGTAAGCTATGGGAGTTTGGCTGCAGCACTTATTGCTGGTGGACATGAGATTACCACTTATCCATTAAGATATAGTGGTGCTGATAAATGCTTACAAACAAGGCAGCTGTTAGAAATCATGGAGCCTACCTGACAGGGCCTCCATTCCCTGTCCAAAAGTGACTGAGGACATTAGAATTTATCAGTCCATTTCTCTGTAGCCTCAGCTACACAGATGAATGAATATGAAGTACTCCGAGGCTTCCTGATCATTCACTTACTGAAGCGTAGTAAACAATTTACTACGCTTCACCGATGATTCGACACAGGAGTGTTTGGTACCGATCACTCTCTGTGGTCATTCAGGAAAGGAAGAGGCCAGTAAATGACATATTTACTGGCCCCTTCTCCCACTCTCCATCTTGAAACATCCCCCTGTGTGGCCGAAGCAGCTGCCAGCACTGGGGGATGGAAGCTGGCAGTGCTGTAGGGAAAAGCGGCACACGAGAGGGCATTAACAACAAATGGAAGAGGTGCATGTGCTAGAACCAATCCCCCTGCAGTGTAACTGGAGGGGGAAAGAAGAGGAGAAGCTGGCAGCACTGCAGGGGGAAGCAGAAGAGGATCTAAGGATCTGTGTTTGTAATAAGACAGTACAGCCAGACCTCCTGCTCAACATTGCCCGCCCCCCCCCCCCCTCTGCATTCATCAGTGAAAAGCATGGCACACACACACACACACATTAATTACAGGCTTAGGGCCTATTCGAACGGATGCTTTGCAGTAATTTACTTAGTGCACTGCATATTAATGCACATATCAAGGGCATTGCCATGTGATTCACTCTTAACTGCACCCCAATGCACCTAGCTAGCAAATCACAATGCACACGTGCTTTAGTGCACCACAACCAACATGCTTTTAAATGCACCATAATGCACAAATGTAAAATATCTCTACTGGAATAATAGGTATAGGTCTGTTAAATTGTGCGTTGCTAGCCTAATAATTCATTAACACAACACACCTCAGCGCACTAAAATGCAGAGTGTAAATGAGCCATTGGGCCAGCTTTACACTTTACAGAATAGTAAAGTACTTTACTACAGCATGCATTCATTCTGAATGGCACCGCAACATACGGAATGCACTACTACGTGTTGTGGCGTGCTGTGCTGAAAAAAAAAAGGTCAGGTTCAGTTTTTAGCGTGCTTGTGCGATTATGTTGTACTGGGGTACAGCAATAATGATTTTTATCAAAATATTGCTTTAATAAACATTTGCACAAATATAGTAGGAAATATTAGGAATGAGCAGAACAAGATTTCAGTGAAACTGCCTTATAGGATGCAAAATCACTAATGTAGAGAAGATGGAGTAATGTAGATATTGCTCTTACATTTCCAATTAAATTGCCAAGCAATCAACAGTGGAAGAAGAAATGGTTTGATATCTTCTGTTTAAATTTGCAACCCCGTTGAAGAAACTTGAGCAGGCCAAACACCATCTTGCATGCTCAGGACAACTTACAGAAGAGGACTGCTGATTTTTTTGATGGATGGAGCAGGACAAACACTGCTCACTTCTCAGAATAATGCCCTGTACACACGGACGGACATTCCGACCACAAAATCCGTCAGATTTTTTTCAGACGGATTTTGGCCGAAAGTTGTCGGAAAATCCGATCGTTCAGAATGAGGTGACGTTTGTTTCATACGACGGGACTACGTAGAGACTAGTAGCCAATAGCTTTGGTCTCGTAATTTAATCAGAGCATGCGTGGCACTTTGTCCGTCGGAATTCTCTACAAACAATCAGAAAAAGTCAGATTGGATTTTGTTGTCGGAAAATTTTAGATCCAGCTCTCAAACTTTTTCCATTGGAATTTCTGATGCAAAAAGTCCGATAGGGCCCACACACGATCGGATTTTCCGACAACATAATCCGATTGGACCTTTTCTGTCGGAATTTCTAACCGTGTGTACAGGGCATAAGGAGCTTTTGCAAATGGGCAAGCTTTCTAATATCAACTGTTCCACCCCAGAGCGGCCACAACTGCTTATTTGGAGGTCACCTACGTAATTGAGATAGTCACTCTATCTGTCATGTCTGGGGGTACCCCCAGAACTCTCCTGACCGCTCTTGTGCTTTGATGCAATAGAAAATGATTCCAAATAGCCATGGCCAAAATGGATTTAGTACTGCATTAACCAGGATATTGATAGACTCGTGTTAGCTAATGAACTCTCATATTTCCAGGCGCTTATTTCTTTGTAACAAATTCACTTTTAAGGAAATGAAAAAAAAAAAACACACTCTAGGCAGTGTTCTTTTTAAAAAGGCTCATTTGTGCCATGCAGACTTATTATAATCTCAGTAATAAGTGGTCACAAGTTACCTGTCCAATTAGGAAGTCCTCGGGAACATAAAATCTGAAGCTTTTCAATGATTTATATGGCTTTGTTATATTTCTGTCTGGAATACATCTGTGTATACTGCTAAGAGCATCTATCAACAAGGGATGCATTAAAGTGCATTATGTGTTAATTTACATGACAATATCCAGAATCCTTATGTGTGCAACACAGGCCCTGTGTCTGATAGAATGCTGAATGCAATGTGTTTGAGAAGCAAGTGGATGGACTTCATGGGGTATTTAATTTCTGTGCTAATCATATGCCTGCCGTTATGAATGCTTTCTGTACAAAATGCAAGCTGTGGCGGCTTCAGAGAAAACAGCATCTAAGGCAACAAAATCTTCAATTTGAATTTTCTATACATTGCATCATCTATACACATCCAAATCAGAGCTTGGCATGACAAATCTTTTTATCATCAAAAAGTGGTATCAGCAAATACTATACCTTGCCGTTTTCAGGCAGCTAAAAACTGTCCGCAGGATTATGTCACCCATCTTATGCCTCCAAAGTCTGAAGGATAGCACAAACACTACCAAGTTCCAGAATGCTCACAAACCATGGTATAATATGAGCTATGGTTTCACCCAAAAACTATTCAGTTGTGAATAAAGGGTAATAATGAAACCAAGAAAGTTATACTTAACTCCACAGCCACACCCCACAGGTCGCCCGCATTCATGTGGGCATGTGGCGCAGTTCTGTTCCCAGGGGACTCTCTTGACCCCTTGTATACTGGTAGAATCGAGCAGCTGCACACACTTTGCAGCACAGACACACTCATGTTTATTAATCAATGTAGTATATACAAAAAGGCAATGTTTCGAAGGGAAACCTTTGTGGAGCCTGGCTGCTTAATGTGTGGTGCATACTTATTTACCAAACCAGCAGTGCCCACTAGCGTCATGGACAGTCAGAAACAATGTCTACAATATAAAAGCATAAGTAGTTCATGAATATTCATTTCACAATAACACAGTGCCATCCTCCTCTGGAACGACCACTCCTCCATTGCTTATGACAGTAGTAGACAACCCAAAACATTATACAAATGTAAACCATATACTAAATGACATAGGTTAATATGAAATGAAGCATACACTATAAATAAAATAACTTACTAAGCAGCAGCAGGTTCTAGAATAGTACCCATCCAAGGATTATAATGCAAGAGCTACTCTTTGGATTTGAACATTGCTTCAGCCTAAAAACTTGCTCAATCCATAAAGCTTATGGTTGCTGCATTGTAATGTTATTAGCAGGAACAATATTATTCCAATAATTTACAATTATATACAGTTATGTAAATAAACTAGAAATTGCTTTAATACAGGTTTATCAATCTCTTCACTTTAAAGGAACCCTTGGCAAAAAAAAAAAAAAAGTTCAGATCTACAGCTCACGAAAACATTGGATCGGATCAGTGAGCTGTAGGTATAACAATTACCAAACAGCGTTAAATAAAAGAAGAAATATAAAAAATAATCTTAATGTAAAGCTTGGGCTTGCTTTTTTCTGCACAGATGCTCAATTGTAGGCCGCACTTGAGATAAGCAGGCACGCAGGGAGTTGCTTTCCTCCATGTACAGAGCAGCACAGGGAAGCTGCTATTGTAACATGCCCTTTTCCCCTCGATCCCTGCTAGCTCCCCTATCGCCCATCCCAGGTAATATCACATACAAGAGCCTGGGATAAACAGAAGAGGAGGACCAGCAAGGAACAGTGCAGTAATTAACAGTATGCTTCCCTGCACTGCTCTGCAAATCCATAACACAGGGTTTCTCAAATGGCGTTCTGCTGTAAATCAATATTGTGGCTGTAAGGGTGCCCCCTTAACATTGGCTTCCGCTTGTCCTTTGCTGTGGCTTATTTTGGGGTGCCCCCTCAATATTAATTTTAGCTTGTTGCAATATATGTGGCAACAATGTTAATAGAAAAAGAAAAACCTGGCAGTATGCCCTGAAGAAAAAGAGGAACTTGCTTAAAGTGGGGTGCCCCTAAAAAAAAAAAAAAAATTAAAAGTCAGCAGCTACAAATACTGCAGCTGCTGACTTTTAATAATCGGACACTTACCTGTCCCAGGGTCGAGCGATGCGGGGGAACGAAGCCCCCCCCTCGTTCCCCGCTCCGCTCGTGGCGCCGTCATTCGTACTGTGGGCACCCAGCTGTGGTTTCACAGCCGGGCATCCACTGTGCATGCACGAGCGGTGCAGGGCGCCGTGATACACCGCCCAGTCATCTGGGACACGTGACAAGTCCCAGATGACTGTGCGGCGCGAGGGGAAGTGATGTCACCAGCCTGGGCAAGGAAGAAGGCAGACTATGAGGGACCCCCTAGCAACAGGTATTTAGAGGTGAGTAAAAAAATTTTTTTTTTTCCAATTATTATTTATTTTTATTTTTTTAAGAATTTTAAGTAATTTTTTATTTTTTGGTGGCAACACCACTTTAAGAAATGTACCTGGCACTTTGCCAATATGCTTCTATAGGAAAAGAGGAACTAATGCCCCATACACATGTTTAGAAATTTTGACAGAAAAAACTTGGAAGGTTTTTCCAACGGTATTCCGCTCAAGCTTGCCCTGCATACACACGTTCACACAAAAGTTCTCTGCACTTTCGACCGTCAAGAATACGGTGACGTATAACACGACGACGAGCTGAGAAAATTAAGTTCAATGCTTCTGAGCATGCGTAGGAATTGAGCATGTCGGAATTCCTATAGACTATCGGAATTCCTGATCAGAACTTTTTATGACCGAAAATAGAGAACCTGCTCTCAATCTTTTGCTGGTGGAAATATTTGCTGGCGAAGCATACACAAGCTCTCATCAGGACTATGCTTTGACAAGTGTATTTCTATGATTGAATGAGTATGTTTGGGGAATGGAAAGGTGTCTCGGCAAAGGTTACTATAGATAAGATAGATAAGTACTATTAACTCATTACAGATCTGAGATAACCTTTTAGCTAGTGTAGAAGTAATATCTAAGGGAGTATATCCTTTGGATGGATAAGTACCACAAACTTGTTATATCAGGTGTAGTTTCCCTTTAGTGGCAGATGTACAGTATATCCACCCAATGTTGTTTTCAATGTACAGTGACAGTGCACATTGATATCGAATGCTTCCTCTGTAGTTGCGGCTCCTGTATACTCAGACGGCAGCACTGAGAGGAGTGCAAGCGTGTGGCTGGATCTGGAGGTGACATCCTGTATATGGCAGTGGTAAATGCAGACTGTGGAGGGGGGGGGGGACAGAGAGTGGGAGCACAGGGATGAATGTAGCAGGAGGTGGCATCCAGTGGATGGCAGTGCTGAATGCAGACTGCAGAGAAGGGGATCGGAGAGCAGAGGCACATGGCTGGATTAGACTGAATGTAGCAGGAGGTGAGATCATGATAACTTTATGTACAGTTATAGCACAATTTAAAGCTATGATTTCACCTCCTGCTACATTCAGTCTGATCCAGCTGTGTGCTCCCACTTTCTGCAGTCTGCATCACTGCTGCTCCCTCCCTCACTCTGTATTCAGGGCTGCCACTGGAAGTCACCTCTGCCTTCAGCTCCCACTCGCTGCACTCCCTGTGGTGTCGCCCTCTGAGTTTATAGGAGGCAGAACCATTCTTGTATGATCAATGCTTGGAATTTGTCAGAATTTGTGGGGGGGGGGGGGGGGTTTCCCTTGTCTCTTGAGGATTGACCACAAGCTCTCAATGGGATTAAGGTCTGGGGAGTTTCCTGGCCATTACCCCAAAATTTTTATGTTTTGTTCCCCAAGCCACTTAGTTATCACTTTTGTCTTATGGCAAAGTACTCCGTCATGCTGGAAAAGGCACTGTTCATCACCAAAATGTTCTTGGATGGTTGGGAGTAGTTGCTCTCAGATGTTTTTGTACCATTCTTTATTCATGGCTGAGTTCTTAGGCAAAATTGTAAGTGAGCCCACTCCCTTGGCTGAGAAGCAACCCCACACATGAATAGTCTCAGGGTGCTTTACTGTTGGCATGACAAAGGACTGACAGTAGCCCTCCCCTTTTCTTCTCTGGACAAGGTTTTTTTCCCCGATGCCCCAAACAATCGGAAAGGGGATTCATCAGAAAAAACAACTTTACCCTAGTGCTCAGCAGTCCAATCCCTGTGCCTTTTGCAGAATATCAGTCTGTCCCTGGTGTTTTTCCTGGAGAGAAGTGGCTTCTTTGCTGCCCCTCTTGACACCAGGCCATCTTCCAAACGTCTTCTCCTCACTGTGCATGCAGATGCACTCACACCTGCCTGCTGGCATTCCTGAGGAAGCTCTGCACTGGTGGTGCCCTGATCCCGCAGCTGAGTCAACTGTAGGAGACAGTCCTGGCACTTGTTGGACTTTCCTGGGCCCCCTAAAGCCTTCTTCACAAATGCAGTGGAAATGTTTTTTATGGGATTAAGTTAATTTTCATGGCAATTCATATGATCACTCTTCATAAAATTCTGGAGTATATGCAAATTGCCATCATGAAAACTGAGGCAGCAGACTTTGTGAAAATTAATATTTGTGTCATTCTCATAAATTTGGCCATGGCTTTATAGAATAAGTTAAAAAGAATACAAGAAGCACAAACATTTGTTCCACTGCCACATGACGCAAGGAACGTTTTCCTCAATGGAAACAAAGCAATTAAAACGTAACAGAGATCTTCCTTTTGGATATTCCTTATCTAAAACTTAAAAAAAAAAAAGCCTCTTCCCTTTAGCGATCCATCCTTCAGTCATCGCATACAATGCAGGAACAGCAGTACTGGATTGTAAATAAGGACGCAGGTGGCTTGCCTACAATCTGGAGCATTGGAGGGAAGAGAACACTGGATAAGGTAACAGTACTTTTAATAGTATAGGGAAAATTAGCATTTGACACTTGCAGTGCAGGGAGAACCCCACTGCAAGTTTTTTTTTTTTTTTTTTTTCCCAACAGTTTAGCTTCAAGCCTTAATGTAGAGGTTTAGTAAATATAATGTATACTATCTATAGAGAACCTCACCAAATCATCAGGGATAAGCAGCATCTGGCACTTAAAACAAGTGCACTTATAACACTTTAGGGGCTTAACAAGTTAAATCATTTGCAGCTTATTTGTAAACATCTCAAAATACCACTTGCAGCAGGAAAGTAGATTTAGAAGCACACATCTAGCATCGTTCTGAAGCCTTGGATATCACTACCTGGTCCTGTTCTTCTCCCCTGCCCCTAGCTTGCAGTTACAGGAACGAGGGAGCCTATGGTGTGCACGTCTGGACACACACTTTGAATTTGCATGTGCATTTAAAATAGTTGCAAAGTCAGTAGGCTTTTTTTTATCTTAATGCATTCTATGCATTAAGATAAAAAGCGTTCTGTGTGCAGTAGCTGCCCCAGCACCCTCTAATACCTGAGCCCCATCTTTCTCCAGCAAAGTCCACCATGGCCTTAGCCGTCTGCTCCTGATTGGCTGAGACACAACAGCGGCGCCATTGGCTCCCACTGCTGTCAAAGTCAGTTAGCCAATCAGGAAAGAGAGGGGGCAGGGCCGAATGAGGGCTTCATGTCTGAATAGACAGCTGTGACTCTGCTTGGGTGCCCCCACAGCAAGCTGCTTACTGTGGGGGGCACTCAACTGGAGGGAGGGGCCAGGAGAGCCAAAGAGGGACCTGAGAAGAGGAGTATCGGGGCTGCTCTGTGCAAAACCACTGCACAGGGTAGGTAAGTATAACATGTTTGTTATTTTTAGAGAAAAAAACAAAAACTTGACTTTACAAAAAACTCACTTTAATCTTGAGGCTAATTAGAAAAGAAAAGAAAGATAAATGTTAATTTGTGGCGTATGATCACTGCTCATTTCATGCATCCACCCTGCAGCTACTTCCTGTCTACATGTATGCTCTCCAAGGATAGTTGAATGACATTTCCTAGGACAGTAACAAGTGATGGTGACAACAATGGACCATGGCCTTCATAAAGTGTATTGAAATGGTCATTTGTAGTCTCCATGTGATAAGGTGACAACACAAGAACACAACTGGTAGACTTTCATAGCAGGATCCCCAGGTGTTATTTTATGGACGCTGCAGACTGCAGAATATTGAAAATTACTATTGATATTACATGTGGGAGTTCACCGCTCCAGAGAAATCACTTCTCCTAAGAACAGCCGTTTCCGCAATAACACAAGGTGATGGCTCTGTTTGCAACAGAGATAGTGGAAGAATAGAACGCTGGATAGCCGCACTCCAAAAATTCAAATTTATTTTAAAATTAAATATCAAGGCATCACAGGTCAATAAAGACTAACTACACAGCCACTGACGATTAAGCACCATATCTGGTGTGAAACCTGTCAACAGCTGTGCAGTTAGTCTGTATTGACCTGTGATGCCTTGATATTTAGTTTTAAAATAAAGGTGAATTTTTGGAGTGCGGCTATCCAGTGTTCTATTCTTCTACTATTGATATTACATGTTAAAGATTGTACCTGATTTTAGTGATTGGGTGTACATATACGTAGTAGAAAGTACAAGCCACACAACCACTTTTTACTTTTCATTAAAGTTTTATTGCTCCTGATGAGCCGGTGTCCAGTGGGATGTTAATGCTCAGGGAAGAATAAGGCCTCCTGTACACTGGATGTTTTTCCAGCTGCTGTTTTTCTGCAGCCAATAAACTCCCCAGCATGTTATCCTATGTGTCCATTCACACATAGGCTGCTATCTGCAGTTTTTGGCACAGCGTTTTCTGGCTGGAAAAAAATCCTAGAAGTAGTGGGTTTTGAGAGGAGTTTTTCAGCTGTAAAAACGTTCTAACTCTGAAAAAAACTGAAAAATTCCCAAAAATGCTGAAAAACTTGGCTATTCAGAGTTTTTGAGCCATAAGCTTTTGTGGTAGTATAATTTTGTTAATTAAAATTGCTGGAAACCGCTACTGCAAAAGAGCTGAAAAACAAAATTTTACATCTTTCTACAGCTAACACTACTGGCTTTTTTATAATGTGCATGAGGCCTAAAGCTTAGCTGAAATGTAAACAGTGGTGAGGCAGCCTGTCCTTTTCCTATGCAATACCAAGGGAAGAGATGCCCAGTTGGGCTTGAGCACACACGGCTGGTTGGGCTACAGGTAGAGTCTCCGAGCAATGCTATAATTTCTGTATAATTTGCTTTATGCATACTTTCATTTTTCAAAGAATGTGAAGTGCTTGAACCCTTTATATGGAGGTCGGCCTTGCCCACACAAATGGTCTTTCTGTGTGATAATTGCATACAAAAAAAGGGTGTTCAGTGGTGATCAGCTGGGAAAATCCATTTCACCTGATGGCTTTGTCTTCTGAATGCCTGGCCAGTCTTGGTTTATACCAGTCTGGACATTGCCCATGTTATCTGTCAAATGGGTTAATGTTTTCTAATGCCTCTAGGCACTTTTAGATCAGAGCTAAATGGTTGTTATTGGCAACACACCTTGTGCGCAGTGCACCCTTAACTTTAGATAGACAGCTAACTAGTAAAGGTAAATAAGGCAAAACCACAAACGTGGCTACATAGGAGCAGCGAAAATGAGCAAATGCAGAACTGTACTGTAGCTCATGGAGATCAAATTCTCTGCTTCATTTCAAAAATTAAACTTAAAAACTCAAGGCAGTTTTGGTATACACAACACTCGCAGAAATGTCATTTCCTGCTTGTATGATTGGATCACTGATTTATCTAGAAGTCTGCAGTAAGATAAAAGTCAAATTTTAGACACTCCCTGCAATAGGAATTTGAATGTTTGTGAGATACTACCCAAGGGTTAAATACTTCTAAAGGGATGTACACCATGCAGCTTTTCTCACTGGAGCACTGAGCATTAACAGGGTGATTATAATGAACCAGACCCTCCTATTCAGAATCAACATTCAAAGGACGTCATGAAACAAATAGCTATTCCTTTCGGGAAAATGGTAGGAATCTGCTACAAGGTTTGTTAACCACTTAAGGAGCGTCCACCCACATTGTACTGGGGACACACGGCCCGTACAGGCAAAACAATGTACTAGTACATTGCTGCCTGCTTCCTGTGATTGTACACAGCGGGAGTCTGTCAGCAGGTCCTGCCAATGATTCGAGGCTGGGACCTGCCGATTGAGTGTGTCCAATCACAGAGCCCTGTGTTGACAAGCGATACAGGGCTTTGTGCAGAGAGAATGATCCGTTTGTTATACGTGCAAACCAGGGATAAGAAACAAAATTATCTTTAGTAAAAAGCAGCACACATTACAAATTTTTAGGCACACATTTAACCCCTTGATTTTTCCAGCTGTTAACCTGTTCCCAGGCATTGTCATTAGTACAGTGACAGTGTATAGTATTATCACTAATCACTGTATTAGTTTCACTGGTGATGTCAGTGGCAGTTTGCCAGCTAATATATATATATCACTATGTCACAGTACATGTTGGCATTCATGGTTCCCTCAATGAACTGTAGCTCCCCAGTGCCAGCAGCACCCATGTAGTCCCAGACCACAAGACTCCCACTACCATGCTTGACTGTAGGCAAGACAAACTTGTCTTTGTACTCTCCCCCACACCACACACACACACGTCAGATTGCCAGTCCCATTACAAGTCAATGCCATTAGTAGTATAAGAAAAATAATTCATCTATATATATATATATATATATATATATATATATATATATATATATATATATATATATATATAACACACCCACACACAGTATCTCACTAAAGTGAGTACACCCCTCTCATTTTGGTAAATATTTTATTATATCTTTTCATATGACAACACTGGAGAAATGACACTTTGCTACAATGTTAAGTAGTGAGTGTACAGCTTGTATAACTATAGGTATAGGTCTATGGTGTGAATGGGGAGCAGGTGTGTTACATTTGGTGTTATTGCTCTCACTCTCTCATACTGGTCAATGGAAGTTCAACATGGTACCTCATAGCAAAGAACTCTCTGAGAATCTGCAAAATTTTTTTTTTGCTCTACATAAAGATGGCCTAGGCTAGAAGAAGATTGTCAAGACCCTGTTAGAGCTGCTTATGATAGGGATGTTGATAACAATGCAAGAAAGTCCCTGGATGGTGGTTTATTTTGTGTGTTTAACAAACTATACATCTAGTTTCTGGCATGGCATGAGTCAAGATTTATACTTTAAATTTCCTAGATGTGACTGCCCATAAGAGAAAGTAATTCAAAATGGCTAGATGAGATTGTTCTGTACAAGACTGTCACCACCAAACCTTACTATGCTGCATTGGCTATGGTACTCTTTTCAAAGCAAAGTCATAGTTATGACAAGGAGCTTCTTGCCCTGTGCTTAGGAAACTGGAATAGTGGCAACGGTTATAACACAGCTTCATTTTTCTTGCTGGGTTTGCTCACAGATAGTCAGACATGTGAGACTATAAACAAAGATTCTGGGGCAGGAGGCACACGAGTTCAAATCCAAATACTTTGTAGCGCCTCACCATCTACAGTAAAGCTCCATACACATCATCCGATTTTCTGATGATTTTTGTCTTCAGATTTACCAAAACCATGTAGTGTTAGGGCCTGCCTGATTGCATACAAATTTAAACTCCCAAGGTTTGACCTCATATTATATGGTTTTGGTAAATCTGAAGGAAAAAAATCAGAAGAAAATCTGATAGTGTATATGGGGCTTTACTGAATAGTATTTTTAAAGGAGAAGTATAGCCAAAGTTATTTTGGCCATACTTCTCCGTTCAGTTCGTTCTGCACTCCTGTGATCCATTTTCAGCTGACAGTTGGATAAAGTCCGCTGTTGGCTGGTGTCACGCATCTGGTCCAGGCTCGGGAAAGATCCCGACCATATGGACGAGATCCACCCAGATGACTGAACCGCCACCTGGCTCATTGATTCACTGAGAGCCTGAGGACGCCCTTCCCATTCTCTTCATAGCCCAGCACTCCAGTGCTGGAGGGGCAGAGCAGAGAGCCAGTGGACTGATAGTCATGGCTCTCTGCTCAGAGCAGAGGGGGAGAACTGAGTGATCAGCTGTGTTTCAATGCTCAGTTCTCACTGCAGAGCTGGCAGGGGACAGACGCAGCATCGGATGAATGCTGCATCCACCTAGACGAGTATAAATGTTCGTTTTTATAAAGTGGTTGCAAAGGCACAAGGTTTTTTACCTTCATGCATTCTTCATGCAACCTTCTGTGTGCAGCATGCCCTCCCTATTACTTACCTGAGCCCCTTCTCAATCCAGCAATGTCCATGAGAGCCTTGGCTCTCCAGGACTTGCACTCCCGATTGGCTTTTGGCAGCAATAGGAACCATTGGCTCCTGTTGCTATCAAACACAGCCAGTGAGCCAATCAGGAGATGGAGGGGACAGGGCCAAGCCATGGCTCCATGTGTGAATGGACACACAGAGCCACGGCTTGGGAGCACAGCTGCTTGAGTGCCCCCACAGCAAGCTGTTTGCTGTCAGGGCACCCGGCAAGAGGTAGGGGCCAGGAGCACCGGCAAGGGACCTGAGAAGAGGAGGATCCAGGCTGCTCTGTGTAAAACTATTACACAGAGCAGGTAACATGTTTGTTATTTTAATGTAAAAATTTAGGGTTTAGTAATACTTGAAGTTCGTACTTCCCTTTTAAACATAAGCCAGTGTGTTGTCTCCAAAAGCATATAAATAATTTTTTGCAAGTAACCACAATATTAAGGCAGATCCTGTACAGAAGGTTACCATTACTCTCATATGCCTAGGGAAGCCTGATGTCTGAATAAAGCCCTAGTCACGTGTTCTTGAAACGTATAAGGCAAAAGGTGGCAGCATTTGATTCAATCAACATTAAAAACATTGTTTTTAGGTGGAAATAGATAAAGGTCATAACTAAGTTATGTAATATATGTATACTATATTAAAAAAAATATACATTTTAATTAACGGTCACAGTATGAGTGTACAGGGCACTGGTATGCAACAAATGCATTCTCTAAAAGAATCCCATCCAAAAAATATCTTGGGATAAACCTGTGTGTGGAATGTAAAATATTCGAGATCCTTCGTTTCTCAGAGATGTGACAGAGTTGTTCTTTTTTTAATGTATGTTTTTGCTACCATCACGGTATCTAATTAGTTGTGATGATATAACTGTGGTAGTGAGAACTTCATTAGAACCACACCAAGAAACATGTTAAGATGATCAGGCAGAATGGAGGGGAGCAAAGGCATTTCTTTTGTGAGCCCAAATCTACAGAGAGCTTATTTATTTATGCCGTAGCATATGACACAAGGTTTTGCCTTTAGCACTACAAAACAGAGACAGATTTTCTGTGTTCTGTAGGTACCATGCACTATACATGGCCTTATCACTGCCGTCTGTTCTGACAAACACCTAAGCGCTGTAATGAACTGCACTGGGCTTAGTCTCCGAGTTCTACAAGCTAATACAAAGTGTAACTAGATAAAGAGAAAAAAAGAGGTTTTATAAATAAAACAGAATTTTGTTATCATATTCACAAATATGAGTGTTCCTCGCATCATAAGAGTGGCAAGATAATGGGAATGGTGCTTTATAAAATTCCTTCAAGACAGCAATTGTGTTGTACTGCGCAGCGGGCTACTCAATTTCCAGTATAAAATACTCATTGCTAAGTTTTACAAATATAAATGAAGCACTGTAAAATCTCTCAGACTACATCTTGTACTGTTCTTTGCAATGCTCTGTAAAATAAATACTAAATTGATGAGTATAAGTTAACGCTGAATTTTAATTTGCTTATATTGTGCCTGCCCTGGTTACTCCTTTCCCACCTCATCAACATGCTAATGAATATTTTAAAGCAAACTGTTCCATTTTTTGTATTTTTGCGTAACGCATTTTAGATCCATTAACCTCATCACTGATTTTTTGTGCTTCTCTATGCAATGCAGGCAGATCATGGCTGGTGGGAGGGGCCAGCAAGTCCTAATACAAACAGTGAGCTAGATTGTGTATGGGAGGAGTTATGCAAATATTAAAATGCCTTGATGGGCAGTTGTCTTTCTGGAGGAATGGGAGTTCCCAGGCAGGCAGAATTTGCATGCATACTGCCCTAGGTAACACCCACATGTAATGCTGAGCCTTCATTATTGAAAGGACCGAATCCAATAACTGAAAGGGGTAGGCCTGGGAAAGGAGATTTGGGGAGGAAAGGCATAGATGATGCTGGACATAATCCAACCAGAAAATTAGGCAGAGTATCTGAAGTGCTTTATCTTCTCATACACACTGTGGGACCTTCAGGGAAATCACATTCAATTTCATTAAATAAGAGGAGCCTGTACAATGAGCAAAAGCAAAGTAAGGCTGCAGCTCCGCTTAAAGTGACTGTACGTCTGTCTGCCTCCCTCCTCTGCTATCAGCATGAGAGACTTCTAGCTGGTCTTCCTGATGCCAAGAGTTAAAAAGGAGACAGGGGAGAAAGCTGCAACACACAGCCTGTGATTGCCAACCTCAGCTCTGTTTCTGTGTGCTGTGTGAAGGGGTGTGTGTTTCTTCCCTCCAGTCAGCTCTCCTTATTGAGCTCTGCAGTGTGTAATTTCAGCTCCCGTCCCCCCTGCTTTAAGTTCAGACAGGCTGTATAAATTCTGTACTTTGAATGGATGTAGAGAAGAGAAGGCTGCAGATAAACAGGTACACTTGAGGATAGTTACTTCACTGGGTAAATGTAAGAGTGTACAACCACTTTAAAGCATAACAGTCTACTTAAAGAGGAAATAAACTTCCCTTGATTGTATGTACATATAAGTAAGCCTATAATAAGGCTTACCTATAGGTAGTGTAAAAATCTCTTAAACGTGCACAGTTTAGGAGATATTTACTGTATACGCCGTGAATGATGTCACCGGTGGATCCGCTCTGAAGGAATGACCAACCGTGCCATTTGATGCATAATGGACATTAATTGGGACTTTTAACAAAGCTATGGCCTGGTAAGGTTTTTTTCAACCGTGCCATTTATTCAGAACCCTGCACCGGCTCCCAAGTGCAGGAGTGACGTCATGCAGCTCTGGCCAGTCACACAGCCGGAGTCCGAGGACCTTGAAGGAAGACAAAGATGGATGCGTCCTCCATCCAGCGGGGACGACGAGGGCTTTGTTTGCAGGTAAGTTTCACATAATGTGCTAGTATGTGATGCATACTAGCACTTTATGCCTTCACTTTGCAGGTCATCAGAAAAAAAAAAGATTTAACTTCCTATTTAACTTTCTTTTTTAAAGCAGCAATACACATTTGCTTTTGTACTGAGCATTGGTTGGGGCCCTGTAGAAGTAACTGGGCAAAATTAAGTGATCATAAGTTATCTCAGAAAACCTAGAGAATAACAGGCACACACAAGGACACACACAGTTATACAGATATTGGAATTGCATACATGCATAAAAATGCCACAATAGCTTAACATAACAATGTTATCCTGCAAGTTCTTTAATTCTTTGACACAAAAGAACAAATGTTCTAGTGGACAAAGTCCATTGATCCTCAAAGACAGAAGTAATATCTTAGTTTATAGCATAAAGCCAGGAAAACGGCTAAATACACACAGATGAAATACATGCAGTATAAAAATATTTTTTTTTCCGTTATACTTACCTGTAAAATCCTTTTTCTTAAGTGCATCATGGGGCACAGAGTTAGGCTAATATTCCTTACCTGGTTATACGCCATCTCTAGATGAATGAACACTGGTAGACAAAGTCTTAGACAGGAAGTGATTCCCTATATAACCCCTCCCATACAGGAAGTACATCAATTTTGTAGCAAGCACTGAATCCTCAAAAAAGAGGGGAGGGATCTCTGTTTCCTTTGATGTACTCAAAGAAAAGGATTTTAAAGGAAAGTATGACAAAAAAAATCCTATTTTCTTTTTAATACATCATGGGACACAGAGTTAGGCTTGTATTCATTACCTACTGGGGTGTCCCAGAGAAATAGCCTTGAGGGGAGGGAGATACCCTGCTAAACAATAGCCATCAGACCTTATACGGCAGCCCACAGTACACTAAGCTCGAAAGACGAATCCACGGCTGCTCGAACATCCACTTGATAAAATTTTGTGAACGTATGCACTGAAAACCAGGCAGCAGCCTTACAAATCTGAGCCACAGATACCTGATGGCGAAAAACACAGGAGGTTCCTACACCCCTGATAGAATAAGCTCTCACCCTAAAGGGAGGAGCTTTACATTACAGATCATAGGTCTGAATGACAAACTGAAGGACTCAATTGGCAATGGAAGCTTTGGAAGCTGCCTGCCCCTTCTTGGGCCCTTTTGGTAAAACAAAAAAGGAGTCTGCCTCAGATCTATGCAAGTCTAGACAAATAAACCTTGACTGCCCGGACAACGTCCAAGGAATGCAGTAGTCTCTCTTCCGCCGAATGAGGCTGAGAAAAAAAATAAGGCAAAATAATGTCCTGATCTAAATGAAAGGCTGACACCACTTTTGGCAAAAAGGATGAAACAGGTCGTAACATGACTGTCATGGTGAAGGATCAAGTATGGTTCCCTGCATGAAAGGGCTGCCAACACCGACACTCTTCTAGCAGAGGTGATGGCCATCTTGTGTGACAGCAAGACTAATGGAATTTCTTTGATAGGCTCAAATGGTTGTTTCTGTAACACAGACAGCACCAAGTTCAAGTACCATGGACACATAGGTGACCTAATGGCCTTGCTTGGACAGCATCTAGGATCAGACCTAAATACTTCAGACTTCAAGCCGGTCTCAAGGCTGACTTTTCAGTATTTATGATACAGCCTAAGCTTTCCAAATACCGCATAGTGCAGATTATGCTCTGTTCTAGAGCCTGCAGTGAATGATCTCTGAGCAGGAGGTCGTCCAGATACCCGAGTACTAAGATCCCTTGAGCCCTTTAAAGACCCAGTACTGGTACTAGGACCTTTGTGAACACCTGGGGAGCTGTGGCAAGCCTGAAGGGTAGAGCCACAAACTGAATTACGTTCCTCTATTTCAAATTGCAGGAACCTCTGATGATGCTGAAAGATAGGTACGTGTGAATACATGTCCTTTATATAGATGGAGGCTAAAAAGGCTACAACTGAGTAGACAGACTCCATTTGACAGGACTGCATTAGTAGATACTGGTTCAGGGATCTTGGATCCAAAATGGGTCTTGTGTCCCCATTTGGTTTTTGAACCGTAAACAGGTTTGAATAAAACCCTGCACCCCTTTCAGATACAGGAACCTGAACCTCGATGCACTAAATGATGTAGTGACTGAAACAGTAAGTTTCTTTTTGAAGGATCCGAGGAAAGGCTGGATCTTAGAAACCTTTGAAGGGGAATCCCCCGTAATTCCAGCTTGTAACCATGGGATATAGTCAAGGTGACCCACTCGTCCTGAACCACTGTTCTACAAATGTCCGCAAAGTGCAGCAGCCTTCCCCTCACCTGTTAGAGTGGGGGCGTCCCTTCAAAAGGAGGGCTTGGTGCAGGGTTTAGAAGATATTTTGACCAAGGCTTTTTCTGGCCCTGGCCTTGCAGCTTGCCCCTGGTTCTAGCACCCTGTTGGCGGTGGAACCGCCTTGGCACTGAGACACCTGAGGAAGCAGTCCCTGAGGTTTTAAGCGGGGGATGCCTGGTGCTCCTCTTTACAGGAAGTAGAGAGCTCTTCCCTCCAGAAATCTTTTAAATATATTTATCCAAATCATCACCAAATGTTCCCCATGAAAGGGGAAATCTGCCAATACCTTCTTACAAGGAAGCCTGGCTGACCAGTTCTTAAGCCACAAAAGTCTGCGCATATGTAGAAACAAGAGAGCCAAATGAGAAACCTGCTGTATTGAATCCTTTAAGGCATCAACCGCAAAACACAGCGCTCTCGGAATATCTGTCTTATTTTCAGCATTATCATCTTCCTGGTTAAGCCTGTCAGGCCATCTGACCTGATCCTTTACGGACTGACAGATACCAATTGCTGCAACAGCTGGCTGAATAGCTGAACTGGCCAAAGAAAAGGATGCCTTTAATAATGACTCCAGTTTCTTGTCGACAGGGTCTTTCAAACCCTGTGCATTATCCACCAGACAAGTTAAGTTCTTGTTCAAGGAAGAGACTGCTGCATCCATGGCTGGCATGCTCCACTTCATAATGACCTTTTCATCCATGGGATATGAGAGGCAAACCACTTAGGAGGAACAAAAATCCTGTCAGGGTGTTTCCAATCAGAATACACCACCTTTTCCAACAGTGGGTGTAAAGGGAAAGTGTGTGAGGTCTGAACAGGCCTTAGGGGACCCCAAAGAGGACCAGGGGGGCTCAGTAACCTCTGCAAGAGGCAACTTAAAGTCAGAACGAAAAGCCTCAAAAGCCTCTGCGACTGAGAGGCAGACACCAACTGGATATCTTCTTGTCCAGATTGCTCAGAAGCAGACTCATCTGCCAGGCCCTCAACAGGATCCTGAGCTTTTAGCCCTTCCCCATCCTCAATCCATTCTTGCTCCAAACTAGGAGGCTCGGGGGGGATCTGTCATGCTTCTTACCACCCTATGGGATGGAGGCAACCATGCCAGCAATCCTGTGCTCTAACCCGGCTAGGGCCGAGGACAGTTCATCCTTGGTGATAAAGGGTGAAGCAGCAGCATTGACTGTAGGCACTATACCAGATAGGCACACTGGCTCAGATTGCCCGGAAGCCTCTGGTCTTTCAGGGGATACTACACTAGGGATACGACTAGGTTCATCAGGAGCTGCTGACGACATAGGTGTGCCCTTCTCTGTAGTGTTCATGCTCCTCTGTTTTGAAGACATTTACAAGCCACAAAAAGAGAGTACCTGGGTGTAGTATTAACACACCTCAGAACGAAGCTCACCTAGCCCCTATGCAATAATCCTGCTAAGTACCTTAGCCTGCCAAGTAACACCTGGTGACTTACGTGACCCGGGTAAGGATAAATGAACCACTTCAAATGCCTGGTTCAGAGCTTGCTCTGTGTCCCACAGCTGCCTTTTGGAAGAACCGCATGCTTGACATACACAGCTTAAATAAGCTGGCTGTGCGCCAGAATGTTCTGTGCATGTGTGCGCATGCACATGCGTGGTTCTGGCGAACGGGTGCGGCTGTATTTGCATATGCGCGGCTTTGAGTGCGTATAGCACCTATGGCGAAGCCGCGTGTGCGACATGGCCACCAAACAAACTGCTGAGCACAGCAGCGCTCTTGTGAATGCATGTACGCCATGGCGAACCAAGAGGCGAAATGGCGCACCGTCGTGCACCATCATACAGGTAAAAAACAGCCAGACACAAGCAAAAAAGGTACACTTTACAAACACCCACAGCTAGCCCAAAACTCCCCTGTATGGTCCAGCCTCTAGCCAGCTTGACTGATTGTTACAATCACTGAGATACCCCATAGCAAGTAAATAAAGGGGTTTCACTTACCCGTCCAGGTGCAGGGCAGCTTAGAAACTAGGAGCCCAAACTTCACCCATCACGGAGGCTTCCTGTCACTTGAGGACCCTCAAGGACTGGGTACCCTTTTCATGTTTAGGGTCCACTCCCTTGGACCTGTACAGCACCCTGCAGGAATGTCTTAGTGCTGTGGTGTCCAGGATTCCACTTTGCAGGGTCCAGCGCCTGGAGATCGCATTACAGAAAAAACCTTGCAGGATCTTGAGTGTTCTTTGCGAGGCTCGAGTACCATTTATCTAAGCAAATAGAGCCTCAATGGATAAAATGGATCTGATCGGTCAATCCCTTGCTTCATTTAAGAACCGTTTATGGGACTAGAGACCCGGAGCTCAGAGAGCTTAAACAAACATGCCCATGCACCTTGCAGACACTGGTAAAAAATTGATGTACTTCCTGTATGGGAGGAGTTATATAGGGGATCACTTCCTATCTTTGTCTGTCAGTGTTCATTCACCTAGAGATGGCGTATAACCAGTAGGTAATGAATATTAGCCTAACTCTTGGATCCCTGCCAATACCAGGCACTGTGTTTGATATGAATCTTGAGGGGGAACTCCACGCCAAATTTTAAATAAAAAAACAGCATGAGTTCCCCCTCCGAGAGCATACCAGGCCATTCTGTCTGTTATGTATTTTAAAGGGAACCCCCTATGCCAAAAAAACAAAGTGGGGTCCCTCCAAAATCCATAGCAGATCCTTATCTGAGCACAGAGCCCGGCTGGTCAGGGAACCGTACCAGGCCACATGCCCTCAACATGGGGGGGTGGGTCCCCCAAAGCACCTTGTCCCCATGTTTATGAGAACAAGGGCCTCTTCCCGACAACCCTGGCTGTTGGCTTATCAGAATCCAGGAGCCCCCCTGCCCTATGTCAATGAGTATGGGGTACATCGTACCCCTACTCATTCACCTAGGGGAAAAAAGTGTCAATGAAAAAAAACACACTAGAGTGGTTTTTAAAGTAATTTATTAGGCAAAAGGGGGCCGGGATCTGGGGGCCCCCTTTTTTAAGAGGGCTCCCAGATTCCGATAAGCCCCCTGCCTGCAGACTCCGACAACCAACAGCCAGGGTTGTTGGGAAGAGGCCCTTGTCCTCAACAACATGGGGAGAAGGTACTTTGGGGTGGGGGGCCGCAGGGCGCCTCCCCTGCCCCAAAGCACCCACCACCCCATGTTGAGGGCATGCGGCCTGGTACGGTTCAGGAGAGGGGACGCTCGCTCTTCCCCACCCACTTTCCTGACCGGCCTGCGTGCTCGGATAAGGGTCTGGTATGCTCTTGGAGAGGGAACCCATGCCAGTTTTTTATTTAAAATTTGGCGTGGAGTTCCCCCTCAAGATCATCAGAGCACAAGTTGCATGCCAAGGTCGGATCAGGCAAGATGGCGATCTGACTTTGATTTGACTTCAATGATATTCAATGGGCTGAAGTAGGATCAAAGTTGGACCAAAGTAGTGCAGGGAGCATTTTCAAAGTCGAACCGACTTGTGTTGGACCAGTTAAGACGGCTCCCTAGGGAAACATTGATTTTTCACACGTCACGAGACATGATCTCCCAATGTCTGAGCATTTGTTGCAACAGTGTAAACCCGGCCCGTGGATGGGCATATGTCTCAAGGCCTACCAGTGCCATCTGTCCCCAGTGCCACCTGTCAGTGCCATCTGTCCCCAGTGCCACATGTCAGTGCCATCTGTCCCAAGTGCCACCTGTCAGTGTCCTGTGCCATCTTTTATCAGTGCCATCTGCCATCAGTGCCACAGTGTCACGTGTCATCAGTGCCACGTATTAGTGCCATCTGTCATCAGTGCCACGTATTAGTGCCATCTGTTATCAGTGCCACGAGAAATCAGTGCCACGTATTAGTGACATCTGTCATCAGTGCCACATTAGTGTCATTGTCTTGGTACTGTACTAGGTAGTCAACAAGTTAGATGTGTAATTTATGCAGCTGCAGCATGATGGTGCTCCCTGCATATTGGGCCTCTCTATGTGGCTAGGCTGTGAAGAAGTCCCACACATGTGGTATTGCCATACTCAGGAGGAGTAGCAGAATGTATTTTGGGGCGTCATTTGTGGTATACACATGCCATGTGAGAGAAATAACCTATTACAATGACAATTTTGTGGAAAAAAATCTTCATTTTGCAAAGAATTGTGGGAAAAAATTACATCAAAAACCTCACCATGCATCTTACTAAATACATTGGAATGTCAACTTTCAAAAAAAGTGGTCTTTTGTGGGGTATTTGTACTTTCCTGGCTTGTTAAGGTCACAAGAAATGAGATCACTACCAGTACATCAGGTGTGATCAATTTTTTATGATTTGCACCACAGCTTGTAGACTAACTTTCATACAGACCAAATAATATCCACTAATTTGTTTTGTTTTTACCAAAGATATGTAGCAGTATAAATTGTGGCCAAAATGTATGAAGCCAAATTTATAATTTCAAAATTTTTGGTCTATTTTCATTTATAGTGCAAAAAATGAAAAAACCCAGAGGTGATCAAATACCACCAAAAGAAAGCTCTATTTGTATGAAAAAAAGGACAAATAATTAATCTGGGTACAGTATTACATGATTGTGTAATTGTCATTCAAAGTGTGAGAGCATGAAAAGCTTAAAATTGGTCTGGGTAGGAGGAGATTTAGGTGCCCAGTAGGCAAGTGGTTAAGGACTGGAAGGATTTGCCCCTTAATGACCAGGCCATTTTTTGCGATACAGCACTGTGTTGTTTTAACTGACAATTTTGCGGTCGTGCAACGTTGTACCCAAACAAAATGTATGCACTTTTTTTTCCCTACAAATAGAGGTTTTGGTGGTATTTGAGAATCTCTGCGGTTTTTAGTTTATGCGCTATAAACAAATACTGACAATTTTTAAAAAATAAACAATTTTTTTACCTTTTGCTATAATAAATATGCCAAAAAAAATGTAAAAAAACTATTTCTTCATCAGTTTAGGCCAATATGCATCCTTCTACATATTTTTGGTAAAAAGAAATTGCAATAAGCGTATATTGATTGATTTGTGGAAAAGTTATAGATTTGTGGCATTTTTTTTTTTTTTTTTTTACTAGCAATGGCGGAAATCTATTTCCCACTGCGACACTGCAGGTAGTATATAAAAAAAAAAAGGCAACTAAATTAAAAAATCTTTTTTTTTTACTATTTTATGCCAAATTTCCTTTGAAATAAAAAACAAAACAAAAAAAACAGTAGATATCTATTACAATTTACCACCAAATGAAAGGCCAATTTGTCCTAAAAAAAATATATATATATAATTTACATAGATACACTAATGTCGCATACACACGAATGGACTTTGCGGCAGACTAGGTCCAATGGGACCAGTCTGTCGGACAATCCGATCGTGTGGGCTAATCTGATAATTTTTCGTTATAAAAATCCGACAGACCTAGAAATAGAATATTTTTCAAATCTGTCCAACGGACTCAATTTCTATCGGGAAAACCGTTCATCTGTATGCTGGCCCGACGGACCAAATAGGACGCAAGGGAAGCTATTGGCTACTGGCTATTGCACTTCCTTTTTTAGTCCCGCCTTATGTCATCACGTTCAAAACTGATGGACTTTCGAATGGACTTAGTCCGTTTGTGTGTGGCCAAGTCCGTTCATCCGGAAGTCCATCGGAACTCCGCTGAAAAGTCAGTCGGGAAGACCATCGGACCTAGTCTACCGGAAAGTCCGGTCGTGTGTACACAGCATAAGTAGTTGCAATGAGATGTACAGTTTTACTAAACACATGTGAAAGTAAAGAAACTGTGTTCAGGTATTGGGATTTATTTTACTTTTTATCATGAAGGGGTTAAGTGAAAGTAAAAATACAACAGAGAAATATTGCCCCACCCTCCCCTGCCAGGCGGGACTGTATTGTGTAGCAGAACTGTGTAATTCTCAGCACTGGATGAACCATAATAAAAATCCTTTATCCTTTCGACAGGCAAACGGCTCTCATTTATGTTTTTCCTCTGTGTATTTAGAGTTTTGCCTAGAATTCACTTTAAAAGAAGTGTAAATATGCTTCAATAATTTACAGTAAACTTTTATGGGCTGGGTTGTTTTCAGCCTTTAACAGTCATACTTTTCATTCTTTGATTCCAACAATGAAATTGTTGCGCACACATTCAGCGCTAGATTCAGAAAGCCTTCTGTCTGTAAACTCTGTAATATCCCCTATGACCTTTCTGATCCTATCACTGCTATATATTCATGCAACGTACACTGTTTTTTCCTCAGCATTGCTTGTATTTCAAAATCAATAACACAATCTCTGCACTAGTCTGACACTCTCTACTTGAAAACAGTAAACCAAACACAAATTAATGAAGAACAAATAGGTATCTGTTTGTAAAGCAGTGTTGTTTTCCTTGGGTTTAGTGGTAATTTCCCTGTCTATAATGTTGTACTGTTGAATTTTCTCCTCTGTTGGATTGTCTTGATGTGATGGATTGAGCTGGGTATGAAAGAGTTAGTTTGGAAAAGCTGGTTTTATTAGGACAAGCTACAATAATTTGGAGTTCTGGTAGACATGTGAGCAAAGGAAAAACTCAACATTTATTGGTAATACAGGCTACATGAACTAGATTACTGGCCAAGTTACTTCATAAGGCAGTAAAACCACTCATTTTATGCCTAGGTACACATAGTGGTTTCTTATCATTAGTGGTAACACAAGCTCAAGCTTCAATCAACAGCCAGCTAAACGGTTCCTTATACTGGTCTACTAATAGAATGGTAATTGGCTTGTTACACACATTTTTCTGTATTTTTGAGTGAATGTGCACACTTCTCTCCTATTAATTTATGTTTTCCAGGGCAAAGTTAGAGAGAGGTCATTGATTTCTACATTATGATGGAAACCTGTCATCAGAATTTTTAAGGTGGGGGATTCGCACTGCAGTACCAGTGGGGTTCAATGCTTAAAGTAAACTTCTGGCCAATTCAAACTGAGAATATGACGAACAGCAGATGTTGCTTTTATGTTTAGCCACATGTGCAAATGATCAGTAGATCTAGAGACATGGTTTACTATATAGACTGGCTAAGGAATATTATATCTGGAGGACTCTTCCATTCCACCCCATATACCTAATCTATAGTTAAAAAAAAATACCTATACTCAATTTAATTCAATTTACTTACTTAAAATTGTGGTCATGTGACCAGGTCTTTTTCCTTTTGCTCTGTACTGTAGGAGGGTCAGGTCTTTAGTACTCATGTCTCTTCCAGTTGTCCACTGGCTGCCATATCACTGGGACCTCACAGGGCCCTGAGGCATTCCAGATATCAGAATGAGGGGTGGTCAACAAGGCTGGTCTGCTGAGCAGTGGACAGCCAAGGGATAAACTTCTTATCACCGATTTCTGTTAGCAAAAACAGTGCCATGGAGTCAAAGTGGTTTCAGGGGTTTTGTACTTTTTTCTGTATTGCCTATTCACTTCCTAAATGAGTCTATTGCAACATGCAGTTGTGGCAATGCTCAGGAGAGTAGGCACACATAGTTAAAGCAGAAGTAAATGCAAAGCTTTTTTTTTTCATTTTGGATAGAGAAATTCCGCATACACATGACCGGACTTTTTGACAGCAAAGGTCCGACAGAACGAGTCCGTCGGAAAATTCGATCGCGTGTGGGCTCCATCGGACCTTTGCTTGCCAAGAATCAGGCGGACTTTAGAAATAGAACATGTTTTAAATTTTTCCACCAGAACTCCGCCGGACCGAGAAATCCGTTCGTGTGTATGCTAGTCCGACGGACAAAAACCGACGCTAGGGCAGCTATTGGCTACGAACTTCCTTATTCTAGTCCGGTCGTACATCATCACATTTGAATCCGTCGGACTTTGGTGTGATTGTGAGTGGCCAAGTCCGTTCATTCGGAAAGTCCGTTAGAACTCGGAAAGACCGTCAGACCTAGTCCCTCGAAAAGTCCGGTCGTGTGTACGTGGCATAAAGGAGAGTTATAACTAGGGTTATACCGATACCACTTTTTTAAGACGAAGTACAAGTAACGATACTTTTTTTTTTTTTTTTTTTTTAAGTACTGGCCGTTATGATACTTTTTTTTATGTCATGTGACAGTGGACTGTGTCAATAGTATTTAGTTTTATTTTATTTATCTTTTAAAATTTATTTATTTTTTTAACAATTTTTTTTCTTTTTTACTATGATTTCTTTTTTGGGGGGGTGGCTGACATCTCCCCTTTAGACAGGGAAAGGGACTGAGGACACAGTCCCCTTCTCTGCAGCCTCAGCTGCACTGAAAATTAATGGACAGGGGACAGAATCTCCTCTTCATTCATAAACTGAAGCATCATAAACATAATTTACTCTGCTCAGTTATGAATGGACAGAGTTATTGATCACTGACTCTGTGCATTCAGCAAAGGAAGGAAAGGAGAAAGGAGTCGGTAAATTACATATTTACTGCCTCCTTCCTCTGCTCTCCATACTGACAGATCTGGGAGGGGGGAACTGGAGGAGGACAAGGAGAGGGACTGGATGGGGACTCGAGGAGGACCAGAGGACACTGGGGGTGGCTGGAGGAGGACCAGAGGAAACGGAGGGGGACAGGAGGAGCAAGAAGGGGGACTGGAGTACCGGAGGAGAGCAGAGAGGGGGATTGGAGGAGACATGGAGAAGGACACAGGGGACAGTCAGGCACGATCAGTGCGGTAGTGGGGGAGTTAAAAATGCTGATCTCCCTGTATAGATTTCAATATAGGGGAATTGGCTGTCAGTTGCATCATTGAATTCTATACAGGGAGATCAGTGCTTTTAACTCCCCCCACCACCGCACCGATCACCATTGACTGCCCAGGTATTGGATTAGGCATCGGTATAACCCTAGGTTTATTTTTGCCATCTGCATCCAATTGGGGAGATTTCCCTTCACTTCCTGTGCCATCGCCAAAACAGGAAGTTACAAAATCCCTCTAAAGTGATGTCACCAGGTTCTACAGAACTAGTGTCCTCATTGGAAGATATCCTCACTATACCTGTTTTGGGGTCAACCCAAAAATTGGGGTTTTCTTTTAGTTTTATTTTGGTGATAATGGTAAACAATATTAATAGAGAGGCTGGATCTCCCTATTTGAGACACAGAGAACAATAAAAACTTGACAGGTGTTCTAATCTCTCTCCACTCTATCCAAAAATAAACCAAAAAAGTTCTGCCTTTAATTATACTTTAACTAGTCATTACTATAGAAAGTGAACTAGTCCTCACTATATCAGATCAAAGCAATACGAGTTAACTTCTGTGGTGAATATTGGTTACTCAGAACTTTAAATATTTATATATTTTAAAATACAATTTGTCACTTAATAACCCATTTCACCTGCCTGAAGAAACAAGTGGCAAGGTCAGCTCTTTCAGTGAGTAAAACCTCTCCATTGCCTGTAGCATGGCTGTTATCTTCCTCAACAAGGGGAATCGTTTGGCGAAGCCTGAAGCTGTGGCATGAACCCTGGCCTGAGCTTAAGATATTTATCTGACAGCCTTAGCTGACACTCGACAAACACATTTGCTCTCCGTGACCCTGGGTGCATTTGTGATTAATCAAAAATGTATCTTGAGAACAAACTACAAGCAGCAATACAAAAAAAGTGGTATACTCTTGATCTTGCTTATCGACTAGCAAGAAACAGAATAAAAATAGTAAATAGCCAAATCAATATATTCACACTTGTCAGCAGAAGCAAAAAAAAAAAAATCTTCCCCTGAAGCAGCAGATATTGATCATGTAAATGTTTTGGACTCCTGGTCAAACAAAGGACTTTAAAGAAGTAAATTATAAGAAGCAGTTGAGATCTCACACTTGGGCAGGATATGGGGTAGCATATCAGCGTTTCACACTTAAAAATAAACACTTTGAAATTCCGGCTATCTTTGTTGTTAGAAACTCAACTTAGATTTACACTACTCTAGGACAGAAATAAGATAAGAGGTAATTAGGTGATCTCAGAAGAAAAAGTGTTTCGTAAACTAACAAGGATACTGACAATTGCAACATCAAAGCTGATCACATTGTTGTAAATACCTCTAGAAGTAAGATGATTGTCAGCTGTCCAGGCAGTTTTAAGTGATGATTGTTATGTCTAAAGCTACATTCAGACACGCTTGGCTCAGAATAGCGAATCAGCCAGGCTGGATTTTTATGGTCAATCGCTGCTGATAAGGACTGTGCTGGCAGTGGCTGCACAATGCTTACTTAAAGTGACACCAAACTCTGTTTGGAAAAATAAAATCTATTTAAGTATGTACTGTTAACTCAAAAAGAACCAGCTGTTGCTCCCGACCTCCCCCAAACTAGTTTTACTTTTGTTGCTGTGATACGACTACATGTTAGAGGGTGGAAACATTCATTCTCCATGGTCCCCCCTGTATGTAGGAACGTAGACTGCCTCTCTCTTGCTCACTCTTGAGATGGACTAAGGCGGTGATGGGGAGCCTTGGCACACCAGATGTTTTGGAACTACATTTCCCATGATGCTCAACAACATTGCAAAGTGCATGCGCATCATGGGAAATGTAGCTACAAAACATCTGGGGTGCCAAGGTTCACCATCACTGGACTCGGGTCTATGGGCCATGGGATTTGTAGTGACCACTAATGTGTACTGCTCCTTTCAAACAAACTGAATGGGGGGGGGGGGGGGGGGAGAAGAGATCCTGGAGCTCACAAGGGACATTACAAGGAGGCAGAAAAACAGTAAAAAACTATTTCATGAAAAATAGATTACAGGGCCATTAAAGCAGAGTTCCACCCATAAAATTAACTTTACAGTATTTATCAGCAAGAACATTTTGATTTTTTTTACTTACTTACTTGTTCAGGGCTGCTGCTATGGGGTCCCTTGTAATCTGCCCCTTCCTCTCCGTGGCACCTGACGTCATTTCCCTCAGCACCTGTGCTCGCTAGTGCTCCTGGAAGATGTGTGTCATCATTTCCCAGGAGTCACCGGGCAGCGGCGAGGGCTAGAATCGCGGTATTTGATAGGCTTATCATGGTTGTCATCACAACGGGGCAGGCACTTCCGATGCCGCCGCCCATTGTGATGGCAACATAAGAAGTTTCCTGCGCCGCTTACTGCGCATGTGCGAGAATGGGCAGTGCTTCGCCTGCCCACAAGTAAGATGGGAATGCCCTAGCAGCAATAATATAAGGTAACTTTTTGAATAAAATACTCATAAAAGCGGCGCTATTTACGAAATTATCCATTGCTAAATAGACATTATATGATAGTGAGAGATAGATTTTTTTTTTTTTTATTCACATATGTGATTGGACCTCCGCTTTAAACAGTGGATGGTTATGGGTTATTTTAGGAGAAAAAATATATTGTTTAGCGTCACTTTAATACATGCGCAGTTACATGCTATAAGCACACATGTTCATACAGTTTTTGAAAAAATTTTTTTTTTTTTTACCAGTAAACTTCTTTTCTTGGACTACAGTACAGGATACAGGCATAGTCATAGATGACTGTGAGCTACATATAACACAGCCATCTATGACTTTTCCTGCGTCTTGTATGATACAATAAAAAAAAAAGTTTTTCATTGCTTTGCGCATGTTTTCTATCCTTATGCTTTCCACATCCCGAAGACTCATTTTAACTTCTCGACTTATGCATCCTCCAGCAGTGGCTGAATATAGCAGTTTTGCTGCAGGGACTACAGTAGAATGTGAGTAGGAGCATGCAAAGAGTAATAACACCATAGCTAATGCCTAAGCCTAGATTGACACTAGTGCTGCTGCATAATCATGCATTTTTACATGCATTTTTGATGTTTGATTGTTGAAATAAAATAAAAAACCCTGCCAAAAAACGTGCATTTCTTTATGTGCTTTTTATGTGCTCCCATTGAAGTCTATGTGGCCAAATACACACTATGCTGCTCCAAAAGAAGCATCTGTAAAAAAAAAACAAAAAAATTAAATAAAATCGTACAGCACCATGTTATACTGATGTCAACGGCCACCCTAGAGAATAATGGGATTTCTATTGTTGTGCTATGCAGCCTGACAGCAGACGCAGGAGAAATTACACTACTGTGAACTGGGCCCTAAGTGCTGACACCGTAGGAAAGGAATTTCTATGGCTACACCTTGGTGGTAGGATGACCGGTTATGTTTTGACTGAAATGAGGAGATATAGAAAAATAAACTCTTTGACTTTACAGGAAAATATGAAAACACACATTTACAATACATTATAGATATAATATTTCAAATGTCTGTGTATGCTCTTAAAATCTCTAAAAAAATAAAATAAAAATAATAATGATATTTTTAAAAATCCAAAACGCACTCCACCTATTTCCTGAATGTAATCCCTAGTCAAATCTAACAATATTTTTAGTAGGATGAACAGAACAAGCCAATATCCATTTCAGTTTCATCATCATACTGTTCCTTTTAGAACCGAAATAGAGAAAAAGTTCAATGTGTACATTGTGACACTTCCACAAGAGTAATAACATTTCCATAAAAGAAAAAAATTTCCCTTTCTTAGATTTCCCCTTCTAATCTGACCACATTTGAGAGATCATTTGTTCCTCTTAAAGACTACAACTTCTGATAACACCAGCTGACTGCCAGTCACTCTAACTTGGCTCCCTGGTATGAAAGTAGCCCTCTTTGCTCTATACCCTTCTAGCAGTGAAAGGTGAAGGTAAAAGTCAACCTGGCAGGTTCTCCTTTTATCATGTGACCTGAGGTCTGTCAGTACATGGCATTCATTTCAGTGCTAAGACTTACTGTAAATGCAGAAAGAATCACTATTTTAAAGGGAATCATTTTGGGGATGACAAATAACAAAGTGATACTATAGTCAATTTTTTTTTTCAGTTAAAAATAACAAACATGTTATACTTACCTGCCCTGTGTATTGGTTTTGCACAAAACAGCCCCGATCATCCTCTTCTCTGGTCCCTCTTTGGTGCTCCTGGACCCTCTTTCCTGTCGAGTGCCCCCACAGCAAGCAGCTTGCTATGGGGGCACTCGAGTCGAGCTGCAGTCCCATGAGTCCATTCAAAGACAAAGCTGCGGCCCGGCCCCCTTTCTCTCCTCATTGGCTGACTGACTTTAATTGACAGCAGCGGGAGCCAAAGGCACTGTGCTGCTATCTCAGCCAATGAGGAGGGGAGTCCTGGGCAGCCAAGACACTCCTAAAACATCGCTGGAACTATATGGGGCTCAAGTAAGTATGCAGGGGCTGCCGCACACAGAAGTTTTTTTCATCTTAATGCATAGAATGTTTTAAGAAAAAAAACCTTCTGCCTTTACAACCACTTTAATGTAAGTAATATTGTCAATGCATGTCACTGTTCTAAAAGTCTAATATAGTTTTAATTATTTTCTTTGCATTTGTGTAATGTCTTTTCTCTGAAAGATACACTTTTCCTGTCTCATTACAATTCTATACTGCAGCACTCTCAACTTTACCATGTCAAAAATCTTAGAAAATTAACCACCTTGACAAAAGGTTTTTTCCAAAACCCTGCTGCATGTCAGTATATCTGAAATACCCGCAGATGCCATTACATTTTTGTAATAACTTTCTCAGTGTCATTACAACACTAAGAAAGTCTGTATAATAATATATACATTAATATATGCACACACACACACACACACACACACACACACACACAGTGGGTAAAGAAGAGAAAATAATCACCCCCCTATAACCTCTTGCCAACCAGCTGCCGCAGTTATACTGCAGCAAGTTGGCATGGCTGTGCAAACCACTGTAGGTGTACATTGGTTCGTACACGAGGTTCTGTGGGCGGGCGAGCCAAATCAGTGGGTCTGGCAGACTCAATGTCCGCCAGCGGCTGCCCGCGATCTTTCCCCGCAGAGACAGGTTGGAGATCCGCTGAAGTAAACAAGGCAGATCTCTGTTCTGACAGGAGACGACACAATATTTTGTCTTTCTGCTATGCAGGAAGATGGATCTGTGTGTTGTCCCAGGCAGCCCATCGCCCCACACAGTTAGGAACATACTGAGGGAACACAGTTAACTCTTTGATCGTCCCGATAGTAAACCCCTCCCTGCCAGTGTCATTAGTACAATGTCAGTGCATATTTTTAGCACTGATCACTGTAGTAATAACACATAAAAAGTGTAAAAAATGTCTGATCTGTCCGCCACAATCCTGCTAAAAATTGCTAGTTTACTAGTAAAAAATAAATAATAAAAATGCCATCAATCTATCCCCTATTTTTTAGACGGTATAACTGTTGTGCAAGCCAATCGATATGCACTTTTTTTTACCAAAAAATGTGTAGCAGAATACATATTGGCCTAAATTTATAAAGAAATTAGATTTTTTTTTTTTTTTTTATGTATTTGGTATGTTTTATAGCAGAAAGTAAAAAATAGTTTTTTTTTTCAAAATTGTCACTCTCTTTTTGTTTATAGCGAAAAAAAAAAAACACACACACAGAGGTGATGAAATACCACCAAAAGAAAGCTCTATTTGTGGGAAATTAAGAACATCAATTTTGTTTGGGTACAATGTCACACAATCATGCCATTGTCAGTTAAAATGACGCATTGCCGTATCGCAAAAAACGGCCTGGTCATTAAGTGGGTAAATCCTTCCGGGGCTGAAGTGGTTAAAATAATCACATGTTGCTCTACAGCCTCAAATGAAAACAGACACAGTTGTTTGTTTTATCCAGCTGTATTTACTCAGTGCAACTTATAACATCCAAGTGAAAGATAGAATACCAACATAACAGAAAAAAATAAGGTAATTTAAAAACCGAATCACCGAGTTGGAAAAAGGATCATCCCCTTCTAAAAATGACTCAATTAGGTGCAGCTAATCACTTTCTCAACAGCGCACAAAGACATTTGACTTTTAACTGTGATCAGCTGTGGTCATTTTGATTAGCGCTACATGAAAAGTGCTTTCCTGGAGCATTTCAGTCCCTGAAACAAACAGTCAACTATGGGTGGGCAAGGCACTGTAAAAAGATCTCCTGCATAAAGGAGGAGAGAAAAAAAAAAGGCTGACATGTTGGCGTTATAGCTTTCATTTGGATGTCTTAAGTTGCACTGAGTAAATACAGCTGTATAAATCAAAAACCGTGTCTGTCTTTATTTCAGGCTGCAAAGCAACAAAGTGTGATTATTTTAAAAGGGGGGTGATTATTTTCTGCATACACTGTGTGTGTACGTATACCGTTTCCCCCGAAAATAACAGCTAGCGTGATGGTCGGTGATGGCTGCAATATAAGCCCTACCTCCCAAATAAGCCCTAGTTAAAGTCCTGGTGGGTCTGATTTTCAGGGTAGGGCTTATTTGGGGGGTAGGGCTTATATGGCAGCCATCACGACAATCACATTAGGTCTTATTTTTGGGGAAACGGTATATATATATATATATATATATATACACACATATATATATATATATATATATATATATATATACACATACACACACATGCACACACACACACACACACAGGGAACCCAAAGTCAGAAATATGCTTGCATGCTAATGTAAGTAACAGTTCCATAATCCATGCTGTGTTAACGCTAATGGTTACCATGTGCTATGAGAATATGAAGGCAGCCATTGCTAACCGCTCCTTCTGAAAATGCCAGTTGTCTGGCTGTCTTGCTGATCAAAATGCAGCAATACATTCTGAGTCACTGAACAGGAACAAGTATGCAGCTAAGGTCTTCTTTCTGACTTCACTGACTGCATGCATACTCCAAGTATGTGATTCAGCCAATACTTACAGGTTGACTGCCAGGCCACTAGTACTTTTAGAATGAGGTCACCAAGGGCAGCCTATACATTCCTCTCAGCATTGGCTTGCTTCAAACAGTGATTTTAATACTATGGATCCTAATCCATTGATGTGCTGGGAAATAACTTAATGTGTCTCTGCCACTGTCCCTTTCAGTAATGTTTGATGCACTGTACTCCTAGCTTACCATTGTGTAGCTTTTAGATCTCACAGGATCTTCCATTACAGACTGCTGTGTATGTGCGGGATCTATATAAACTCCATGCAGCAGGCAACAAGATAAATCAACTGAACTGTTAGCAGTGTCACTGGATTGTGTCTGTGCTGTGTTAAGAGCTATTTTAAGAAATTTGTATCAAAGTGCCATTTTAGGTTTGCTTTAGACCCCTTTCACACCGAGGGCGTTTTGCAGGCACTATAGCGTTAAAAATAGTGCCTGCAATCCCCCCTCAAACAGCTGCACCATTGTCTCCAGTGTGAAAACCCGAGGAAAAGTCCTGCCAGCAGCTTCTTTGGAGCGGTGAAGGAACGGTGTGTTTACTGCTCCTCCACCATTTCTCCCCATTGATTTCAAGCGCGGCTATAACGTTGTCAAAACGCCGTTATTGTGGCGCATTGCGAGCGTTTTAGCCCTTTCTTGGCCGCTAGCAGAGTTTAAAAGCGAGCGCTATTGGCCGAAATGTGCCACAAATCCACAGATAAAAATAGCAGCATTTTACCGCTGACACTATGGGCGGCGCAGTGTGAAAGGGGTCTTAAAATGACAAAAATATACTAAACCTGCCATGAAACATATAGGCTGCTACTGTTGAGATAGTTGCCTATCACTGGCACTCTGTCCGGGGCTGCTGTTATAAATCATGGGGCCCTGTACAGCCTTCCTGACAGGGCCCCCCCAACCCCATTCACCACCCTGGGGTGCAGCGAAACAGCGGCACTGACTTTACTCCCCTATGTCCCAAAAAAGAAAAAAAGAAAGTCCAATTTCCTAGGCTCCTCTGTTGAACTGATGGGGCCCAGGGAAACATAATTTAAGCCCTTGAAAAAGGGGTAGGAGCGGGGGTGTGGTCTAGTTAAATGCAATTCTTCATTTAGTAAAAAAATAAAGTTGCCCTTAGTCCCCCTGTTTAGCTGATGAGGTCTGGGCCCAGTACAACAGGACCAGTTGTACTGCCTTATCAGTGGCTCTGACCCAAAACCAATATGTATATAGGGACTTCTGATATTGTTAGTCTGTGCACTTGCTTCAGATGAGTGAATCGGAAAGTAATCAAACCATAGTGTAGATGTAACAGTTAGGAAGCTAGCCCTTTCAGAGTTTTAATAATGGCAGTCCCTATTTCTCTCAGGGGAGGAGTTTTATGAGACTATTTTTCCACGTTTAATGGAACTAGCAGAAGTATTCTTAGATGTACAGATGAAGCCAACTGAGAAACTATGACAAAGGATTGATAAGCAGACAAAATTTGGGGAACCTCATGTGGCTCCAAGCTACATGATGTTGCTTGCTGTAGGATTCACATCTGTCCTCGGTAAAAATGGCCACAAATGTAGAGATATGATTTTTCAGATCTAAACATTCACACCCTTGGATGATTCTTTAGTTACTTCATATGCATATTTTATATTCAGTGCATTCTGGGAAAACTTCCCATTACAATCTATGAAACCATAATTAGGAGTGCTGGGTTACCTCTAAAAATGTAATTATTTGGTTTGTGACCAATCCTGAAACATAAATCCAAACAGGGGTTTTCCTAACTTGTATCATTTTCTTAAAGCATCAGCTTTTTAGTAACATGTTTTACATAATGTTAAGTAGATAGTACGAGAACACATCTATACATACAACCTTACAATAATATACCAATCCATAAACTCAACATGGAAAAGCACTCATCTTCCATTTTGGCTGTATCACACTATAGTGTACTACTGCATAAAAATCTAATTGTGTATAATACCGGTATTAATGCTTTGGTAGATTCTACTATTTTCCTGAAGGTGTCCACCAAAACCAAAGCGCCTCAATACCCACATTATCCACAGCTCACCTTGCATGCTGTAAAACAGTAATTTAGAGAACCATAGAGAACCTTGTAGGTAAGTACTTTTAAATTTGGTGCTTAAAGAGTGTACTTTCATCTAAGGTTGTACAATTAAATGTGTTCTCTTACTATTTAACAGATTTTACATTTATCCATTAATGTACTGGAAAAAGAATGAATTGCTGTATCACACATTCTAAAGCAGGGGTCCTCAAACTACGGCCCTCCAGTCTTTCAGGAACTACAATTCCCATCATGCCTAGTCATGTCTATGAATGTCAGAGTTTTATAATGACTCATGGGATGTGTAGTTCTGCAACAGCTGGAGGGCCGTAGTTTGAAGATCCCTGTTCTAAAGGATCATTTGTAAAGAAACGATTCACCCGTGCAAGGACTCATCTGAAGGGTTTGTTTGGGATACTTTAGATATTATGATTCACCATGAACTCGTTTTTCAATAAGACTTCACAATTTACAGTGCTTAGAGAATTCTACCCCTGAAAGTCATTGACTTGTGTGTCACTGAGCAGTTGCTATAAGTGGCCTTCATGTAATTACTCAAGAAGTTGGGTACAATGACTGCCATTAAGACAGGTGTGTCATCTTTGGGCTGCCAGTGTCTTGGAATGGCTTATTGGCAAATTTGGGGTTTTGCCTGAAATATGGGACTGGTTTGTCTGAATGGACTCATGGGTTCTCCTCTGCAGAGGCTTTTACTACAGGCTGGCCCTGGATCCTGATTTTTTTTTATATAGAAAATATAAAAATGTACATACAATATTTGTTTCTAGTTTCTCATCAACATGAAATCTTGTAGTAATGGTGCTAGCAAGCAAAGCCGACATATCCTAATGCAACAGTTGGACAGCATAATGGCACCTAGTGCTACTGCAGACTTCATTTTTTCAATTCCCAATGAATGAGTTGTCAAGAGAATTTAATAAAATATTCTAAAGGCGATTTTAAAACTTAATGAAGACACATAATCTGCTGAGGAGCAAAATTTCTGTCTTAATTTAAATGAAGCTCACTTATAAAATACCCCACACACATTGTTTACAATCTATAATTTATGTCAGTCACTTTAAATCCAGTATTCTTCTCCATTATCCACACAGCACTATCATTAGCATCTGTACTTCTGTATATTCATTCTCTTTTGTTACCAATTACTTTAACTTCATTTAAGATTTCCTTTCCTTTTAGCAAAATAACGATGAAAAGATTTTAACAAAATTACATGTTTAAAAGCTAAAAAGTAAAAAAAAATAAAAAAAATAAAAATAAAAATACAAATGTTATTTTTGCAAATAAAACTTGGTAGGTTTTCTTTTACTGTGTATAAGCACATAGACTTTTTTTTTTAATGACTACCATATGGCGTAAGAGTGATTATTATTTTTTTTTTTAACAACCAACATTGTATACTTACCTGGTTTCCACAAAGCTGTCCTGAACCTACTTTTCTGGTGTTACCGACCAGCGCTCTGGGCTCCTCCTTGCGCCCCAGTGCCCTCATAGCAAGCTGCTTGCTATGAGGGCACCTGTGTGGGCTAGATCCCGAGCAAGGTGGTGTTCTTCTATTCAGACACACAACGTGGCTCGGCCCCACCCCCCTACTCTCTGCTTACAAGTTTGACTGACAGCAGCAGGAGGTAATGGCTCCCATTGCTTGTTTAATGTGATCCAAAAAGGTACGTCAGGAGGGGTATGGCTATTGATTTTTTGGCATAAAAGAAGTTCAGGTGTAGGAAAATTTTTGTGCGGCTAGTGATATTATCATCATCTATATACCCAAATAGACATCATAGAGGATCACAGATATTTGGCAATTGCGTAAGATTACTAATGAAAGCTGTGACTGCTGACCAGAAACTGATAGGAGGGCACTCCCAAACCATATGGAAGAAGGTACCATAAAGCCATGGGGAATTTTGCACAGATAAGAGGGGACAGTTTGCCAATGCGAAAAAAAACTGGGTATATAGTAACATTTTATTACAAAATCTTACATATACAAAAATATTTTGAATTTAGGGGGAGAATTTCCTGCCATGCCACCTCCGTGAGGCTCGGGATATCCGCTCTCCACTGTGATTCCGTAGTCAATAGCCTATCGGTTTTAGAATGTAATAAAGAGTAGTAAGTGGATATCAATTTATCATGAGAAGGATCACAAAGCAAATTTTCTAGTGCAGAGGGTTGGAGAGACACATTAGTCAACCCAAACTATGCAGCTACAGTATGTTGCAACTAGAGATATCTAAAATGAGCGGTGGAGGGAAGGTTATGATTGTGCTGAAAGTCTGCAAAGGAGCAAAAGACACCCTTGGAAAATAGATGCAATACTAATTTCACCCTAGTCTAGCCCAGAACGCTACATCAGTTCTACAGTAGAATTCTTTAAAGCGTGGATTATGCCAAAGAGGGGCATTAGGGGAATAATCATTAACTCACTTGGCGTGGTTAATATAGAATGTGAAAGGATATGCGAAGTCATAGACAGCACACTAGTCCTAGTCCTGCCCAAAGTAGACTAACAACCAACTAAATTTTGCAAGGATTCAAAAGAAGTAAGAATGGCCGCTTCTAAAGCCGAGGCAGCATTTTTATCTTCGGGATCAAACCCCCAATGGGCATGAGCCAATTGGGAGTCTATATAGTATATTTGTAAGTTAAGTACAGCAAGATAGGCTCCATCTAAGATGGGCAACTGCAAGGTATTTCTAGCTATTCTGGCAGCCCAAATGAGATCATTAGCTAGCTAGATTAGTGCCCCTGTACTCTATTTTGCCCACATCTAAAAACAAATATGTTTTTTAGCTTCTCTTATACACATAGACCCTTTATTTCAGATTAGTATTTTCAGTTGAAAACCAACTTTATTTTCTTCCCAACATCACCAGACATGACACCATGTTCTTATAGACTAGCTTCTCCAAAGCTGCTAGAATAACATGAATTAAAGAATGGTTGGAACTCAATGGGAGCTAGAGGAAAAAAACTGGATATTATATTTAAATAATACTCTATTTCGCAATGTGCACCTACACACACAAAACATAACTGAAAAATACATGAACATGGTGTATGTTTGCCCTCCTTTGCAACATAAAAATGTATTGCAAAGTCACAGGTACACTTAAATGGTTTTGTGATCATTAAGACAGTTTATGTTGACTTGATCCTGTGGCTTTTTTCTGCTGGCTCACCAAACTCACCTTGCTTAATTCTGATGAACATGACTTGCAGAGCCTTCAAAACCCCACAGCTGTATGTTTTGACATCGGTAGTGAAAACGAGCAGAAAATCTAACTGTTCCATATCAAGAAGTATTTTTACTACTGCTAATGTGCCTTAAATACCTTGTTCCACAGATGAGTGGCCTGGCACCTGCTGCATGAGAAATAGCCAATTACTACTCAGTGTCTCTAATTTTCTGATTCAATTAGCATGCTTCAGAGCTTTCCAGTTTAATTGCAAACTACTTCACAGTTAGCTCTCTGATTAATCATTGCCCATCTGCAAGCCATCGGAAAACTTGGTGGAACAAATTTGTGTACTTTGGAATGCTGGGAGATTAGCAAATCAAACTTGTTTTGGTATATAAAGCCTTAATTTTGTTTGCCCTTTTCAGCTGCACTTGTAAGATGCTCTGTACTGATTATACAGGAAATCCGGATGGTAACATGCTACACTATGCATATAATTACTGTTAATACAACTGAGATTACAGAATGTTGTTCAGTCTGTGCACCAGTAGTAAAGTGAGAACAAGGGTCATGAAAACACATTCAGATTCAACTCTATACACTGTACTAGAAAGACAACTAACTACTTTCAGTGATTCCAAGAATATTAAGCCTAAAGTGAACAACCACCTCCATTCCCCATTTATGCTAATTAAAGTGATAGTAAAGTTTTTATTTAAAAAAAATGCAATGGTATTGCATAAAACCACCTGACTCTCCTCTTCTGGGATCCCCACTGGCGCTGTCAGTTCCTCCTCTTAAAGCGGGAGTTCCGCCGTTTTTTTTTTAAAAGCCAGCAGCTACAAATACTGCAGCTGCTGACTTTTAAAATAGTGACACTTACCCGTCCAGCGCGCCCGCGATGTCGGCACCCGAAGCCGATCTCTCGATCATCTCTCGGGTGCTGCCGCCACCATCTTGGGTATGGGAATCAGGAAGTGGAGCCTTTCGGCTTCATTTCCCGGTTCCCTACTGCGCATGCGCAAGTCGTGTGTTTCCCAGCAGGCAGTGGGGGACTTTCGGAAAGGGGCATAGATTCTGCGGAATCTACGCCGGAAGTGGGTGCAGATACCTGTACTGTACAGGTATCTGCACCCCAACCCCCCCGAAAAAGTTCCCAATTGTGGTGCCGGAGGGGGGGGAGGGTTCCAATGAGCGGAAGGTCCACTTTAGGGTGGACCTCCGCTTTAAGTCACTTTCTACAGTCGCACACATGTTGGTTTGATCCTGAGCCAGGCTGTGTGCATCTATTGACACACACAGGATGACTTGGCCCTGCCCCTTTGCGCGGAGTCAACAAATCCTGCTGCTGCCTCAGGTCCTATGAGGAAAGAGATAAAGCAGTGCTGCTGCTCTCAGACAGAGGGTTGAATCTAGATAGGACTCAGGTAAGTATGTGGGAGGGGGGGGGGGGAATCAGATAATGCATTAAGGTTATAAAAACTTTAGGCTTTGAAACTACTTTGTTTATAGTATTATTTTTTTCTACACACATGAACAACAAACACATTTCACTTCTATTTTTCTTTTTAAGCCCAGTGCTTCATGCTGGCATAGCTGGGTAATGACCACCACACCCCTCAGCAGAAATACTTCCCACAGATGTGTATTGTACTGAAGGGGCCTGGTGTGCCTAACCAGCTCTGCTGTAAAAGGAAAGCAGAGGGAAGACTATGAGAATGAAGTTGTTAGTACAATGTACACTCACAGAGCAATTTAATCAAAACATCTATACATTTGATTATTTATGCAATTATCTACTCAGTCCATCACGCTACAGCAGTGCAATGTAAAAAATCAAGCAGATACAGGTCATGAGCTTCTGTTGATGTTCAATTCAAACACAAGAAATTGGAAAAATGTGACCTCATTGATTTTGACTGTGGCATAATTGTTGGTGCCAGACAAGCTGGTTTCATTATTTCTATAACTTTTGATGTAGGATTTTACACACAATAGTCTCTATAATTTTCTCAGAATGGTGCAACATTCAAAAAACATCCAATGAGCATCAGTCCTGCAGAATAGGTTGCAATATGCAAAATAGGTCAAACTATAAAATGGATGGCCTGACAGCAGAAGACGACACCGATCCACTTGCGACCTTAACTGTTTATACATAGGACAGTTCCAGAAGGTATGTATGAGGGTGCCTTTGGCCCCCACTGCATCTCCAACATTCTTCCTCTGCACTCGGAAAAAATTCCGAGAGGGTTCTATGTCACCACATCATAAGTTTAAATTCATCTCCTGATATTTCTTACATATTGAAGAACAATGTAGGAAATTAATAATGTGATGTACCTGTTTAAAAGAGAAAGAAGTATTCAAGTCCTTTTCCCATTTTTTAAGAAGTCTGAGGGTAGGCTGTGGTGTTCTAAAATAATTTGATAGGCTGTGGAGAGGTTTTCTCTTAGACCAGGGGTGTGAAACTGGCGGCCCTCCAAGTCCCATCATGCTCCTGCCTATGGAATTCATGCTTGTAACTTGGAAACTGTCAGCCTTGCAATGCCTCATGGGACTTATAGTTCCGCAACAGCTGGAGGGCTACCAGTTTGACACCATAGTTTCTGTTTATAGGTGAAAACATTGGTCATGTCTGGTCGCAGTAAAGGATCATTTTTTTTTTTTTGTTTACAGAAAATACATCCTTTAAATATCAAGCTTACTAGTTAAAAATCTGTTCTATACAGTTGTGCTCACAAGTTTACATACCCTGACAGAATTTGATTTCTTGACCATTTTTCAGAGAATATGAATGATGACACAAAAACTTTTCTTTCACTCATGGTTAGTGTTTGGCTGAAGCCATTTATTATCAACTTGGTTTACTCTTTTTAAATCATAATCACAACAGAAACTACCCAAGTGACCCTGATCAAAAGTTTACATACCCTGGTGATTTTTGCCTGATAACATGCACACAGGTTGACACAAAGGGGTTTGAATGGCTATTAAAAGGTAACCATCCTCACCTGTGATCTGTTTGCTTGTAATTAGTGTGTGTGTATTATGCCGCGTACACACGTAGCCGACTATCCGGCGGACTTAGTCTGGCAGACTTCCCGCCGGACTGTCCGTCCGACTTTCCGAACGGGCTACTTGCCCACACACGGCACTTTGTCAGTCCGCCGTACTTTTGACATAAACGGACTCGCCCCCACACACGCGGAGGAAAGTCCACTTATTTCGAGCGCGTCTCCAGTTAGGCGGGCCCGCGAAGGAGATGTCGCTGGCCCCGCCACCTGGTATGGACTTAAAGGGGAACCCCAACGCCGAAAAAAATCAGCGTGGGGTTCCCCCCAGGTCCACATCAGACCCTTGTCCGAGCACGCTACCCGGCTGGCCAGGAAAGGGACAAGCGAGCGCCCCCCCCCCTCCTGAGCCGTACCAGGCCGCGTGCCCTCAACATGGGGGGCGCCTTGGGGAAAGCAAAACCCCAAAGCACCTTGTCTCCATGTTGATGAGGACAAGGGCCTCTTCCCGACAACCCTGGCCGTTGGTTGTCGGGGTCTGCGGGCGGGGGGCTTATCGGAACCCGGGAGCCCCCTTTAATAATGTGAATGAGTATTGGGTACAATTCACCCATTCACCTGTGAAAAAAAGTACAAAAAACACCACAACACAGGGTAAAAATAGTTTATTGCACAGCTCCGGGGGTCTTCCGTCTTCGGGGGTCTTCTCGCCGGACTCCTCCGCTATCTTCTGCTAGCTCTTTTACTAGCGGAGGAGCCCGGCTTTCTTCCTCGCCGCCGGCCTCTTCTTCCAACTTCGGGGGTCTTGTCCCCCCTCTTCGGTTTTTCTGCCGGGCCACCACACCTTCTTATAGCTCTTTTACAGGCGGTGGCCCAGTCTTCTGTCGCCGCTGCCTTCTGTTCTTCTCTTCAGATGTTGCCTCGACGCATCCTCCGCTCACAATGGCTCCGACGTGACGCCCGGTGACTTATATAGGGACATCACTGGATGATGTCCCCGCCCATTATGGTGTCACAGTCCCAGAGGATGCTGGGACTGTGACATCATAATAGGCGGGGACATCATCCGGTGATGTCCCTATATAAGTCGCCGCGCGCCCGGTCCCCGTCATTGTGAGCGGAGGGAGCGACGAGTCAACATCTGAAGAGAAGAACAGAAGAACAGAAGGCGGCGACGACAGAAGACCGGGCCACCGCCTGTAAAAGAGCCCCCGAAGACGGAAGACCCCCGGAGCTGTGCAATAAACGATTTTAACCCTTGTGTGTTGTTTTTTTGTACTTTATTTTACAGGTGAATGGGTAGGGGTACATTGTACCCCATACTCATTCACATAGGGTGGGGGGCCGGTATCCGGGGGCACCCTTATTAAAGGGGCTCCCGAATTCCGATAAGCACCCCGCCCGCAGACCCCGACAACCAACGGCCAGGGTTGTCAGGAAAAGTCCCTTGTCCTCATCAACATGGGGACAAGGTGCTTTGGGGTGGGGGGGCCGCGCGGCCCCCCCTTCCCCAAGGCACCCCCCATGTTGAGGGCATGAGGCCTGGTACGGCTCAGGAGGGGGGGCGCTCGCTCGTCGCCCCCCTTTCCTGGCCGGCCGGGTAGCGTGCTCGGACAAGGGTCTGATGTGGACCTGGGGGGACCCCCACGCCGATTTTTTTCCAGCGTTGGGGTTCCCCTTTAAGTCCATACCAGGTGGCGGGGCCAGCGACGTCTCCTTCGCGGGCCCCGCCTACCTGGAGACCCGCTCAAAATGAGCAGACTTTTCTCCGGGCGGGAAAAGTCCGTTCATTTCAAAAGTACGGCGGACTGGCATACGCACGGCCGGATTGTCCGCCGAAACTTTCGGGTCAAAAAAGTCTGCCGGAGGCTACACACGGAGGGATTGTCCGGCGGACTTGAGTTTGCCGGACTTTTCCACCCGATTGTTTGATCGTGTGTACGCGGCATTAGGCTCCATGCACACTGGAGCTCATAAACTGCAGTTTATTGGAGTTTGGGCGTTTTTTTTAAAAGCCCATAAACTCCACTCTATGTTAGCCTATGTGTCCATGCACACATGGACGTTTTTCAGCTTTAATGAGCAGTGGAGTTTATGGGCTTTTTTCTGAATGCCAGAAATTCGCGTTCAAAGTGACGTTTTTCACCGCCAAAAAACGGCAAGCGCTGATAAACGCTCATAAACACGTGTTAATTAGTGTTCGGCATTCTATTTTTTCAATGCATTGTGGGAGTTTGGAATGCACTGTGGGATTTTTGGAGTGTCCTCTGTGTATTTTTATTGAAAACGCCCATAAACGCTAACGCTAATAAACGCTCATAAACGCTGTTAAAAGCAAGTTTTTCAACCAGCGTTTTCTGCCAGCAATCTGGCGTCCAGAAAAAGCTTTTTTGAGCTTCAGTGTGCATGAAGCCTAAAAGGTCAAAGAGCTTCTGGATTCCTCACAGACCCTTGAATTTTTCATCCAGTGCTGCACTGATGTTTCTGGATTCTGAGTCATCGGGAAAGCAAAAGAATTGTCAAAGGATCTGCGGGAAAAGGCAGTTGAACTGTAATAAGACAGGGAAGGGATATAAAAAGATATCCAAGGAATTGGGAATGCCAATCAGCAGTGTTCAAACTCTAATCAAGAAGTAGAAAATGAGGGGTTCTGTTGAAACCAAACCATGGTCAGGTAGACCAACTAAAAATCCAGCCAGGAAAATTGTTCAGGAAGCAAAGAAAAACCCAGAAATAACTTCAGGTGAAATACGGGACTCTCTGAAAACATGTGGTGTGGCTGTTTCAAGATGTGCAATAAGGAGGCACTTGAAGAAAGATGGGCTGTATGGTCGAGTTGCCAGAAGAAAGCCATCACTATGCAAATGCCACAAAGTATCCTGCTTACAATACAGCAAACAGCACAGAGATAAGCCTCAAACCTTCTGCCACAAAGTCATTCGGAGTGATGAGACCAAAATGTAGCTTTTTGGCCACAATCATAAATGCTTCATTTGGAGAGGAGTCAACAAGGCCTATGATTAAAGGTACACCATTCCTACTGTGAAATACGGTATGTTTTGGGGATGTGTGAGCTACAATGGCACAGAAAATTTGGTCAAAAGTGATGGCAAGGTAAATGCAGTATGTTATCAAAAAATACTGGAGGAATATTTGCATTTGTAAGGTGCGCCCCTCTGGTTCTGCTCGAGCTGGACTTTAGTGGTCACTGGAAAGGCCTTTCAATCGATGGATCAATCAAGACAACCATGCACAATTGAATGGATTATCATGAATATACGATTTTTTATTTCCTGTATACAGAATTTAAACATTTAAGACATTGCAAAAAGACAGAGGGCAGGCCTCTTGTCAGCCTCTTGCTGTAAAGTGCACTCACTTAAAATCAATCCACAAGTGGCCTCTCCAGGACTGTGACCATTGACGTAATGTCTCAGGAAAGCCATGAAGTTGCAAGTTGTTCTGACCATTTCAGTTCTCTGGAAAAGAAAAAACAGCTGCACACCGCCAACGATGGTCCAACGTAGATTTATTGTGACAAACTGGTATACATACCATATATATTGGGGGATTGTGCCTCCCACTCACTACTTCCCTCAACCAATGTGAATAATTTTAAATAAGCTAGTGCCTAAACTCACTGAGTGATCACTGTGCCACCTTGATACCATATAAACTCCCCAAAGTGTATACAAAGAAATATATTATAACAACATATATATGCAGAATTATCGTCCTTCATATGCAGTGGTTATTTCAACAACTCCAACTGTGTCATCTTAATCCCCGTTCATCTTCTAATAAAAGATCCGCATGTGTCACCAAAGAAAAACCAAGTCTTGTGCCACCATCACCCAGCAGAATGGCCACTCACCAGACGTCACCAACCAGTAAGCCTTTGGTTCATTCAACGGATAACCAATCCTCAATGTACTTCTCTCGTTAGCAATTCCTCAATGTCCGTATATTCATACAAAATTAAATAGAACCAATATAGTGTAAAACCGTTTCATCTTTAATAGAAAATCATTAAAAACTTATTGCACTCACATTTCAATGTGTCTGTTAGCTGACACCAGAAAACCTCATAGGATCGGGCAAGCCAACAATGTTCCACAGGTGGTACTCTCCTCCCTCCACTAAACCGACCTGTTCCTGGCTGATATTCAAGGATAGTATGTCTCCCACAGCTTCTAAGCATTTCGCAATTCAGCGTCAGCAGGAAGCTGTGGGAACCCCCACCAACCCCTCATTATATAATGCCCCCAATTACCGCCATCTTGGTCCCGGAAGTGTATGTTTAACCTTTATCCTTTTACCAGGCTGTCCCCTTCTTTTTAATATATTGTACCTCTACCTTTATTATTATTAAATTGGGCCAATATCAAATCTTTACCCCTATATAGGTCCCGAAATGCTAATTCCATTTGGGATCTCATCCCCGTTAGAACAGGAGGTGAATGCCACCATCTTATGGACGATAATTCTGCATATATATGTTGTTATAATATATTGCTTTGTATACACGTTGGGGAGTTTATATGGTATCAAGGTGGCACAGTGATCACTCAGTGAGTTTAGGCACTAGCTTATTTAAAATTATCCACATTGGTTGAGGGAAGTAGTGAGTGGGAGGCGCAATCCCCCAATATATATGGTACATTCACTTTAACCCTCAAGGTGGGGGATTTAGATTGGGATTGCAGCATACCTATAATATTAAAGGATAAAAAAGGGGGTAGGTTTGAGCGCAGGTACAATTTGAATTAAACTGGTATACATGACTGCCAACAAAGACAGGGACAACGGGGAAGTGACACGTTTCACACTGCAATAGCGCTTCTTCAAACCTAAAACTGTTTACTTTCTCTGCGTCTATTATCTGAAGCTAAAGCTGCATGAACCAATGCTGGTAAGTGTTGCAAAGGGCTTCCAAGACATTCAAACGTTCTTCTCTGGTAGTTTCAACCTCATGGGTGGAAAGTTTGCAACCTAAATGAATGTCTTTTTGTTCAATTGTCTATTGTGGCCTTGAAGCCAGTTTCAACCCTGCTGACCAGATAAACCAGCAATGTTTTCATGAAGTATGAGAGAATGTGTGAATGTAAGTCAGTATTTGTTTGGGTGTATGTGGTAACTGGTCTAGAACTCACACTGAAGGGTAATTCAGTAAAGCAAGCAGATGGTGTGGAGATCTTGTCACAGCTGCAGCATTGGAAAGAATTACATTTGGCTACTATGTCGCCTGGCCTGTGTGATGCATTGGGCTTCACAAGTGATGGAGCCATATTGGAGGGATACATTTCTGAATTCTTCTAAGTGAAGATTTGAATGTTTAGGGTCAAATTGACCTGGTGAGTCCCCCCTGTCCTCCTTCCTCGTCATTAGCAAAGGATAGCTCTAAAAATAGTTTTTGGGAAATTTTACACCCCATGATGGGGAGCTCTGAGAAATCATGCAACTGCATTTGAAATATCATAATTCGATCCAAAACCTTGGCATTTACTTTAAAAATATTCCTGGTTCCACCCAAAAGGACAATTAAAGTCTATCTATAGCCAAAGCTATTAGTTAGAACCCTTCTTAGGTTTTACTGTTATTCTAGGCTCCATTACAAAGTTTTTCTCTCACTTTCTCTCCTGATGACACCTTTTATTACCAGACAAGAAGTGAGGGAAAATGAAACAGAAAACAACACCACGCTGTCTGGGATTATAGCATTTCCCTACCTAACTTACAAAATAGGATTTTTTAATTCACCATAAAACCCTTTTACTGGAGTGCATTAAAGGAAACATGAACACTGGAATTCAGGAGCCTTAGGTTCTGACTCTGTAACTGGCCGAAGCTTCGATGAGGTTACTCCTGCGCATGCACACAGGAGCCACTGTTCACAGCACAGGGCTTGGAAGAAACAGCACAGGTTGTTTTTTAATTTCAGATAGAGTAAGGGAGGGTTATAACCCCAGTCAGAATTTTTTTCGCCATCTGTGTCTCATTGCAGAGATTTCCCTTCACTTCCTGTGCCAAACATGGAATTCCTTGGGGACCCTTATGTCAGAACTAGTGTCCCCATTGGAAGATTTCCCCTCTATTACTTTTCTGGGGACAGCCCCAAATGTGGGATTTTCTTTTACTTTTACTTTCAATGATAATGGTAAACAGGAGAAGTGGAGAGGGTGAATTTCCCAAATGGGAGCACAGATAGCTATAAGAATTGACTGGTCTTCTAACCACTATTCAAAACAAAAAAAAAAGTTTTGCCTTTAATTACACTTGAAGTTGATAGGCTGAATATTGACCTGCCTGAGCAACTAATAAAAGATGGAATGGGAGGCAGGTTGTCCATTGTGAGACCTTCTGGAATGAGAGTGAGTTTTTCTAAGAGAAAACATAGGCGAGAAGTGGACTGGAACAGATCAAACCAAATCCATGAAGATATCAAACCAAACCCATGGCGATATCTCAGTAGAATGAACCAGAGTAGAATGAGATGGAAATAAATTGTCTAGGTGGAAGAAAGGGACCATCTTAAGAAGAGTCTTTGGGCCTCAAAACAACCTTGTCTTTGTAAAGAATTCGAAGATAATTGGTGAGCTCTCCTTCAATTCTTTCTAGTAAAACCGTGTCACCAGAACAGAAACTGAGGGAAAATATCTCTAACAGAGCCCAGGATAGCAGTAAAACCCGACAAAGGTTTTACTGCTTCACTACCTTTGCAGAGTGAACAAATACTAAAAACTTACATGTAAAAAAATACAAAAACATACTCTCTGCATCCATCCTATGTTCTAGTGTTAGCACTAGTTAAAAAAAAAAACTTCTGGTACAGTGGGAAAATTCAAGTGACCAATAAAATAGTGTAGACTTTCTGCTATGTAATATGGTAGGTGGCAGTAGGAGAAAGGTAGACTGCACTTACATTATCACACTACTTTATAGTCCAGGTATGGATAAGTCAAGTTTAACGCATTGTTAAAGTAATAGAGCAATAAATCACCATTAACAAAGTATCATAAAGAACAAGAACTGAATGCATGCATTTTCCAGTAAGCTAAAGGATGTCTACAGCTGAATATTCCCTTTTTCCAGTTCCATGGCATCATGGTTTAAAAAAGTTCAAGGCAAAATCTAACATACAGACTTCAGGATGCTTGCCAAGGATGGGCAGGTCTGATATCTTTTGCAACCAAAGATGATGTAAAGAAATTCAAGAACACTTAACACTGCAGCTCTTGTGTTTTAACCTACGTTGGGTGGAAAAAAGAATAAGCTCACCTCATATTGTACTTTAGAACTTGCCTCACAACAATATAGCATACATTCTGACAGGGAATGCAAAGGTGGGCAAAAAGGGACTTTCTGTAGAAAAATGTGGCGACGAAAATGTACAACATCATATTTAATAGGAAAAGCATAAACACACAAAAAGCCAGTAACTTGAAACAAAGTCCAAAATGGAGACAGCATCCCTTTCCCAGGAAAGAACGAAAAAGTACTAAAGAGTCTCATTGCTTACCCTTAAGAATACTACATTGTCTAATATGACTAGAGTATGCAAATTAGCCACAATGAAACATAAAATAAACTGTAAGGAAGCAGCATTATTGTTACCCTCTTGTACCATACATTTCCTTAATGTGTAAAAAATATATATATATAAAAATGCATATATATGAGTGTGGCAGATGCCCAATCCATAGGGAAATCATTTTCTCTGAATTAAAAAGCAGCATGGCAGTTTAGATACATTTGCTATGGGAACTGAAGAAAGCGCTTGCAGTAAAGAAACAATTCAGCAGCTTGCATTATCCGAAGATTTCAATGGTGGATGTTGTCATGTGACACTACCCCCAGCCCGAGCCAGCATAGGGAAGATGGCTTCATGAACAGCACTCAGATGGAGACAATGACAAATAGATTTTGTCCATAGAAGAGGTTTAATGAGTCCATGCCGTTTTCAAACTGATAAATCACACAAGCCGACATGCAGAAACATCAGACAAAGTGAGCTTTATCTAACCTATTAGGAGTTTTTCTACCATAAGGGTAATTAGAAGGTAGAATTAGTTTCCTGCAGAGTCACTACTGGCAGCTCCAATTAGTACTTATACATACTCACTGAGCAATGGGATTAGTTTATAAACAGACTTGGGGAGACTCAGACAAATTGGTGTGGAGTCAAGCACAGCCTCCATTATCATTTTGTGGGGTTAAAGAAAGAATTTCTAAGAAAAAAAAAAAAAAGATTGAAAGCAGCTTGGATTTTATGTGTGCTGTTTTGTGATCATCTAAGACTGGCAGTAAAAAACAGCTTTAAACTGAATACTTACTTGTTCAATAATTTTTTATTACGTATCAAAAACAGGATTTAACAAGATATGCACATCTAAAACGCATAGTAGTACTTTGCCATATTGGGTACAACATAGGGATAGAAATCTTTTTTTTTTATCAAATTGAATTGTTGTGCTGTTCGGGAGGCTAAAGACATGCATAAAAGGACAAGGGGTAGAGAGGATAGTGGGGGAGTGAGAAGGAAGGAACCTTGAGGGTCCAGGGCAAAATATAAGACTCCTCTGAAAGCATTATGACACAAGGGGGGTTATTTACTAAAGGCAAATATACTTTAGACTACAAGTGCACTTGGAAGTGCAGTCACTGTAGATCTGAGGGGAAGATCTGAAATGAGGGGAAGCTCTGCTGGTTTTATCATCCAATCATGTGCAAGCTAAAATGCTGTTATTTATTTTCCTTGCATGTCCCCCTCAGATCTGTAGTGACTGCACTTCCAAGTGCACTTGTAGTGCAAAGTGGACTTGCCTTTAGTAAATAACACCCATGTGTTTTGGCAAAAAGAAGTGGGTCATTATGGCACCAGGAGGGTGCTGTCAAAGCCTGAGACAGATATGTGTTAACCCTGAGCATTGTTGATTTCTGGGTAAAGTTTATCAAGGAGTGCCAAATAGGGACCTGGAAAAATGTTAAGACAGCCGTAGATGGAGCGTTTTATTTCCTCCAACCTCAGGTTACAGGAAACAAAATTACTTGATTCCCCCATCAACAGTCACTGTGTTATTGTGTTCTACCGGAGGTAGAGGGGGCGTCATACCGGCCAGGAGAACACACAGTGATTATTGCCAGCACCTCTAGCCACTGGCAATAATTGCATGGAAAAATCCTGGTTGCACCCAAGTTGATTGATTAATGAGCCTGGTACAATCAGCCAACCCATACATAGCTTAAAACGTAGCCAGTCCCTGCTAAACCGGCCCACATTCGAACCATCTATGGCTAGTTTTTGCTATCCTATTTGAAACTACATACCAGTGGGTGAGAACCTTAACGTTTTTTTCAGGGTTAATTTGGTAACAAGAATAGAGAACAACAGGCTGATTAAATCAAAGGAGTTGGGGCCCTGCAGGTACTTCTGTTCATAACAACTGAGGGGGTGAGCTTTGACTACTTATGATAGGAAGTGATTGACGTACAAATATGTAAACAATTGGTATTAGGTAGGTCAAATGTGATCTGCAAGACCTGGCAGGGTTTATGCCATTGGAGCCTATGAGTTTGTGTACCCTGGTTATGACAAGTTTTCCCCAGGCAGAGAAGGAACAAGTGGATGTGTAGCCTGGGGGAAAAAAAAGGGTTATGGGGGAAGGAGAACAGCAGCACATGAGGAGAAAGCAATCCTCTGGTATGCTTCACAGTATCCCGAAATTTGAGTGGCGATTGGTTCTTGATCAGGTTTGAGAAGAGTCTCCTGTCACTGGGATGTAGCCATAGCATATTATGCATAGATAGCAGGCCGCAGTCTACCACTTTAAGCCCCCGTTCACACTGAATCAGACTTTGAAATCCTGCAACTATACTTGAAATCGCATGATTACAAAGCTGCAGGTCAGGACTTCAATTCACAATCACAAATAATAGTGCAGGAACCTTTTTTTCAAATCTGCATCACACTGATTTGAACGGTACCTTTGCCAACAATAGTGTGAATGGGGCTAAAGCTGAACACTCTGAAAAACAAATATTGTCTAAATACATTTATGTGTATTCCTCCTTTAATCTTGATGTGCTTTGTGTATTTCATCCAGATCTGTGCAATAATGCATTGTAAAACTTTGCCTCTGTGCAGGAGATCCTGTAATAAAGACCAGTCATTCCTTGTGCAGGGTGACAGGTCTTGTCCCTGCCCCCTCCTGCAGTTTCCCTGTAGTGGGTGGAGCTTGCTGGACCCCTACCACAGTTCTTAACTCTGCACAGACTATGTACAGCACAGATGATGTCACTGCCACAAGGTATTATCTGGGCTTGCAAAGGCATTTGGTGCATACAAAGTGGCGATTGTGAAATGTTTTTGTGCCCGGAGTTCAGCTAACACTATATTTCTGGATATTTGTATAACACGGATAGATTGGCCACTTTGTAGTACTTTTGAAATTTGCCAATTCAAGGTCTTAAAATAAATACTTTCAGAGTGCAGTTCCAGTATATCCAAAGAAAACATCACAGCTACTTTGTCAGTTACACTGTAAATCTCATACACATGAATCACAAACACTATTATTGCAGATCCCTTAAAGTGGCTGTAAATAATTTTTTTGTAGTAAAATAACAAACATGCCTACACTTACCTGCTCTGTGCATTGCTTTTGCACAAAGCAGCCCTAATCCTCCTCTTCTGGGGTCCCCTGCCAGTGCTTCAGGCCCCTCCTCTTTATCAGGGGCCCCCACGGCAAGCCGTTTTCCATGGGGGCACCCATGCGCGATTGCTCCCATGCGCCCATTGACACAGACAGTAGGACAAAGGCCCGCCCACCGAGTCACATGATATGATTGACAGCAGAGGGAGCCAATGGCTCCTGCTGCTATCGATTTGTTCAATAAGGAGAGAGACAGCGGCTGGAAACGTGCGATCGCGTATATCACTGAATTGGATCGGGCTCAAGTAAGAAAAAGGGGGGTCTGGAGGGAGCTGCAGCACAGAAGGTTTTTCACATTAATGCATAGAATGCTTTACAACCACTTTAAGAATTTACATATACTAAAAAATAGACAGTTTATTTACATTATTCTTTTATTTTCAAAGCAAAAACACGGGGAATTTTTACACAGAATTTTTGTCTCAATTGGAGTGCAGCCAACCAAAATTTAACCACTTCAATACTGGGCACTTAAACACCTTCCTGCCCAGACCAATTTTGAGCTTTCAGCGCTGTCGCACTTTGAATAACAATTGCGCGGTCATGCTACACTGTACCCAAATGAAATTTTTATCATTTTTTCCCCACAAATAGAGCTTTCTTTTGGTGGTATTTGATCACCTCTGCGGTTTATATTTTTTGCCAAACAAATAAAAAAATACAGAAAATTTAGAAAAAAAAATGTTTTTTTTTGTTTCAGTTTCAAAACTTTGCAAATAAGTACGTTTTCTCCTTCACTGATGGGCACTGATGGGGTAACACTGATGGGCAATGATAAGGCGGCACTGATGGGCACCGATGAGGTGGCACCAATGAAGTGGCACTGATGAGGTGGCATTGATGGACACCGATATGTGGCACTGATGGGTGGCACTGATGGGCGACACGGATGGGTACAGATAGGTGGCACAAATTGGCACTGATAGCTGGCACGGAATTGGCATGGATGGGCATGGATAGGTGGCACAGGTGGTTATGCGTTAGTCGGCACAGGTGGGCATGGGTAGGCGGCACAGGTGGGCATGGGTAGGCGGCACAGGTGGGCATGGATGGGCACTGATAGATGGCATGGATGGGCACTGATAGGCGGCACAGATGGGAACCGATAGGCGGCATTGTATTATAATATATTGTACTAATGGATGCCAATCAGTGCCAAACAATAATGCATGCCAATCAGTGATGCCCATTGTGGGCACTGATTGGCATCCATTATGGCCACTGATTGGCATCCATTGTGGCACTGACTGGAACCCCTGGTGGTCTAGGGTGGCATACCTTGTCCTGGGCATCCCTGGTGGTCTGGTGGCGTCCCTGGTGGTCCAGTGTGGGCATCCTCGGGGGGGGGCTGTGCTGATAATCGATCAGCACAGACCCCCCTGTCAGAGGAGCAGCTGATCGGCTCTCCTCTACTCGCGTCTGACAGACGCGAGTGAGGAAAAGCCGATCACCGGCTTTTCCTATTTACACTGTGATCAGCCGTGATTGGACACGGCTGATCACGTGGTAAAGAGTCTCCGTCTGAGACTCTTTACCGAGATCGTAGTTGCCGGGTGTCAGACTGACACCCCGCAACAACGATTGCCGCGATGCGCGCCCCCGGGGGTGCGCAGCCGCTCATAATCCTGATCACGTCATATGACATCCCATCAGGATTATGCAACCACTTTGCCACCGTCAATTTGTTATAGGGCAGGCGGCAAGTGGTTAAACTGACAATTTGCCAGGGCCTTGCTATTGCCATGGTCCAGCTTGTGCAACTCCTTTCTTCAAAACACATACATAGGGGGTTATTTACTAAAGACAAATCCACTTTGCACTACAAGTGCACTTGGAAGTGCAGTTGCTGTAGATCTGAGGGGGACATGCAAGGAAAATAAACAGCATTTTAGCTTGCACATGATTGGATGATAAAACCAGCAGAGCTTCCTCTCATTTCAGATCTATCCCTTAGATTTAGAGTGACTGCACTTCCAAGTGCACTTGTAGTGCAAAGTGGATTTGCCTTTCATAAATAACCCCCATATCACTTTATCATTAAATCACAGGAAATGGTGACTGACCAAATACATACTTGTAGTATTCATGTTAGTATTTGGATTTTTATAGTTAGAGATGCTGATGGCCTCTGTCCCAGCAATGGTTTCATGCTCAGACAGTGAGAATTAGGAAGTGCTGGTTATGTGGGACTTAAAGGAAATATTTTCTAACCTCGTGCCCTGGTCACTAGGGAAACCTCTGAGGTCAGTATGACATGTCTACTGCTAAGCTGTAATACCAAACACTTTTACTAAGACTGGAGACTGCAAAATCTGGTGCAGGTCTGCATAGAAACCGATCAGCTTTCAGTTGTTTTTTATCAAAGCTTATTTTAACAAGCTGAAGTTAAAAAGGTATTGGCTACCATGCACAGCTGCATCAGATTTTGCATCCCCCAGTTTTAGTAAATCAACTCCAATACCTAGCATTGCTTATATGGGGTTTTGGCTAAAGATTTCCTACGCTACTAGTCGCCTCTGATAAGATCCAAATAAAGCATCTCCAATAGTTCTATATGCACCAAAGTAACTGCTTTGGATCTAATCATAATTTATGCTTTTTCAATGTTTTACATGCGTTTCTGAATTTACTAGCAGAACTTAAAGATACCTGTATTTTATTAATACAATCCCCTGTTATTAACATGCCAACATATTATATAGTACTGCATAAAAAATGTATAAGATTGTGCAAATTGCAGACTCCAAAGTATATACAAAAACAAGACACAAGGAAGAAGAAGGTGCTGACTATATAAATCTTAGAAGTAGTGGGTTACTAGATACATTTAAGGGAGATCAAAGCATCTGGAAGTAAAGGCAACAAGTAGGATAGAAGCAGCATGGACTGGAAATTATGAAGAGTCAAGGTTATGGCAGTCTGTTTAAGACGTTTGATCGAAAAACAAAGTAACAAAACAAAATTATTTTCTCACATAGGGTATAATGGTATAATGAGAGTGACATTACTAGGTTAGTAGAGAAGGAAATTTCAGGGAATTTGAGGATAGGGTCAGAAATAAGTGAAACATGATTTTTGTGAAGATAGAACTTTAGAACTGGTGTGAGTCAATGGACTTTAGGTCAGTTTCAACACATACTGTATAAATACTATTGGTTTCCTCAAAATTGCTCTCAGTGGGGCACTAACAGGTCATGTTTCCCAGATCTCTTCTCATAATTACAGGTGAAATAATAAAAGTATTCTTCGCACACTAAACAAAAAAAAAATAAAAAATCTGCGCTTAGTAAAAACGAATAAATCAGCAGCTAAACACTATAACCAGGATACTGGGCACAACGAAAACAAAAGAAATAAAGTGCAGCGCTTGGCCACTAAATATGAATGTGGCCAACCATACTTCGCATCAGCTGGGGCGGATGAGTGACGAGAGGGCGTAACGTCCGCCCGAGGGGAGGGGCCGCCAGCGCTACAGCACACCGCACCGACGAACAAGAAGCAGGACATGGCTTGGAGCGGGGAGGTGAGAGACCCCAGCCCAGCCATGCGGGAGCCCACGGGGCAGTAGCTCGGAGCGGTGTAGCAGTATTCCACAGCCCTTGGAACAGAACACTACCTGACCCTCACAGCTCTCCGGATGGCCCCCCCCTCGTTCCCCCGCACAGCTGATTCCCTCGTCTAAGCATCAGGACTTCGGAGGTATCCGGGGATGTTTCTAGCAGGAGATACAGCAGAGAAAAGGACGGTAACTTCATTAACATCACAATGTCTCGGCAGAGTAATATATATGTATATAGGGGAAAGCAATCAATGTGAAAATGGAGACAGCTTAAGCTGGTAAGGGGAGTCTTGCATACATAGATGGTTAAAGCGTTTGATGTAAGGTGTGCACTAATGTGGCTGGGTGTTCCCGCTGAGTAGAGTTGAACCTCAAGTGTCCTAAAGGGAAGTTTTTTTTTTGCATGGCCGGATAAACCATAAACAGGATTGCAGTCTTTTCACATATGCCTATATCGAAAGCTGCTTGATTTATTTTGAGTCAGGAACCTAGAAGGCAATGTCCTAAGACAGTGGTAGATCCGCTGGGTTGACACATTATTATCCCCGCAAGATAAAACTGATTAATACATCACAGACTATCCCAAAAATCGCATATGACAATTACACATGTGAAACAATACGCTGGAAAAGTCGCATGGTTCTAAAAATTATGGCGATAAACACATATTGACAAGGAGAGTCGCATATAGATATGTGGAGGAAGCCTCTGAGGGTCCACTTTTATCCTGTTGAGATTGCACCTGCTGAGAGAAGTATCCCCACCTGTGAGCAACATTGATTGCAGAATCAGTTTATACATATTAGAGCACGGACATAACGGAATGAGTTAGAAAAAGCATTTTTTTTTCCGCTCTTTTTTTCTCTGGCATGCTTGGAGGTGATCAGAGAAGCAAATCTGATTTAAAGAATCCTAGAAGAAGATATAGCAAGGATGAATAAACTGTAACGGGATGTATTCGCTACCACACATTTTTAGGCCCAAACGCATGGCTGGATATATCTGGGGCAGGAAATTTAAAGGTGCAGCCCTAAGATATTGATGGCTCTATGGGATAGATGCGTATTGTCTCTGCAGCAGACAAACTGAACAAAACAAGACAGACTACCTCAATTATACATGACATTGTACATCTTAAACAGCACGGTGAAAAGTCGCATGAGTTGATTCCGGGACCTGTTCTCAGATCAATGCGCATTTTCCCCCGGACCTCTTATATATCTAATTTTTTTTTTCCTTTCTTTCCTTCTTGTGGGGTATACGTTTGAAATAAGGCTTGGGGGCCAATTCTTACAGCCTGTCTGTCAATTCTCCTTGTACTGGGCCTGGTACATCAAGATGGCACGTTGCTAAAGACACTCGATAACATATTCGGACGACTCTGCGCTCCCCAGGTTCCACAGGCCTATGCCTAGGGGAGGGTTGGCACAACACGAGGTCGCCCTTAGTCTAAGCAAAACATCCCCCCAGGATATATATTTATACCATTTAGAGGGGGTAATAACTTGGGGAAGCTGTTAAAGTAATAATAACGGGGTGCAGTATTAATCTACTGAGAGAGGAAGTCAACTGTGAGGGACCCCCGGGCAGTCAGCCAGTGGAACACAGGCATATGGTAGGAGGTAGGTTGGTAACCCCTAAGCAAAATTGGGGAGCAAAGAGATAAATAGGATTAATTAGCCACATAGAAGGCGAATCGCAGGAGGAAGCGACTTCAATGAGGATTCAGGACTAAAAGGAAAGAGTTACTGGGGTGCTCGGTTTCATATAAGTTTGAAATATAGTGAAATATGAGTAAATCAGCGAACAAGATGGCGAAAAGTGGAGCCTCACGAAATTTAAAAGATAAGAGCTATGATACGACTATTCAACAATATATGACACAAGGAGCAAGCCCCAAAGAATCGGGATCGGATAAAAGGCAACCAACCATCTCAGATTACAAGAAGGGAACAGGAAAACATAAGGGCGGAGGAGCACACCAGGACAGGGAGGACACAATAACACATAGCGAATGGGAGAGTAGTAAAATGGAAGAATCAAGGACAGAAGATCTCCCCCCCTCAAAAGGAGAAATGGCGGAGATGCTCTTAAAATTGGAGAATGCAATTAAAACAGATATTAGGGGACTTCGAGAAGATTTAGGAGGACTACTAGAGAGAGTAGAAGCTACAGAAAATCGCATCGACCTCCAAGCCTTAGAGTTAAACAAAGTGTCAGATCAATTAAAAATACTACAACTAACACAAAGGAATATGCTCTATAAATTGGAAGACCAGGAGAATAGAAGCAGAAGGCAAAACTTGAAGCTCCGCTCGATTCCGGAAACTAAAGGGGAAGATTTAAGATCAATACTAAATAGCATTCTATCCCCCTGCTGGGGAAATGAGACGGGAGCCCCCCTAAGGATCGATAGAATTCATAGAATCGGTAAAGCAAGAACTGGAGATTTGGATAGACCGAGAGATATAATTGTGCGGTTCACATTTTTTGATGAAAAAGAGGAAATATGGAAAAAGTTAAGGGGAAAAACCCCACTTGTGTATGAAGGTAGAGAAATACAGATATTTCCGGACATTGCACCCGAGACGCTTTTAAGGAAAAAACTTTTGAAACCCCTGTTAGTCGAACTGCAAGCCCATAACATTAAATACAGATGGGGTTTTCCTGCTTGCTTAATAGGGAACAAAGATGGTAAATCAGCAAAGCTGAGTTTCCCGGAAGATTTGGAAGAGTTCTGCGAGAAATTGGGAATATGCCCGCCTGCACTTCCAGGCTGGCAAGATGAAATAATTGGCTCAATGTAGGGGGAGGGGGGAAAGGGTTTGGGGAAAGGAAGAGGGGTGAAGGAGAAGGAAAGAAGGGAAGATATAAATCAAAACAAGGATGTGGAATTTAATACCTCCCGTCTCAGGGGAAGAGGCGGGAGAGGCGCAGGCGAAAAAGCCCCAAACCCTCATAACAAATAGATTAGGAGATGGTAGGGGTATGTACGACCATTAACCTAACAAGGGCCGATAATAGGCCATTGGGGTTGGGAGGAGGGGGGAGGGGGAGGGTTGGCGCGGGGAGTCAGGGGGGGGGGGGGAGGAGGGAGGCGGGAGGGTGTAAGGTGGGGGAAGGAAAGTAAAGTGGAAAGAGGGGTTAGGGAGGAAAGAGAAAGAAAAATAATGTGGACCACCCAAATAAACATGAGACAAAGTACCTTTGCAGGGCTGGGGAGCACTAGGACAAATAGATGGGTAACAGCAAAATAGACGGCTTGAAATTTATGTCCTATAATGTTAAGGGCATGAATACCCCAACAAAACGCCATAAGATCCTAGCAGAGCTAAAACGGTATGAGGCCGACGTTGTATCCCTCCAGGAGACTCATATCTCCCTCACATCAAACATAAGACTGTACTCTAGCAACTATCCGGTCTGGTATTATAGCGATACCATATCGGCTAGAAGTAGAGGGGTAGCGATAGGGTTCTCTAAAAGTACAAGATTTCAATTAAGTGAAAAAATGTGCGATGCAGAGGGAAGATATCTGTTTCTAAAGGGTACTCTAGAGGAACTGGAGTGTACTTTGGTAAATATATATGCACCCAATAGCAATCCAATCAGTTTTTTAAATAAGACATTAAATAAACTTATGAATTTTAAAACAGGTTATGTAATTATGATGGGGGATATGAACTTCGGCCTCAATCCGGAAGTAGATAGTTCATCGGATGTAAAGAAGATGAGAAGCTCTGCACATAAAAATTTACTACAAAAGCTGTACAAAAATCAATTAGTAGATATATGGAGAGTAAAGAATCCTCTGGTACGTGACTATTACTTCTATTCTACAGTCCATGGGACGTATTCACGTATCGACTATATTTTCATAGACCATGGGCTATTGGAATATGTGACGGACACGGGGATAGAAGTTATGACCCTCTCGGACCATGCTCCGGTAAAACTATGCTTGAATATTTCAAGGATAGGAAGGAAAACCTCTACATGGCGGTTGAATGAAGAGTTGCTGCTTGGGGAGGAGGACAGAATAAAAATTGCGAGTGCGATCGAACAATATTTTATACATAACGACACAGAGGAAATCAAAAGCCATACGTTGTGGGATGCACATAAGGCCTATATAAGGGGGATACTGATATCTATGGGATCTAAAAAGAAAAAAATGAGAGCCGAAAAAATCAACAATTTAATGAGAGAGATACACCAGTTGGAACAGGTTCATAAAAAAAGTAGGTTACAAAAAGATCTGGTACTTAAAAAGATATTAACGGCAAGGATGGAGCTGAAGGACCTTCTAGACCAAGAAGCTAGGATGGTGTTTAAAGGATTGGCCAAGGAACAATATATATGGGGAGATAAACCAAGTAAGTTTCTAGCTAGAATGTTAAAAAAGAAAAAAGGGAAAAATTTTATTGGGGTAATTAAGAATAAAAATGGGAAAATGTTCCATACCACCAAAGATATAGCAGAAATCTTCAGACCATACTTTGAGGGGATATTCTCAGATAGTAAGGTAGGTGCAAATAATGGGGAGAAAGAGAAGAAGATTAGGGAATTCTTGGGAAAAACTATACTCACTAAAATTACCCCCACTGAAAGGGAGATGCTCGAAAGGCCAATCTCGGAAGAAGAAATAGTGAGAGCACTATTAAAATCAGCTATAGGAAAATCCCCGGGACCAGATGGTTTTACAACATTTTATTACAAAACATTCAGAGAAGCCCTTGTCCCCCAAATGTGCCGGTACATGAATGGTTTGGGAGAAGAATATGGAATGAGTAGGGAAGATTTAATGGCAACAATTACATTAATCCAGAAAGAAGGCAAGGATCCCACGCAGTGCACCAGCTACAGGCCGATCTCGCTGTTAAACGCAGATACAAAACTCTATGCTAAAGTACTTGCAGAGCGAATGAAGGATTTAATGACAACACTGGTTCACCCAGATCAGACAGGATTCATAGGGGGTCGGGAAGGGAAGGACAACGGAATAAAGACACTCCTCCTACTCCAGAAGATGCGACAGGGTGGAACCCCCAGTCTGCTTCTGTCGCTGGACGCACAGAAAGCCTTCGACAGAGTAGACTGGGGGTTTATGTTTAAGACACTGGAGAAGATGGGGTTAGGATCAAAGATGATACAGAGGGTGAAGGTATTGTACGAACACCCAAAGACATGTATAAAAGTTAATGGGTGTGAGTCAGAGTCCTTTGAGATGGAGAGGGGTACAAGGCAAGGTTGCCCGCTTTCGCCCCTCCTATTTGTGCTCTCTTTGGAACCACTTTTAGCGGCAATAAGGGGAGACCCTGGAATAGAGGGGGTGAAAGTGGGAAAAGTTGAATACAAATACTCCGCTTTTGCGGACGATATATTATTGTATTTAAACAACCCCAAGACATCTATGCCAGAATTATTAAATCTACTAGACCAATATGGGGAAGTGTCAAACTTTAAAATTAATAGGTCAAAATCGGAGATAATGAATATTAATATTAGCAAGCGAGAGGCACAAAGTATGCAACAGAATTGGAAAATCCAGTGGAGGAGCGAACTGAAATATTTAGGGATAAAACTATCAAAAACAGAAAGGAAAATGTACCGCTGTAACTACATTCCGTTATTAGATGAGATACAGGCAGAATGTAAAAGGTGTAGTTATAGACCACTATCGTGGTTGGGGAGAATAAACTCATTAAAGATGATAATATTCCCTAAGATCCTATATAGGTTTCAGATGCTCCCAATACCTTTGTCCAATGTATACCTATCGAAATTAAAAACCATCCTAATGAAATTTATCTGGAAAAATAAAAAAGCTAGGGTGGCCTTCGCGACACTTCGACAACCAAAAAATAGGGGTGGAGTGGCAATGCCAGACGTGCAGACTTATTATGAAGCAGTTGTAGTGTCCAGAGTGAGTGAATGGAGTAGAAGGGATAACACAGAGAAAAGATGGGTGAGATTGGAACACGAATTATGCAGAACAAAATTGGAGAAGCAAATATGGAACCCACCACATGAGAGAAGTGTATTTTTGGAAGGGAACAACATTACACGAAACACGTTGCGGATTTGGGATAAGATATATAGGCAATTTAATGGGAAATACAATTCACCACTTATAGCGTTAAAGCACAATAATTTTTTTTTACCAGGGTGTCAGGAGATAGGAGGAAACTGGGTCAAGGAAGAGGTAAAATTAAAAGATGTAATGAAAGGGGAAGGGATAGCACCATATCACGAGTTGGCACAAAAAAAAGAGATGATGATAATTGATGAGTGGAGGTACGCACAGCTTTCAAGTTTTATTAAAAAACTCCCCCCACAGATTAGAACAGCGGAAGATTTAACTCCTTTGGAACAATTATGTTCATTAAAGACATCAAAGAAAATTGTTTCGAGATGGTATAGAACGCTGGTGGAGGGAGTAGAGCTGGGGGTACCTGTGTACATCAAAAAATGGGGGAGGGAACTAGGAACACAACCAGATAACACAATATTAAGGAAAATATTTAAATTAGTGCATGGCTCAGCGGTAGATGCTGGAACTGCGGAAATGAGTTTCAAATGTATGACGAGATGGTACTACACCCCAGAGAGGAAAAGTAAATTTCAGCGGGATGGTGTTAGGGAGTGTTGGCGGGGATGTAAAGAGTTGGGCACGATGACACATCTGTGGTGGAGTTGTCCAAAAATAGAACTGTACTGGAACCAAATCCTAGCCTTCATTAAAGAGATTACTAACAAAGAGGTGAAAGCTGATCCCTGGGTAGTGTTATTCCATGGGACAAAAATTGGGCTCAGACAATATAAGGAATCGGTGATTCCCCATTTGCTGAATGCAGGTAAAAAACTAATACCGAAAAAATGGCAAGAGAAGGAGGCCCCGTCAATGTGGGAATGGGTGGATGCGGTAGAAAAGACCTATAAGATGGAGTGTTTGAGAGTCAGCTTGGAAGAGCGGAGTAATACACCAATCATAGAGAAATGGAAGTGTTGGGCAGATTTTAGGAAGAAATGGCTCATCTCAGAGGGGTTGAGAAAGCCCTAAAATAGGTGTAGACAAGATACAATAAGGTACAAACTAGATAGAAATTAAAACTCTCACAGGGAAAACAAGATAAGGTGGTCCACAGATAGGAAGGAGGGGGGGGGGGGGGGGGGTCGAGGTAAGAACTAGAAGGGGGATAAGATGGGAGTGTGATACCGGAGGGATGATATGGTTATTATGAAGGTTGTTAGCCTGGCATTAACACTCTCAAAAAAAAAAAAAAAAAAAAAAAAAAAAAAACTTGCCACTATGATGTGACTGCATGGAAGGGACGCTGAGCTGTAAGCTGAGGTGGTCCCATGGTTATTAAATTGATTTCACTGAGTGGTTAAGAAAAAAAAGAAAAAAAAAAAAAAAAAAAAAATATGAATGTGGCCTAATAAATGTAAAACAAAACAAAAAAAACTGTGAAGTCAAATATACAAATATTGTGAAAAAACATTAATACCCCTGATGACGTCAGACCTTTGACGAAACGATCGTCGGGTAGCCACGCTCACACCCATTGTGCATCTGCATTCGCATTTTTACTCATGTTGATGAGTCTTTTTATTTTGCTAGCAATCTGTTCGTTTTTAAACGTTATCTGTATCCTTGTGTGACTCGGTGGAATCATTTTAAGCGCTTAAGTATTCGGTTGAAATAAATCCTGTTCAAACTATATTACACGATTTGTTGCATTTTGTTTTTTTATGGTGATACGTTGCTTTGAGGCCTGCTGAGAGGATCCGAGCGGATTTGGAGATTACGTGACATCCGAACGATTGGGTCGTTTTCCGGCATCCTGTATCGAGACGTCTATGTGATTTGTGATCGAATCTGCGCAGTTCGACCTCCCTTAAACAGGGGGTCACTGGGGATCTGGTAAGCCTCCATTTATTAGTGATCTATAGAGGTGAAGGGTCCACGTGGTCAAGTATTGTTATTATTATTTTTTGAACAAACAAGATTAGCTACCTTTGCTTCATATTCACATGGGACATTATTTATATTATTTTGCTGCATCAATTTATCTATGATCATTTGGATTCACAGTTCGTTTTTGATTCTATTGGACACTTGAGTTTCAGAAGCATCTTATATTCATGTTTTTTCACAATATTTGTATATTTGACTTCACAGTTTTTTGTTTGTTTTGTTTTACATTTATTAGGCCACATTCATATTTAGTGGCCAAGCGCTGCACTTTACTTCTTTTATTCTTCGCACACTGCAACTTCATTTCCAACTGCTTTGAAGTCTTAACAACTGTAGGTGGTGGTAAATACTGGAGATTGGAAATGGTAAAAGCTCCATAATTGTGCCAGAACTCCAGTCTGATCTCCAGGCAGGCAACAGCATTTGTCATATCTTTCGGGTTCAACTGGTTGGAAAAAAGGATGAATAGGGCGCGCCATCTCAGTTCCTACAGACCTAAGCAAGCCTCCAGAAATGATTCTTCCAGGAGTGCTTTACCTACAGGCAGGCTCAAGCAAGTGGCATTGTTGTCCTGGGAAAGAAATGTATGTATGCATACATGGTTACAGTTCTAGATCTAAACTGTTAGCATACAGAAGAAGAAATAGCCAGAAGCCTGTGTGGGTAGGAAAGGTCTGCTGAGATAGTAAACAAGAAAGGTCTCAGCAAATGAGGGGAATGTGCCGTCATAGCCCAGCAGAGGAGAACTCCGGAAGTGTTGACAACGCAATTTGAGAATACAGTGCAGCAGAGTCAGCTTTGCCACCCCTCACTGAGAATGTAGGATCTTACTGAATTTCTGGCAGGATCGATGTGTATTTTTCAGTAATTGCAGCATTTTTTAGGGTGGAATGCGCATTTACTGCAAAGATATACTACATAGGTTTTCTTTTTTTCCCCCCACACACATACACAACTTAAGTTGACCAGTATTCTAATGTACAATATTATTCTCATCATACCTCAACAAAAGGTGAAGATGAAGATTTTGTCAGTACAGGTCATTACAGACAACTTGGAGATGTCAAAAAATGACAAGAATTTACACATCCTAAACCTGCAATATATTTTTTTTTAATGTGGAGCAGCTAAAGGAAAAGCTAGACAAGACTGCCATATACTGCTGATGAGAAAAGGGAGTGGATTTCACATCATAAGCTAAAATGTCAGACCTCGTGACTCCAACTCCAGCAGAGATCCCTAAACACATACTGGACATTTGGGTCATCATTCTCCTTATTCTAGCCACCATCTTGGTGATGACATCATTGCTTCTCTTCCCGGCTGCAGCCGTCATAATCTACAGAGTACGGACTCATCCCATCCAAAACAGGCAATAGCAGCATGGAGGAAAACTGTAATTATTACCACTGTGGATTTCAGTGTCATAATGTGGACAGAGAACACATTGGAAAAGGATGCTGAAAGACAATCGATCTGACTCGTGTAGTGTACTGTGGGCCTCTTTTTTTATTTTACATATGGACGTGAAGGTTTGAGAATCCACAGTGCTGTTTTATTTCATAAACACCATGAAACCACCAAAAGCTATTATATTTACATACATTTTCATATGTAAGAAAAATGTGCAATAGTAAACTAAGACAAAAAAAAAAAAAAAAAAAAAAAAAAAAAAAGCTAAACTTTTGTTAAAGTAGCCATTTTTTCCGACAAATTGCATCAGTTTTGCCAATCTTTTTACATTTAATAACTCATAAACTAGAGGAAACCAGAGGGGCATTTGGTGAATATAGTGAAGTATGTATGAAATGCAATCAGTTTGCTTATTTTTATACAAAAGGTACCCCATGTTTAGCTCTGAAGCACAGTTATAGCAGATGAATAGGTTTAGGTAAAGCCTAATGTCAATAGGATGTATTTCTTTTCCATATAATATATATATATATATATATATATATATGCACAGCATGGTATTTTTACCACAATTTGCATTGTTGTAATAGCTTATTGACTGTTTTAGGTTGATGGGGTTGTGCTGCTACTCAGTATGAATCTGTTTATTGCATTTGCCCAAAGTTCATTCACCCCAAGCAATTTAGTCAATAACCAATTTTTATACTTCTATCTTCTTTAAGATTCCACACCAATAACCCAGTCTTTTTTTTTCTTTTTTAATTATTTCACTACTAGTCTAACATTTCCCATGGAAATCAATATGGGTGCGATCTATTAGCCAAAAAATCTGCAGCACTGCAATGCACACATATTAAAAATATTGATCTTGTAGGCCACTGATGTTTTCATTGAATGTAATGTTATCAAGCAGCCATAACAGAATTTTAATGACTCATACACACTTTTGATTAAAATTATAGATTACAGATGAAAGGAAATTAACCATTTTACTTTTTGATAACAAACTGCATTGTTTCATTTTCTTAAATAAGGTCAGCATTGTATGATTATTCACTGCTACACAATACAGTTAAAATGACAGCCCCGATGCCGTTTCACTCTCTTCACTGACATTTGAACTTCATTTCACATGAAGTGATTCGCAGGAAGTGTAGTGCAAGAACCTGCCATCAAAATAATTTCACGGAAAATCAGATACCACGGCCAGTCCTTAATGGAGCTTAGTTACATACAGCACTTTCTGTAACATCGACATTACAAACTAAATATTAGAAACCATTCTAAGATGTCTATAAAATGTATATATGCTAAGAATTTTTTTTTCCTTTTTGTGGGAAAAATCATAAAAATCTGTGCACAATTAAAACACATCCAGCTATCGCAAGGGCTCATTTTCATTTTGTAGTTTAACCAAAATTGACTCATCATTTGACATAAGCATTGTCTGAATCTGTTTCATTGCCTGCTTTCATCAAAATTGTGCAGCCACCTTTAAAGTGTCATTAAACCCAGACTATGAAAAAACTTGCATTACATGCTATATAACAGAGTGTTCATACTCACAAAGCCACCAAAGCATTCATTATACATACAGTTGTGCTCGTAAGTTTACATAGCCTGCCAGAATTTATGATTTCTTCACCATTTTTCAGAGAATATGAATGATAACACAAAAACTTTCCTTTCACTCATGTTTAGCGTTTGGAAGAAGCCATTTATTATGAAGCAACTGTGTTCACTCTTTTTAAATCATAATGACAACAGAAACTATCCAAATGACCCTGATCAAAAGTTTATATACCCTGGTGATTTTGGCCTGATAACATGCAACATAAGTTGACAGAAAGTGGTTTGAATGGCTATTAAAGGTAAACATCCTCACCTGTGATCTGTTTGCTTGTAATTAGTGTGTGTGTATAAAACGTCAATGAGTTTATGGACTCCTGACAGACCCTTGCATCTTTCATCCAGTGCTGCACTGACGTTTCTGGATTCTGAGTCATGGGAAAAGCAAAAGAATTGTCAAAGGATCTGCGAGAAAAGGTAGTTCAACTGTATAAAACAGGAAAGGGATATAAAAAGGTATCCAAGGAATTGAAAATGCCAATCAGCAGTGTTCAAACTCTAATCAAGAAATGGAAAATGAGGGGTTGTGTTGACACTCAACCACTGTCAAGTAGACCAACTAAAATTTCAGCCACAACTGCCAGGAAAATTGTTCGGGATGCAAAGAACGACCCACAAATAACTGCAGGTGAAATACAGGACTCTGAAAACGTGTGGTGCGGCTCTTTCAAGATGCACAATAAGGAGGCACTTGAAGAAAGATGGGCTGCATGGTTGAGTCACCAGAAAAAAGCCATTAATACGCAAATGCCACAAAGTATTCCGCTTACAATAAGCCAAACAGTACAGAGACAAGCCTCAAACCTTCTGGCACAAAGTCATTTGGAGTGATGAGACCAAAATTTAGCTTTTTGGCCACAACCATAAATGCTTCATTTGGAGAGGAGTTAACAAGGCCTATGATGAAAGGTACACCATTCCTACTGTGAAACATGGAGGTGGATCGCTGATGTTTTGGGGATGTGTGGGCTACAAAGGCACAGGAAATTTGGTCAAAATTGATAGCAAGGTGAAGGCAGTATGTTATCAAAAAATATGGGAGGAACATTTGCATTCATCTGCCAGGAAGCTGCACATGGGATTTATTTGGACATTCCAACATGACAATAATCCAAAAAACAAAGGCCAAGTCGACCTGTCATTGGCTACAACAGAATAAAGTGAAGGTTCTGGAGTGACCATCTCAGTCTTCTGACCTCAATATCATTGAGCAACTCTGGGAGATCTCAAATGTGCAGTTCATGAATTTACAGGAACTGGAGGCTTTTTGCCAGGAGGAATGGACAGCTTTACCATCTGAGAAGATAAAGAGCTTCTTCCACAAATACCACAAAAGACTTCAAGCTACCATTGAGGTTAAAGGGGGCAATACACGGTATTAAGAACTGGGGTATGTAAACTTTTGATCAGGGTAATTTGGGTAGTTTCTGTTGTGATTAGGATTTAAAAAGAATAAACACAGTTGATTGATAATAAATGGCTTCAGCCAAACACTAACCATGTGTGAAAGAAAAGTTTTTGTGTCATCAGTCATATTCTCTGAAAAATGGCCAAGAAATACAATTCTGCCAGGGTATGTAAACTTATAAGCACAACTGTATCCGGTTGCTCCTGCCTTCAGCTATCCAGTCCCATCTTTTCTGTGTCCCTACTGCAGGCCGAGATTGTGTAGACCAGATGGTGTCCTCTAAGGAGCATGTTCAATTTCAGTTCCTTTCTAAGTGCTTCATTTCCTCCTTTTTCTTATCTGTTTAATCCACATGTGGGTGTATAAACAGTGGTAAGACACTCCCCCTTCCTCCCTTCTTCTCCATGTCCTCCTATTGCTAAACACTATTGGGGCGAGATATAGTATGCTGATTGATTGAATTGACTAAGAACTTGAGTTTAAATATAAATCAATATTAAGCATATTATATGTAATTGCTAATACCTGTACAGTAAAAAAAAAAAAAAAAAAAAACAGCCTTGGATGCAGATGCTGTCTGAACAAAGTGAAAGCTAGTGTCAATCATCTTTGACTCTTCCTACACCATATTAATGCACAAAATATAAGCATATGATATTCAATAAAGATTTATTGGAAGCTGTAAAACAGTGTTTTCGTATTTATCATTTAATTTAAATTATTGTTCTTAAACAGTTTTTTTTTCTGGTCATGTGTCTGACACCAGGGCTGCCAGGCAAGGACTCATACTGTAGAAAGCATAAGTTAGCAGAGTAATAGAAGCCACCCCTAGGATTTTTCCCTGCAGTTGCCAAAGAACAGGAAGAGATCATGTGACCACACAACAGCGCTGCAAGAATAAGGTACTTACAAAAAAAAAAACACAGTGGCATGAAGTATATGATTTATGCAAATTAATTATGGCAATCAACACATCTCTGTTTAGTATCACTTTAAAGCGATTTAAAAGCTTAATTTTTTTATTTGAAATAATAAGAATATCATACTAACCTGCTCTGTGCAATTGTTTTGCATAGAACAGCCTTGATCCTCTTCTTCTGTGGACCCCGGTGGCCCTCCTGACTCCTCCTTTTAGGCGAGTGCCCACCATAGAAAGCAGCTTTTTAATGGGGCACTTATGCACATTCACTCCTGAGCCTCCCTGTCTAACTCTATAGATACAGAGAGTGTGACTCTGCCCTGCCTCCCCAATCCCCCATCACAGAATTTGATTGACAGTGAGGGCCAATGTCTCCTATTGCTATCAATCTGCCCAGTGAGGATGGAGAGAGTTGCGAGAGCCCCTGCTCTTGTGCACAATGCTGGATCTTGATTGGGCTCAGGTAATCCTCTGCCACAGAATGCATTAAATGTAAAAAACCTTCAAGTGGAACTCCATCCAAAAGGGGAAGTTGTGCTTTAAGGCCTGCTCCCCCATCCCCCTCCTCTTTGACATTTGGAAATATTTTTTTTGGGGGGGGGGGGGGGGGCAGGTACCTGGTTTTGGAGTTCTCCTTCCCCCTTACCTCCCTGCAGTCTTCTGTTACACAACATGGGTCTCAGAATACTGTGGGACCATTCACATTGCGCAGTGCAGCCTGTGCAGTCAGCACCCGCTTGTGAAACTGCAAGCCGTCACAGCCGGATGCCACAGTTGGGGCTTATGCACACTGCATCTCAACTAAGCTCATAGCCCTTGTACACACGGTCGGAGAATCTGTCGGAATGTGTCCTATCAGACCGTTTTGTCAGATAATCCGACTGTGTGTGGTATGCATCGGACTGTTTCCGTCAGAATATCCGTCGGACCAAATTTTCCAACTTGCTGGAAATATTTTCCGACAAACTGGTCCGATCGGACATACTCCGATCATGTGTAGAGAATTCCGATCGAACCAAGTGCCACGCATGCTCAGATCAAATTCCTACATCAAAGCTATTGGCTACTAGCCTGAACGTAGTCCCATCATAACGAAATTACGTCATCACGTTCTGAACGATCGGATTTTCCGTCAACTTTGTCCGACCGTGTGTATGCAACAGTTTTGGACAAAATCCGACGGATTTGGTTGTCGGAATCTCCGACCATGTGTACAAGGGCATAGAAGCGGCTCCTACACGCTTTTGAGCTCTAATTTTTTTTCTGCCTGGAAATGTTAGCCAATGTGTCCATGCACACTATAGTTTTTCAGCAGTTTACAGGCTTATGCTCTTACAGACAGGAAAAGAAACCCACCAAGAGGAGGAGCTTTTGAGCAGGAAAGATGCCAAAGTATGCAAAAACATGCAAAAAAAGCCCCAAAAATAAAGGAAAAATTAGCACAAATAAACCTAAATAAGCTCAATAAAAATGTGCAAAAGAGCACACAAAAGCATAAGCTTGTTCAAGCTTTTAGGCAGAGAAATGAAAGCAGCTTTTTTTGGGAGCTGCAGTGTGCATGAGCCCTTAGGATGTTGGCGCCAGGGACTGAAGATGGTCCCCTGCGTCCCCCTAGGTGAGCACAGCACTGGATTGTGGGACAGGCCAGTGTCTGTTTTAAATTTTTTTAATTTTCACGAAAATGATTGGAGCTCCTCTTTAAGGCTGGGTTCACATTGGTGCCATCAAAGAAATTGCAAATGATTTGCCCCGCACTGCTTTACAGTTTGTATGGTTGAATTCACATTGCATTGGAATTGGATTGCATGGGTGTACACACCCTTGCAATCCGATTCCTATCCAATTTCACTGCGATCCGATTTGGGTGTGTCATTAACGTTACACTGACACCCGCAGTGGTTTTGCAGATGTCAGTGTCAACTGCCTGCGAGTGAGATGCGGGAACCCGCACTGGAATCTCGCTGGTTCCAGCATCGCACAAGTGTGAACCGTGCCTAAGGCTTTAGAAACACTTTAAGGCCATAGATAGACACATAGACTGGTTTCTAAAGAGATTGAAAATCTTTACACATTTATCCAACCAAGTAAAAAGTAAACTATTGTTTACTTTGACTACACAATCTTTGATATATGTATTTATATGACCTTCCTTTGCACTAGTGTACTTCTTTGGATTAAATGCATGTTCCAAAAATTGCTGTATATCATAATACTGTGACAATCTATGAGACATGCCTGTTCTTGTTTGCAACCTGTAAAACCAAACAAAATTTACCCTTTAAAAAAAAAAAAGTACAGGAAGTTTTTACGTGAAATGATTGTGTAAAGATTCTCAACTTCTTCATTAACACCACAGCTGATCACAGATCGCGGTATCACAGCGGCCCTTTATTATGTGTTCAGCTGTGTCCAATGACAGCTGATCACATGTAAACAGACTTGCAGGTTATCGACAGTCCTTTCCACCCATACTGTGTATGTGGGAGGAAAGAGGCGTTAACCGAAAAGCCTATCAGCACATTGTTTACACTGATAATTGGAACACTGATCATCAGTGCCCTGATTATCAGTGCAGCGTATCAGTACATATCAGTGCCCCCTCATCAGTGAAGAAGAATTACTTATATGAAACATTTTATAAAAGAAACTAAAAAAAACATTTGTTTGAGGTTTTCAGACCTTTTTTCAATTGTTCAGCAAAAAATAAAAACCCCAGTGGTGATCAAATACCACCAAAAGAAAGCTCTATTTGTCTCAAAAAAACTATACAATTTTCATATGGGTACAGTGTTGTATGACCTCACAATTGTCATTCAAAGTGCGACAGTGCTGAAAGCTGAAATTTGGCCTGGGCAGGAAGGGGGTGAAAGTGCCTGGTATTGAGGGGGTAAATCTGCTTCGTGAGTTGCTGAAACCACTGCCCAGCTGTTCTTTGAATACTAGTTAATTGGCCAGTTTGGAATTTATTTTGGATGTTGCTTGCCAATGCTGATGCTAGGAATGTCTGGATATTCTCCTGTTTCTCACATATATTACATGAAAGTGTATATAAATTCTAAATAATAATGATTTGATTTACTAAAGCTGGAGAGTGAAAAATCTGGTGCAGCTGTACATGGTAGCCAATCAGCTTCTAATTTCAGCTTGTTCAATTAAGCTTTGACAAATTAACATGGAAGCTGATTGGTTTCTATGCAGGGCGGCACCCGATTTTTACACTCTCCAGTTTTCGAAAATCAAGCCAATTGTTTTTTGTTTATTCCCCTTTGGTTTGTTAAATATACCAGAAAGATTCCTGTTCATCCTTCCAGAAATCTTGTGATCTAAAAACTTCCTGTGAACTTGCCTCTGCTGACTGTTATCAGTTAACATTGTTCCCAGGTAGTCTGTAATCCTAAAATACTTTCTGTGCTAGGGTGACAACGATGCTTCTTCATTGATACAGTACATACATTATCATTACCATAAGACAGAGAGTGTGTAATTGCAGGACTACATAGTGGAAAAAAAAAATCAGAAAAAGAAAATGTGCAGCTACATTCTGGTAAGCTAAAATATATTTTACGTTATTGGATATTTAAGCTTTGCACAACTTAAGTGTAAGTGCAATAAAAACAAAAAAACACTTGCTTAACCTTAAAATTGGAATGACATTTACAACCACCATGTCATATCTGAGCTTGAGAACCACTGTGCACTGTTTTCTTCCCATAACTGAGAACAAAACTTTTTGTTATATTTTAAAAGTAGCAAGTATAGGGTTTTGTTTAACTTTGGTATCTAAAACCTTTCTATTGCAATTACATGGATACCACACACTACCCAGCTAAACTTTCCTTATACTGGACAATGAGCTTCTACTCTCTACGTGTGCCATTTGAAATATTTACAGTGACCCTGTCCCCAACTTCAACAATTTAAGGTAAAAGAACTTGCAGTGTTTTTATTTTTCCTTAGCAAAGCCTTGTCTTCTGAGTACAAAAAGTCCTAAGATCGAACGCATGGAGTTATTGCTGGACAATGGTTCTGGCAAAATATGCAGCAGTGGCTGCTGGGGTGGTAATGATGGTCTCTGATGCCTGGGCACAAGTTTGTGATGCACTGTGGGGCTGCTATCCTCAGAGTTGAGCCAGTTATGCAAATAAACACCAGTAGTAAGGAAGGCCTTCAGAAGGACCAGACAGCTCAGAGCGCGTAGCCGGTTTCTATCCAGTATTCCAGCTACTCGGTCCCCTCCTGGTGACGTCAAGTCTGCCCGAGCGTTCCAGGCTGGTTTGGCGTGGACTTCCTACACACCACAGGAACCTCCTTCCACCGCCACTGCTTCCCAGGGAACCAGAACCCGGTGGACCATGCAGGAGTAAGGACTCGGGACCTTCTGGTGGACGAGCCAATTTACCATAAGCCTTCCTTTATTTTACTTGTTGTAAGTGTTTTTAACCATTGTTTTAATAAACCCCTTGTGATAATGCACTTAGGTGGCGCTTCCCCCTTCCTTCTCTTCTCAGAGTGTCAGTTCTTGTCAAGGTCCTCCATTCCTCCCTATAACTGTTATGTAGCTTCTGAATCTCTTTGATCACTTCCGGTCGCAGCCAAGAACAAAGTGTGTGGTAGGAATCGTTTGTGGGGAGATTACCAATGCCTTGTAACACTCGTCTTAGTGTTTTTTTTTTTTTTTTTTAAATGTGAGTGGTTTTATTACGTTTTAATAAATTGTACTACACTATGTGGGTTTTTTATTTACATATTTACATATTGTAGCGGACTGAGGAGAGGATGTTCGGTTCTGAAACTGACCTGTGGAGGAAAGCTGGCTGATCACTGAAGCACAGTTTGACCGATATGAAAGGATAGGTCTAAACTTCAGGTGAGCTGTTATTTTGCATAGTGCTGGAGCACGGATCACTTTGAAGTGGAGTCACCAGCACAGGACATTGGTTGCAATGATAGAGATACTGGACTTTTATTGGGGATTTCAGAATATTCAGCTTATGGACTATTTATAGTTTTATTAACAGCACTTAAGTTTGGGATCACTATTGATCAGGGCACATTATTGTGTGTTGCTATAACCTACATATTTTGCAGGGTGTCACAGTTTTTATTCATGTTTACAGTTTTTGCAGCACTTTATGGGATCACTACCCAGTAAGGGGATTACACAGATTTTTTATATATTTATATATTTGGTTTTGATATTTTATTTTTATCAATTATTTCTTTGTATATAATATTTATTGATGATCACTGCCACAATCATTGTTTTTTGCACATTTATATTACTGATTGGATTGAGCGCCACACTTCATACCTATATTATCTTTTTTATATGTGGGGATAGATTATAGTGCTGGCAGCTCTCTGTCATTCAGCGTTTATTTCACTTGAGTAGAAATTGGGTAGCGCATAAGTGTCCTTTGTCTGCTTCAATTATGAAGATAGCAACTCTGTGGCCAATGGTAACTCTGTAATTTACTGTTGTTGTGGATCACAATCTCCCCATTGGCCAATTAGAGGAAGCCTTGTATTCACAGAAAAAAATACAAGGCTTCTTATGATTGGTGGAGGTGCTGCAGCAAGTGACTTTCTTTGTTTAACACATAGAAGGGAAGTCTCTGAAGTTACTGCCAGAGGAAGATAATGCTTCCTGTATGTAGCATAGGTTACAACAGTAAATTACAGATTCATTATCCGCTGCACAGAGGTTGCATTTGCATAATTGGTTTTGAGACAATATGGGCCAAAAATAAGTGTAACAAAGTAGTCCGAGTGGTCTTCTAGCAATAATCTCATGTAAAACCCAGCAGGCAGCTTTTACTCAAGTTGATCGATTGATCAACATTCAGTCTACCCATACATGATTCAAATGATTCAAACAGTCTATGACTGGCTTAAGGGAGTAATGATGAGGTTGCAAAAAGTCTCTAGTTTTTTAAATGACTTATTATAGAATACTAGCGGTAGGCTATAGAGTAAAAACCAATGGTTGTGCTCAGGAGAATGAAGGCACAATCCCCCAAGTGTGACACGATTCTTTAGTATTATATAGTATAGGATGTAAGAAAAGATGTGTAAGGGCTGCATGAAAGGCAACAGTGTCAAAAACGTTGTATATATTTATGGTTTAATAACTCATTCAGCTGTGTTTAATTTTTAAGCCTTCACTTAAAAGGTTAATAAAACTGTAATGAAAAATACCTACAGTATACACAAACAAGTTGCTTATGAGAGCATGAATCGTATAACTTGACAAAATATGAGGTATTTTACATTGCATTTTTTATATAATATTATTGGGTATAACTGTTTTAGCCCTTGTACACACGGTCGGACATTCCGACGGAAAATGTCTGATCGGACTGTGTTGTCGGATAATCCGACAGTGTGTCGGACTGTTCCCGTCGGTATATAAGTTTTAGAGCTGGGCTATAAAACTTTCTGACAACATGATCCGATCGGACTTTGTCCGATTGTGTGTAGAGAATTCCGATCGCACAAAGTGCCACGCATGCTCAGATCAAATTCCTAGACCAAAGCTATTGGCTACTAGCCTGAACATAGTCTCGTCATGTTACGTACGATTGGATTTTCCGACAACTTTGTCTGACCGTGTGTATGCAACACAAGTTTCAGGCAAAATCCGATGGATTTTGTTGTTGGAATGTCCGACCGCGTGTACAAGGGCTTAGGGTTATTATCAAATTCAGGTCGGTAAGGCAGAAGGCTAATGCTGCACTCAATACATCTCAGATGCTGCAGTCTAGAACAGAGGCATTTAATAAATGACTAGGTGTGGGAAAAATAAACCTCAACACTGCCTAACCGTGGTTTAAAGCAGGCCTTTAATTAAGGTGTAGTAAGTGTGTAGCAGACACTTTTTCTACATCTGTGTACAGAACTATTGGGTGGCCAAAGAATGAGAAATGTGTTTTCAAGCACAGCAGGCGGTGAGAGATCTGTGGGTCTTCAAATACATATTTTTGTGCAACTTGTTTGTTACAATTATTACACAATAAGTCTGAATTTTTTATTACAATAATAGCCTCCCATGATTATCCCCTAGGGACAATTGTCCCACAACATCAGTATAATTCTCTCTTTATGATCATTTTTATATTGATCACATAACCACAACAAAGTTTGCAGATTTAAGGAAAATGTGTGTTGCCATAAAATCTGCTTTTCTGAGTTCTCACGGTATAGAAATAGTTTATTATATAAAGATGAGATAAAAGCTTCTGTAATCCTCTTAAGAAAGTTTGATAATTGTGTCACAACAGGTGTTAGTTGTACACTTTTACCTTTGCACTTTATAGATTTTAGAGCAACATAATTAACCAGTAGTGGGTAGTGTTTACATTAGTTCTGCAAAGGTTAAGAAGCTGATTATCGTTAAAATCAGCTTTGCTAGAGGCTACCCTGGCTGTGTGTAATCAAATTAGACAAGCAGGGCAGTGTGTCAACCAACACTAACCAGTGGCACTTTCTTATGTTATGACCTTTTCCATTAGATGAGACAGCTACTTAAACTTATTCACAATGCTTGAGGAAAGATTATCTTTCAGTGACAAAAAACAATGACTGAAATTATTTGACTACGATATGTTATATAAGAATGTCAAACAAAGGATCACATACCTGCCAGCTTGCTGACCTTTTATCTAGTGACAAGGTACATGCCTGTAACAGAGGGATGATAAAAAGGCTTTCCTCTCTGGACTTTCTCTACCTATCAGTCCTACGCCATGCTGTAGATTTAGTTTATTGTTTCAAAACACACCGACCATCCTCACTTACTGATGACATGTTATACACCTCTCTAATCTTGCCTTATGCAGACATATAGGGTTGCAAAAGATCTGACCAGCCACAATGGACTAATGCAGACTTTTGAAATGCAAACTATACGTTTTTCATGCAAACTGTGCAAGAATAACTTGATGTAAACTTAGTACCAACTACAGGACAGGAGAAGCAAAAGTCAAGTAATCAAAAAAACTTTCCATGTAACAAAAACCTTAAAGTACTAAACTAAATAAAAAAATTGCTATGCTGCAGTCTTTTCTGCCAAAAAAAACCTTTTATTTTATTTTCAGTGTACACTGTATGGTACATATGCCATGTGTACACTCCTTGTTCATTCCTAGGATCTCCAAGATGCTGAGAATTGAATGGAGTTATGATGTAACTCTTGTGTGCATGCCAAGGACTAGCATTATCAATGGCTGAAGAGGACAACAGGGGACACAGATGAAGAGGTAGAGGAGATGGAGGCAGCAGTGGCAGAAATGGTAGCAGCTGACAACTCAGATCAGACAGCACTGATGAAGGGCACACTTGTAGGTAAGTCTGTCATAATGTGCAAGAATGATGCATACTTGCATGGCAGACTTTAGTCCTCCTTTAAATAGGAGTCTAGAAATTTGCACTGACAGTAAGGCAGGCCATACACAGTTTGAATCTCTGCCTGTTTAGCAGGAACCAGTCAAGATTCAAATCGTGTATGGGCAGGATGAATGATCAACTTTGATTGATCAACTTGGGTACAACCAGCATGCTGGGTTTTACCTGCAATTATCGCCAGTAGCTGTTATGGCAGTTAGCAGTAATCATGGTCGTCTCCCGGTGGGGTTGGCTTCCAGGCACCCCCCCCCCCCCCACCAGAGGAAGACAATGGCCTGGCAGGAGGGATTCCTGCATCAACATTGTCTGTGTTAAGGGGGAATCAAGCAAATTTATTTCCTGCAACCCGTGGTTGCAGGAAAGAAATGCAATTCTTGTATGGCTGGCCTAACAATTTTATCTCCAAAATGAATAACATTTCTCTCCATCCAAACCTGGGGCATATACAGTCCTGCCAGACAGTACTGCCAAAATAGTGACCTGACTTTTCTTTACTGCAACAAAAAAAAAACGGCCTGGTCACCTCGCAGCCTCCACTATGACTGGACTGGGAAGGCGTCACAATGATAGGCCATCCTTGTTAACTTTACATGCATGCAAACACAAACTACGCGAGGAATTGCATAAACTGGTAGTAATGATATGTTCACAAGAGTACATCTGACTCCCATATAATGTGTATATAAAACATAGGCTGAAGCTATCATTAAAATTCACATTTCACATTAGACAATAGTGCATGTGTTGGCATTATAAAATATTTAATTTGAAGTAAAGTAGTTTTTGCCACCAATAAAAACATACAATCACATGACACATTTGTTACCAACAACTACTGCAGAATGTATTGTTTACAGGAGTATTAAACCCAAAAACAAACATTTATTAGATTGCAGTTTACAAATTCTTAGATGTACCAGTAATGGCTGTATTTGTTTACTTTTTTTGGCTTTCTTTCTTCATTTTTCATCTGGTGATCCAGCCAGTAACTCTGTTGTATTTCAACAGAAAAGCTCTTTTGTTGTTACAGAGATGAGACAGAGCATTTAACACTGGCAGAGATGCTTACAGCGATCAGCTTTTATTTTTTTCAAACAAAACCTTTATCCAAAAAGGAAAAAAAAAAACAGTTTATTGTAACTGAATATAAAGTATTAGCGGGAGTTCAGCTTCAATTTGTTACTGTATTTAAATCTACTAGTAGTGTCTAAGTGGTTAGTACTTCCGACTAACAGTACTAGGGTCGCTGGTTGAAATCCCAACCATGGCACTACATGTCTGGAGATTCCAGGTACTCCGGTTTCCTCCCATACTCCAAAGACATGCTGGTAGGTCAATTGCCTCCAGTATGTGTATGTATGAATGTGAGTTAGGACCTTAGATTATAAACTCCTTGAGAACAGGGAACTAATGTGAATGTACAATATATATTTAAAGCGCTGTGTAAATTGACCTGTAATAAATAAAATAGGACTTCTAACACTCTGATCCCCCCAAGACTAACAATGCTGCTGTCCAAATCTGCCCCCTGCGCTCATTCATCCAGAGCGCAGGGGAAAACATAAGGAAAAAGGCATTAAAAAAGAAAACGAATAAAGCCACTACATTTAATGATTGGTAAGCTGCAATATATTACATTTTTGGTTTTAAGTTTAATATTGCTTTAAAATTGGCTGTGCGAAAACATATAAAAGGCTGCCCTATGTGCACAGATAATTACAAACTCTACATAGTAACAAGATTTTGAATACATTATCACACACACACTCATGATTGTTTATTTTCTTATAATTCACGTCTAAAACAAAAAAAAAAACTAGATACGAATTTGATCAGGGTTTGTTCACACATTTTTATAGTTTAAATCTCTTGATTACATTTTGTGCTTAGCAATCAATCTGCTTTGCTCCGTGTACATGTTTAATTTTTTATAAATACAATTAAGTTATGCCAATGGTATCAAGCCATTATTCCACAGTGTGTAAAGACGTGGAAAATAATGCAGTGGAATGTGAAATTTAGCATACATTTATGAAGTCAAATGCACGATTTAATGAGTTCCATCTAAAATGAACAGACACCTTCTTTGCGATACAGTGTTTAGTTCGCTTAACAAAGGAATGATTCTTGATTTTTAGCTGCAATGATTCAGTCTCTCTAGATTCTGATGGGGATGAAAACCTTGAGAATGAGGTGGGAGTGTCACGGCCAATAGGTCAATAAAGAGCTAGGCCATTTCTGCCATCTAGAGCCAGCCATGTGGAACTAAGTGTGGCCAAACAACCAGCACGTTGGACTGTGGCCAAGTAGCTCAGAACCAAGGACTGTTGCCAAACTAACTCCCTATTTTAAGAAAAATAAAAAGGCTGACTTTAAGCCTTTGCAAATGCTTCTCACTTAACATTTAAAAGCTGAACAATGCTAGAGAGTGTAAATTCCCCTCAACATCTGATAAATTCTTTAACTGGTAATTTTGGCTCTTTGCGGCAAGCAGCTGTAAATGGATTAATGGCACTTAACTGTAGAGTACATGTCACAGATCAGGTCTGAACATATAAACTGTTATGTAAGGAAAACATTTGGGAGAAAGACTTGTTCCCGACTTTATATTAATGTGTCACTTCAGTGAGGTGTTTTAGGCCATGACTGATATACCATTTCAACAGATCTTAGGCTTAATACTCCAATCAAGAAATAACAATTGAACATGCTGAATAATAATAATATTACAGTAAATCTCAGCTAATTTTGAAGAAGGAAAATGAAGCTCGAGTGGAAATGATACAGCTGGCTTTGGGAGTGCTCATAAAGTTTCGCTTGGTTAGTTTGTGAAAGGGAAAAATTTAGTGCCTTTTAATAAGTAGCCACTGATTTGTAAAACTTTAACTGCTGCTTTAAATTACCACAACGTAAATCCGATTGATTCAGATCAGGACCACAGTGAACTGGGGCCAGAGGGGAGAAACGCTCACGGAATATTCTTCTTGCCAAAGCTATTTGCAAAGAAAAAGCATCAACTCTTATGTTTTGTGTGAATACTAATTTTCCCATTCTAATTATTTTCAAGTAGATACACCATCAAACAATAGGTTTGTTACAGGGTAAGGATGTCTGCAAAACACTAAACCAGTCACTACAGGCATGGAGTCAAATGATTCAACTGATGCAGAATTGAACACAATATAGCATTACCTATTACTTGGATATTTAGGGTGTTAATGTCAAATCTTAGCTTTCCTGATTTTTGCTAATTTCTGAGTTGTGTGGATCCTCTGCCAAATCTTTTACAGTTCACTGAAGAGATCTCCCTGAAAACTCCTACTACTACTCCTTCTACCATTGCCATGAAAAATGCAGGAGTATCTTCCATTAAAGCATCATGGAAATTCTGGAACGCAGTTAACAGAAATAATTAAAGTGATTGTAAATGATCACCTTATAAAACCTCCATTCAGTTTAAAGAACGAACGCAAAAACATTTGTATATAGGTATAAAGACGCAATATAAATACCTTGTTCTCCCCCCCCCCCCTTTTTTTTGTTATAAGTGATCACATTCCCTTGGTTCTCAGCTGCATAAGAGCTGGGGGGAGGATAAGCAGCAGTAAACTGAGCTCCCCAGTGAATGGCTGTTCAGGGGAGGCAAGTCAGGACAAACCTAATCATTGGAGAGCACAGTAAGTTCCCAGCATAGCTAGAGAATTGACCAGTGTGTGTTCTGCTTAGTGTGGTCAGTTTTTGTTTTCATTTTTTTAGGAAAGCAGAGGGAATTTCACGGAAAGAAAGCGATACAAAGAGAACAGGATACTTTTTTCCTATAAGTACATGGTACAGCAGGTACATATCAGGAAACACTTTAAGGTCTATCTCCAGTCAATATTTTTATTTCGTTACACTTGAGGAAAGAAAAAACTTTTTAATTTGCTGACCATGATTTTGTTGGGGATGGGGGGGGGGATTCCTCCTCATTCCTCACTCACTTTCTGTTCCCCTGACAGCTTGTGATAGTAACACAAGAAATGAAAGCGATCATTTGTGTGGAGAATTCATACAAAAGCAAATTTTAGCTGAAAAGCCAAGCAGCACTGTTCACAGCCATAGTAAGGATTAATAAAGGTGAAAAACCTGGCACAGAATGAAGTCCTACAACATAACACCCAGAATTTGAGGGGGAAAAAAAAAAGACCGATCGGCGTTACGCTGTAATATATGGTACCACCAAAAAAAGCCTACTATATACAGTATATTAAAGCTTTCTCCAGAAAGTGAAAGAGCCAAAGCTAAGGGGGTGAGGAAATGCGAACTGACTTGGAACAAATACATCCTCTATAATGAAACAAGGTCAGAAACCTCATCTACTAAAGTGTATTTCCACTTTGCAGTAAAATTTGAAAAACCCTACCAGATGTTTGCAATTCCCATTCACACAGCATGTCTAAAAATTATTTTTAAAATAATTCTTACCTTTTAGGTGTTTCTCAGGAGGATGTGTCATAGATGACTGCAAGGTTTATTTATACAATGTTAAAATGAGCCCGTCCCAAGTCTGTCCTCATTAACATACAGTGCAAAAAGCCCATCCTCTACACTTTTCACCACCTTTTATCTGCCTGCACAGTGCAGACAGGGATAACTATGGCAAACACAGCTGCCCAGCCCCCTCCTAAACAAAGAAAACTACCTAGGGTTTTTTCTTCTCGCTAGAGGGTCCAGAATAGAACATCTAAAAGGGTAAGCTGCAATTTTTATTTACTTTTTTTTTTTAAGTTGTGCTATGTGAATAGAGACACATAACACAGTTAGTCAGGCCCAAGTCCATCTAGCTCAACCAATAAAAGATATAAAAAATAATTAAATCATACAATCCCATATACACAATCCTATACCCACAGTTGATCCAGAGGGAGACGAAAAACCCTAGCAGAGCATGATCCAATTTGCTCCAGCAGGGGAAAAATTTCCTTCCTCACCCCCTGAGAGGCAATGGGATATTCCCTGGATCAATTTTAGCTATAAATACCAGTACCCAGTTATATTCTGTACACCTAGGACAGAATCCAGACCTTTTTTAAAGCAATCTACTGAGCTGGCCAGAACCACCTCTTGAGGTAGTCTATTCCACATTTTCTTTCGAAAACGTCAAACATATAACTTGTGTGTCTAACAAATAAACATTTTCTGAGATATATAGATTGTAAGTGGGTAACAGGAAAAGCTATGACAGATTTCTTCCATCAGTTTGTCACCAGATTTAATTCTACTGAGTAAGACATGGGGTTGCCCAATTCCATTTTCCCTTTTTTTTCAAAGGTCGGAGTAGGGGAAGGCCAAGATAAGGAGGAGAAAGAAAGAAAGGGGGAAAAAAAAAAGGAAAAGGAAAAGGGGGGGGGGGGGGGTGGAGAAAGATGGCGGTGGTTCAGGATAATAAGGATAGTTGGTCAATGGAGCTTGTTATAGAAATCATGATCTGAGAAGGGCTGTTTCCTCTGCAGAGAGGACAAACTGATTCCAAAGCCCCCAAGTTTTAGAATATTTTTCAGGTTTATGCTATGCAGTAAGTATCACGTCCTCCATTTTATTGATATCCTCTACCTTGTGAAGCCATACAGGGCTTTGAGGTGTCACACAATTGATTTTTTTTTTATAGATTTTAGAAAAAAATGGTTGAAACATTTAGCAGGAAGAACTATTCCACATTTTCAAAGCTCTTACTGTGAAGAAACCTTTCTGTATTTGGAGAGGAACTTTCTTTTCCTCCAGACATAAAGAGTGCCCCCTTGTCCTCTGTGATGACCTTAACGTGAATAATTCAACACCAAGTTCACTACATGGACCACTTATATATTTGTACATGTTGATCATATCCCCCGTTAATCTCTTCTCAAGAGAGAATAAATTCAGTTCCTCTAATCTTTCCTCATAGCTGAGCTCCTCCATGCCTCTTATCAGTCTGGTTGTCCTTCTCTGCACTTTCTCCAGTTCCTCGATAATACAAGTGGAAAGCAATAGTATAATATGTAGATTTGCTCTAAAAGGCACACAGAGAGAGCACAAACAATAGGTTAAAGCGGGGTTCCACCCTAAAGTGGAACTTCCGCTGATCGGAACCCTCCCCCCCTCCGGTGTCACAATTGGCACCTTTCAGGGGGGAGGGCGGTGCAGATACCTGTCAAAGACAGGTATTTACACCCACTTCCGGGCATAGACTCCTGTGGGAGTCTATGCCTCTTCCTGTCCTGCCGCGCTGTCTGCTAGGACAAACACGGGTCCCAGAGACAGCGTGGACAATTCCTATTGAGCTGCGCGACTCGTGCATGCGCAGTAGGGAACCGGGAAGTGAAGCTGATTCGCTTCACTTCCTGATTCCCTCACCTAGAATGGTGGCGGCAGCAGCCGAGAGCTGAGCGATCGATCGGCCTCGGCTGCCCGGATAACTGGACCCCGGGACAGGTGAGTGTCCATTTATTAAAAGTCAGCAGCTGTAGTATTTATAGCTGCTGGCTTTTAATATTTTTTTCCCCAGTACAGTCCCGCTTTAATTAGGTTTATGTTCACTTAATAATATAGTTGCACTATAAAAGGAGGATAATATGGGTATTACTTATCAACTGAGCTGAACTGGCATGGAATGACCCGGTGTAGGCAAGTACACATTTCTTAAGTGCAGGATGTAAATATTCAGCTTGCTATTTAGATAGAAGCTAAACGATATGTGTTTTGCACCATGGGCAGTGTGGGCTGAACAATGTAAAAGGAAAGATGGGTAGCTTGGTGTGTATGCCAAGACTGTAGTCTTACTTCTGCTACCAGCAGTGGCTTGAGAGATTTAAGTCAGTCCATTTGTGCATGAACTCTAAAGCAAAGCTGCTATTCCCAGAGTCCCATGCACATCTAAACAGATTGGAATAAAGAACATGACATGTGACCGGTACATTCTGAGAAAGCAACACCTCAGGGTTGAAGGTCACCGAAGATTTCAACAAATCTCACCAGATATGGCAACAGATTAAGCAAGAGTAGAGACTGCCCTCCAACCTTAACCTGTTAAGACCTTTGAAGTCTTATGACGACCTCTATTCTACTCTTTCATATTAGCTGTTAGTTATACTAATTACTGCCTAATAGTAAGCTGGTGCCAGACACTGTTTCTAAAGACTTCCAGGGATGGAAAGTCGCTAATACAGTGAACAGTAAATCTAAATCTACAGTGCAGAAAATAGAGTTCACGTCCCTAAAAACTCTAACATGCATGGCTAATATCATTAGGAACTTTCATGACAATATAACCTGAAGATTAGAAAATACGTTAATGTATACATGGCAGATTTGCATTCTAAAAATAAATGCCATATATATTATCATCATTACAAAGATTTGGGGGCCCTTAATCAGATTTATTTGGTTGATTCAATATTTATTTTCTAAGTGAAAATTATTGCACACTTACAATTTGTTGATGTTAAAGCCCAACTCCACCTTTTACAAAAAAAAATTAAAACTATTGCCAGAAAGTGTGGGGAAAAGAAACAGCTTCTGTTGCAAAACGAATTTCCTCTCTGGCGCGTCCCGCAGGCTCATTGCTCTGTAATGCAGGACTAGCCCTCTGTTGGTTTGAATGCCTGGACATCATGGACACAAACCAGGGGGTGCATCATTATGCTGGATCATTATGTCCAAGAGTAAGGACCGGCCACTGCTGTCACCAGAGAAAGTAAAGACCCATAACATCAATGGACTGGTATGAATACTGCAGGAAAATATCTGTGAATTGATTAAAAAATAAATCAATAAAAAATGAGGACGGCTTCAGGAAGGATGAGTTTTAAAGAGGTTGTAAATCTCCAAAAAAAATTCCCCCCCAAAAAAACCAAACATGCAAGACAAAGGCATAATAAGCTTGTATGCATCACATACTAGCTCATTATGAAATACTTACCGTAGAACGATGCACTGAATTGGCACTAGCACACACCGCTGACAGGGCTGACATCTTTCCCGGAGTTACTTCTGGGTTTGCGGGCTCCAGCGTTGTGATTGGCTGGAGCCGTGATGACATTACTACTGCGCATGCGTGCAGGAGTCGTTGGCCACAGCAAATATCCTGAAGAAATGCCATGAGCTGGCCTCTCCTTCAGAATCTCCTTTTTGAATCTGCAGCACTGTCATTTTCTGTAAAATGGCAACCTGGAGGCATTCTGCCCCTCAGAGATGTAATTTCCCGCTTATGCGGTTGGCTCACTGATTTTCCCAGAAGTCAGCATTACGATGCAAGTCAGAATTTAGGCATACTCTGCAACAAAGATTTAAGTCTTGGTGAGATAAGCCCATTGGATTATTCACTGCTAAAGGAATGCAGACCCTGCCACATCCCTCAGAGGCCTGCAAGTGCACCAGACTATTGAAAATGAAAAAGTCTCTCCCATTCAGATTCACTCTGCAGACAACAAACAGTTTTTTACTTGGTGCAGAAACAGATAGGACTCTGCAACTAAATTTGTTAAATATTGGCCCTAGTATATGAATGGGGACCTTGCATTGTGGGTTCGAGGGCAGGGACCAATGTGAATGTGCAATGCACAGGGATAGGGACAATTGTAGACACTCACTCAGGTTGAATTGGATGGACTGGTGTCTTTATTCAACCTTACTAACTATGTAACGAATCCCTGCAATGTACATTGATCACTCAGAGGATTGATTTTTTTTTCCCTCAACAAAAAGGGGCATTTCTCTTTAAGCTTGACTCTGCCCCTGACTACCTTCTAATTCTCATTATTTTTATTCTGGTGGAAAATTAACATTTTGGATTCACCCTCACTTTCATTTCCGGTGATCAGGACAAATGGAGAGAGTAAATCGCCCTAAGGGAAACACTGCAATAAAAAACTGAAAATTGTACTAACACCACACCAGTATTCAAATCTAAAATAAAAGCATTGCCTTTAGTTATACTTAAAGAATATTATACGTTTTTACATTTATTGATTTCTTTCACCTGCTTAAAAGAATATCTAGCATCAGATATCTTTATTTATACTAAGTGCATGTATGCTACATAATATGTAAGTGTACCATTTAAAGGCATTTATTACTTCTTACAGAGATACTCCTTTTGATAATGCCTTCATCAACACAATCTTTGTTCAACCATTATCCTTGGAAATGATCATGTAAATCCTGGTGACTGTGCAATTTAGGCCCCTGCTGCAGCCTCCTACCTTGTAACGTTCTACTTTCTACAAAGTTTGATTAATAGGGGTGGAGGAGACTGAGCAAATGATTCTTCCTCCCTGGAACTAACTGATGAGATAGAATGGATTCCTGCAGATGTGTAAAGTTATAGAAAGGTCCTCCCATTAGGGTTTACTTCCTCTTTCATTCTCTGCAAAGGTAAAGCATAATGGACTACTATGCATCGCAAAGTAGCCCATAATGTGTCACTTACCTGACACAGGAGCCAGCCATGTCACCGCTGTCCCCTGTAGTCCGGGGCATCCATCTTTTCGGTGGGCCTCGCCGGTCCGCCGCTGTCATTCAGCGAAGCCGCAATGACGTCACTCCTGTGCATGCGCACGGGAGCCGCCACACGTGGCATATTCACCGTTGACGGTGCCGCGCTCAGTGCATGTCTTTTGGCAAATATCTCCTAAACCGTGTAGGTTTAGGAGATATTTCTTGGACCTACAGGTAAGCCTTAATCTAGGCTTACCTGTAGGTCAAAGTGTGTTGTAAGGGTTTACAACCACTTTAAAGACTGTCAAAAAAGCTTGCATTGAAGGAGACAGCAAAGCCAGGTTCAACTTTTACAGGTAAATTTGAGATCCGCAGTAGCTGTCTATAGCTCTGAGTCTACTGATCGCTTGACAAGCAGGTGTTATTGAGACAATGCATGTTTATTGTATGAGTTACTTCCCCGGAAGCTCAGTTTGAATTGCCTGGGCTTCTAGAGGCTTACTTTGGCCAAAGAAATTTGAAAGAGCCAGAGTATGTAACAGGGGGTCACTAAATGGCAAACTGCGGTCCAGAAACAGACCGAGCGACAGTCCTGTCTGGGCCACCGCCGCACCACTAGGCAGCCTGATCTCTTCTGCCACTACTAAAACTCACAGCGGAGGGCAGGAAACACAGCACCCAAACTTTCGCTTGCTAAGAAGTGTTGGTCAGCTCCCGCCCTCAGTGCAGACCTTCTGTATCTCCAGTCTTCTCCCCTGCTGTGAGTTTAACAGTGACAGCGAATACATATACAGAAGAGGAATCTGATATGGGAGGCTGTGATGTGAGAGGAGAGCTGTGATATGGGCAGGCTATTCTGTGAGAGGGGGGAGCAGTGATATGGGGGGCTGTGATGCAAGGGGCTGTGATGTAATGGGGAGCAGTGATATGGGGGGCTGTGATGTAAGGGGCTGTGATGTAATGGGGAGCTGTGATATGGGGCTGTGATGTAATGGGGAGCTGTGATATGGGGGCTGTGATGTAAGGGGGGAGCTGTGATATGGGGGGCTGTGATGTAAGGGGGGAGCTGTGATATGGGGGGCTGTGATGTAAGGGGGGAGCTGTGATATGGAGGGTTGTGATGTAAGGGGGGAGCTGTGATATGGGGGGCTGTAATGTGAAAGGGGGAACTGTGATGTGGGGGGGTTGTGATTGCAAGGGGGATTGTGATGTTAGGGGTGGGGGCTATGAGGTTTGGGGGCTGAGATGTGAGGAAGGGGGGCTCTGATGTGAAAGGGGGGCTGTGATGTGGGAAAGATTGGCTCTGATGTGAGAGGGAGGAACTCTATGATGCCAAAGAGGGGACTGAAGACACTGATGTAAATGGGGGTGGGGCTGCGGGGGCTGCGATGTGAAGGACCAGAGTCATAGAACAAAAATGAGATTCGGGGACCTCTGCAGAAAGAACATTATCATACCTCCGTGAATTTTAATTCAGCATCCATGGTATATAATATTTATGAAAAGAAAGAATTTACAGCAATATACCTTGGAAATTGGAATATGGCTCAACTAAATGATAGAGCCATGATTTATTTCAGTTTTTTCTTGAAATGAAAAAGTAAAAACATGATTTAAAGTCATGAACATACAATGTTATAGACACTTTCTAATAAAGTTATAACTATGCAGGCTTTTGATTTGTTTCAGAAACTATCTTTCTTACCTTTTTTTTCACAAGGTTAAAAAGCTCTGTCATGTGGCAATGCATCTCTTTTTTATGATACTGGGTGGGCAGAGTTACAGGATACTGTGCAGGCATACAGTGTGCCTGTTTTCCATAGTCTGTTCAGCCTGAGGCTAGATGCCAGCTATGCTCGAGCAGGTGGTGTGTTCAAGAGGCAGGCTGTGATTGGGAGCATGCATGTGCCAGAGGCAGGCTTTGATTGGTTAGGGGGCATGGTGGTTGAACAAAATACCCAGTAGAGGCATATTGTATGTCTGCACAGTGTCCTGTACATCTGAATGGCCTGCTAAAAGATTAAAACTGATCATGCTAACAAATATCAGCTTCTGTGCTTTGGTCAGTTTAGACATAGGAAGAAAGGCAACTGGCAGGATCAACATAGTACTTCAGAAGAAAAAAGTACATTAAAATGATAAAGACTATGATTTCAAAAATACACAGATGTGCACACACGCATGGAAAAAATAAATATATAGGATAAAATATACTTTAAGTTTCTCATTGACAAGAACAACAAATCCAATGAAAAGCCCAAGTAAGACTTAAATGGTGGACTAATTAGACCATATGACAAATTACAAAACAGAGTCAATCATAGATGGCAAATTCAGGCACAATTAGAAAGCCATTAAAAAGAATTCATGTATGAAAGTTAAATAATCCTTCACATATTTATTTTATACAGAACCGTATACATAGCTGTAGCATTTCAGAGCTAAATCCCTTTATCCTGCAACAAATTCAAATACTATACTATTTTGCATTTCTGAAGACACAAGTTTTAAAACTCTTTTGATATATTACCTATTTAATATAATTTCCTCTTACTACCTAAAGAACAAGTTTATATTCCAAAATGCCTTGCCATACAAAATTAATATTTGAGGTATTGAATGGATGTAAGAAAATACAGATCCATTCAACCAGTTCATGTCAACCTTGCAATGTGCCGTCTACCTTTGTATGATATAATCCACTTATACAAATCGTTGGATTATGATGCTATGAAACATATTCTGCAATTCTTGACATTATGTCACACCCGGCTGATAAAGAGACCATAGAACTCCTGGTCTACTGTAATATAATTGATATCTCAACATTAATATTAATACCAGGATAGCATTTTGTATTAGCGATTTGTAAAGCATCTTTAATGGTAAAACGCCATCTGCCACGATGTAGTAAATCAGACTCCAACACTTTGTTTTAAGACACCTATTAAATCAGATGCCGAAAGAAGAGGACAGATATTTAGAGCAAAAGAGTTATTTTGGAATAAATCTTTCCCAGTTACAAGATATGCTTTGAAATTCCTTCCACATAATACTAGAGATGACAAATTTGTCTTGGGCTGTCTGTCATGAAGTATAGTCCTCGCATTGCCATTTAAAATTGTATTTTTAGGTAAGGTAAAGCCCCACACACACTATTCGATTTTCTGCAGATTTCGGTCTTCAGATTTACCAAAACCATGTAGCGAAAGGGTCTGCCTGAGTGCATAAAAATTTTAACTATTAAGGTTTGACCTCATATTATATGGTTTTGGTAAATCTGAAGACAAAAACCTACAGAACATCTAATAGTGTGTATGGGGCTTAAGTAAAAACAAAAATACACATTTTAGCTTTTTAACATTTTCTAAAACACAAAAGATATATACAGACCTTTAAATCAGTTTTCACATTTTGTTTCCAGCAATACATTTTTTTTTTAAATTGGGGATTTAGAGCTCTTACACATGACCGATCCGTTCAGGTCCGCCTGTCAGTTTTTTAGGTGGACCTGAACGGATGCTCCACAGAGGTCTATGGAGCATCGGATGTCAGCGGAAAGAGTGTGACTGAGGAAAAACCTACTTTTCCATCCGTCATCAGATCGGATCAGGTGACGACTGACTCTGCAGTCTGTTGTCATCCGATCACCCATAGGGGAAAGCGGCGCTCTGACAGGTCCATCCCTACGCAGTGTGCAGAGAAGGACCTGTCATCTTCCTGCTCAGCGGGGATCAACGGAGCGATCCTCGCTAAGCAAGCGGATGTCCATGGGGCAAATCAGCATGGATCCGCCCTGTGTGAAAGAGCCCTTAAGGTCAGTTTGTCTGTCCTTGACTATGCAGAGTGAATAAACTATGCACATTTGAAAAGAGCACTTGATGGGTGTCAATGGTACTACACCAAGTCTCAAACGAGGCAAGACCCAGCGCCTATGAAGCTGCATCAAAATGAATAAAAGGCAATCAGAGCGGCCGGTTTCCATATTAGAAATCAACTTTATATTTATTTTTTAAACATTCTCCATATAATGCTCTATATTCTTTACCCCAAGTATATAATATACCTCAAGAAAATAAGTATGTTGTGCTACAAAGAAACATCAAGTAAATATAAACATATTCAAGAATAATGTGCTGATAAAGTCTTTAAAATCCAAAAAACACATCAGGCTAGGAGAGACACCAAAAGGGAAGAACTTGTAAAAATGTATCTAGAAAGAATCCTCCACCACGTGAAAACCACCAAAGTAAAAGTCAAGATGTACTCTACCACAGAGTGTAGACCCTCTAGTTATGGAAGGTCACTTACGCCTTGGTAAATCAACCACTGGAAATTGGAAAAATAGTGCGATGACAGGTCCATGCATCTCCGGTCGACCAATTTCTTCACGAATGGACTTCTTCCTCATGCCCCGAAAGAAATCCATTTATGACTAAACCAGTTGGCGGAGATACACAAACCTGTCATTGCATTATTTGACCATTCCAGTGTTTGCCGTTTTGGATGCCATTTGCCTACATTGTTTTGAGAACATGTAAGTGCAATATTTTAGTCAATAAACTATCCATGAGAGGTTTTACACTATTGGAGCCCCTTTCTCTTTATTGGGTGTAGCGCTGGATTAAACCGGAAGACCAGATACTAGGCTACCAGGAGCTGGGAGTGTGTCTTTACAATCGCATCTGCCTTCCTTGGGCCAATTTCCAGTGATTGATTTACCAAGGTGTAAATGACCTTCCATAATTATAGTGCCCCCACTCTGTGGTAAGAGTACATCTTGACTTTTACTTTTGGTGGTTTTCACATTCTCTCTGGATTCATTTTTACAAGAACTCCTTTGCTGGTTCTTCCCTTTTGGTGTCTTACCTAACCTGATGTGTTTTTTGGACTTTAGAGACTTTATCAGCACATTATTTTGGAATACGTTTATATTTGCTTGATGTTTCTTTGTAGCGCAACATACTTATTTTCTTTATATTTTTTTGGTGTTTATGATTCACAAACAATGTTGTAGCTATTCCTTATTAATTATTTGTTTGTTATAACAGAAGCGCAATAGCACCTACACTTTTTTTTATATACTATACATCGTTCCAGACCCTAAGGTCTAGCCAGATTGTCCCACAGCAAGTACCAGACCATAACACATACGCTCATATATCAGTGAATTGATATTAGATTATTTAGAGGTATAATATGCCGATAGGTACAATATTTGAAAAATTACTCCGAGATTTGATTATATACATAAATGATTATTATTATCAAACATCTTACATTAGTAGGTTTCCCTTTGTATTATTTTTTTATTATCTAATGACATACAACTCTTGTGTACCAACCCTTTGTCTAATAATGTTTTTAACATGCATCTTTTACATATGATCATATTACTCAGTGTCTTGTGAATGTTTTGCTTTGTATTATTATACTCGAGTCCAAATTGTGAACTTTTGGCCGCTGAGGCACTGACATGGTCTCAAGAAGGCGCGCTCAGTAAATGCATTGCCAGTGTTCTAACATCACATCCATTCAGGGATGTCACGTCTGTTCAGCTCTGCCTTCCACAGATCCAGGAAGTGCCAGGAGCCACCAACGCGACCAACAGCCAGCTAGCAGGAACCCAGCTCTCTAGCACAAGATGGACATTCACTGGGCTGTGCTGCCCAGGACCTTCTCCCTACGAGCACTACATGCTTGTATTTTTATTCCCTTTGTAACATTTTTTTAACCTTATTAATGTAAACAACATGATGCACTTAGTAGGCACTTTTGTTTTCTCCCTTGTTCCTCTCCAGAGCTGCTTCCTGTTTCAACACTTAGCTGCCACAACAGAGAGCATTTCTTTTTTATGCACACGTCTAAGGATTTTTCCAATTCGATTACACTTGAGTAATTAAACTATGCAGATTTTTAAAAAAAGGAGCCCTTGGTGATCATTTCTGTTAACAATATAACTTTAAACAAGGATACAGCATTGCTTTGATTTTTTTTTTCCTGTTACAGGTACATTTGTCCAGTATAAAACAAAACAAAAAACATTCTGCTCTGGGTGATCTATGTACATTGGTAGATTCCGTTTGTTATTTGGAAGACATAGCTTTGGTTTAATCAGCTGCTGCACTTAAAGGGTTTACATCCCTTTAGATGCGATTTCCCTCTGGGAGCATCTCACCAAAAATGGAAATTTTTGTTGCAGAGGATGCCCAAATTCTGACTTGTATCTTAGTGTAGACTCCTGGCAAAATCAGTACACCAATCATACAGACAGGAAATTACATTTTCAGGGGGCGTTTGGTACAGCATCTGTGTACAGAATGCCTTCAGGTTGCCATATTGCATTTTAAAGAAAATAACAGCGCTGCAGATTTCAAAAAGAAAAGTAATGTTTATTAACATTCAATTACAATATGACTAGTGTCACAATTGTATATGCTATATTTTTTTTATTTGCTTTTTTTTTTCTCATGAAAGAGGAGTTACCCATTTAAGCAGAACTTTACCCATAACAACTTGATAAAAAAAACTTTACCCATAACAACTTGATAAAAAAACTTTACCCATAACAACTTGATAAAATATAATGCAAGGAACATACATTCCACATTAATAATTCTGCTATCAAAATGAGTGTGTGCTGTAAATTGCTTCCAGCATTGCTCCTGTTTCTTCTTGTTGGAGGCTGCCATTTTGCTGAAGTCTATAGCTTCTAAGCAGCAATAAATCATAAAGCAGAACTAAACCCATCCATTTAACGGTTTAAAAAAACAGTTACATTCCTGGAATTCTGGGATTGCTAACTGTCAAAATTTGCTTGTGTCAACCAAACAGGCAAACCATCAAATGGCTGGCGTCATAACTAATCACATGTGCAGCACCATGGCAGTTGCAGATCAAACAATCTAGCCTTGACTGTAAAGGATCGGAGAGTTTATTTTCACTTTAAGGCCGGGTTCACACTATAGCGATGCGGGAACGCCGCAAATCCGCGGCGTTTTCCCGCATCGCACACCTCCCGCCGGCAGTTCACACTGCCCTATGCGGACGGCTGGGAGTGTCAATGTTATGTTAATGACACCCCCAGATCCGTCGGCATATCGCAGTGCGATCTGCCGACTCGCACAGGAATCGGATCGCATGGTGTGAACCCCCATGCGATCCGATTCTGTTGCGGACCCAAAAAAGGGTCCCGTGCGAGTTTGCTGCGGGAGCGCTGCGAATTCAGCCATACTATCTGTATGGCTGAACTCGCATTGCTACGGAGATCGGATGTGATTTGCTGTGCGAATCACATCCGGATCTCCCCCCGCAGCAGTGTGAACCCAGCCTAAGGCTGTCAGCAGATCGGCCTCTACAAATTCAGCAGTGCCTAAAAATAGAGAGCAACTGAGCATGTGCAGAGCAGAGCGAGACAATGTTTTACTGGATTTTGAACAGCATAGACAATTATTTGTAATGTTTTACATAGCTATACTTGCTAAAAGGGTCCAGCCTGAAGTGATCCAGTAGGACTTAATTTTCTGCCTAAAGTTCTACTTTAAACTCTAAAGCCATTTTCGCATTTCTGTTTATTTTTTAAATCTTTTTTTTTTTTGTACAAAGTTGCTTAACCACTACAATACAGGGCACTTTCGCACCCTTCCTTCCCAGCCCAATTTTCAGCTTTCATCGCTCTAGCGCTTTCAGTGACAATTGCGCGGTCATGCTACACTGTACCAAAATGAAATTTTTATCATTTTGTTCGCACAAATAGAGATTTATTTTGGTGGTATTTATTCACGACTCCGTTTTTTATTTTTTGCGATATAAGCGCAAAAAAGCGGAAATTTGGAAAAAAAACAATATTTTCTTTTTTCTATTTTAAAAGAAATCCAATAAAATCAAATTTTGTCATAAATTTAAGCCAAAATGTATTCTGCTACATGCTTTTGGTAAAAAAAATTCCGTTAAGTGTATAATAATTGGTTTGTGTGATCACGGACATATGTACGCAAATGATAATGTACATATGTGTGCAGGTGATCACGTACATATGTGTGCACATAATCATTGGGACAAGTGATTTTAGTGGGACATATGTGGGGGACATGTTTTTATTATTAGGGACATGTGTTTTTATTTTTTGGGGACATATGTGGGGACTGTGTTTGTACTGTGTGGTGTGTTGTGTTTTTACACTAGACTGAAGATCAGTGAGTAAAAAGCTGTAAAAAACAGCTCATACTCACTGATCATCAGCCGGCTGCAGCAATCTGCTCTCCTCTCCTCAGCGATGACTTCTGTGTGAGGAGAGGAGGAGCCGATTGCCTAGCAACCGGCTGTTTGTTTACATCACATGACGGCCGTGATTGGACACGGCCGTCATGTGATCAGGAGGGCCAACCACAGAGCCCTCCTGCCGATCTGAGATGCGCCGTGTCCCGGTGACACGGGCGCATCGGGATCGCGCCGCTGCGCGGGCACGCGCGCACGCGATTCCGCTCCTCCTGATGGACGTTCCTGAACGTCCTATCAGGAGTAGACGGCTCCCACCCGGCCGTATATGTGCATTGGCCGGGTGGGAAGTGGTTAAGGACCACTCCACGCACATATACTGCAGCAGGGTGGCCCTTAAGCGCAAACTCAAGTACCTGTACGTGATTTTTTTCTTCGGCTCTGGGGTGCGCGTGCTGCCAGAACCCCACTCCTGCTGTGATTGGACAAACCAATCAGCAAGTCCGGTGGATGCGAAGAGTATCAACCACCCGCGATCATTATGATCATATGATCATTATGAGGAGAGGCAGAACGGCGGTCTGCCTATGAAAACAAGGCAGACCGCTGTTCTACCAGAGGGGAAAATGGAGCTCTGTTTTACTTTAGTGAAAGCACATCCCCCAGTTAAAATGCACACATAGGGAACACATTTAACCCTTTGATCGACCCTAATGTTAACCCCATTTCTGTTAGTGTCATTAGTAACAGTGTTTTTTTTTTTTTAAGCACTGATCACTGTATTGGTGTCACTGGTGCCCAAAAAGTGTCAAAAGTGTCAGTTAGGTGTCCGATTTGTCCACTGCAATATCGCAGTCCCTTTAAAGTTTGCGGATCGCCGCCATTACTAGTAAGCACTAGTAAACAAAAATTCCAAAAAAAATCCCATAGTTTGTAGACACTATAACATTTGCGCAAACCAAACAATATATGCTTATTGGGATTTTTTTTACCAAAGATATGTAGCAGAATACATATACAACTGATACAAAAATGTAAAAAAAATAAAAAATCACATTTCTTTATTGGGTATGTTTTTTAGCAGAAAGCAAAATAACAATATATTTTTTCAAAATTGTCAGTCTTTTTTGTTTATAGCGCAAAAAATAAAAACTGCAGAGGTGATAAAATACCACCAAACGAAAGCTCTATTTGTGGGAAAAAAGGACATCAATTTTATTTGGGTACAGTGCCGCATGGCCGTGAAATTGTCAGTTGAAGCAAGACCCCTTTCACATTAGAGGCGGTTTACAGGCGCTACAGCGCTAAAAATAGCACCTGAATAGCGCCTGTAAAGAGCCTCTCCTGTCTCTCCAGTGTGAAAGCCCGAGGGCTTTCACACTGGAGCGGTGCGCTGGCGGTGCGCTTGCAGGATGTTAAAAAAACTCCTGCAAGCAGCATCTTTGGAGTGGTGAAGGAGCGGTGTATACACCACTCCTAAAGTGTCCCTGCCCATTGAACTGAATGGGCACTGCTGCCGAACCGCCGGCAAAGTGCAGCTGCGTTTTGCGGGTCATTTTAACCTTTTTTTGGCCACTAGCAGGGGTTAAAACCGCCCCACTAGCGGGTAAAAACCCTCCGCAAAAGATGGTAAAGCGCCTATAAACAGCGGCGCTTTACCCCCTAGCGGCGCCGACGCCCCAGTGTGAAAGGGGTCTTAAGGAATGATTACACTGTATTAAAGCCCCCATACACACACATACCAGCTTTACTTACCTGCACTCCCTTGCAATTCATGCCTCAGTTGTAGCCGACACTAAAATTCAAGATGCAGACTAGCGTCAGACAATAACAACACATTGTTGACGAAGTGATTGTAAGGGTTCTTTTTTTTTTTTGGTTTAAAATAACAAACATATCATACTTACCTCCACTGTGCAGCTCGTTTTGCACAGAGTTTCCCCCGAACCTGCTCTTCTGGGGTCCCCCGGCGGGTCTCTCGCGGCTCCTCACCACACCAGATAACCACCACGGAGAAGCGCTTCCCCGAGGGAGGTTACCTTGCAGGTGCGCTCCCGAGTCTAGCATTTGCGTCCATAGACACGAATGCCAGACTCGCGCCCGCTTCATTGTATTTGATTGACAGCAGTGGGAGCCAATGGCTGTGCTGCTATCAATCTAGCCTATCAGTACATGAGACACCGACTAGAGCTGGTGTGCTCGTCCCCAGCATGAGAAAGCAAGGGTTCAGGTAAGTAAAACGGGGGCACTGGGGGGTTGCTGCATTGCAAGAGGTTTTTCACCTCATTGCATAGAATGCATTGAGGTGATAAACCACAAAAGTTTACAACCCCTTTAACCACTTATACACCTTCCTGCCCAAACCAATTTTCAGCTTTCAGCGCTGTCACATTTTGAATGACAATTGCGTGGTCATACAACACTGTACCCAAACTAAATTTTTCATCATTTTGTTCCCACAAATAGAGCTTTCTTTTGGTGGTATTTGATCACCTCTGGGATTTTTATTTTCTGCTAAACAAATAGAAAAATGACCGAAAAATTTGAAAAATATATATTTTTTTGTTTCAGTTACAAAACTTTGTAAATAAGTAAGTTTTCTCCTTCACTGATGGGCACCAATGAGGTTGCACTGATGAGGTGGCATTGATGGGCACTAATATGCGGCACTGATATGCAGCATGGATGGGCACTGATAGGCGGCACGGATGGGCATGGATGAGCACTGATAGGTTGTATTGTACTGATGGATGCTAATCAGTGCCAAACAATAATGCCTGCCAATCAGTGATCCCCATTGTGGGCACTGATTGGCATCCATTGTGGGCACTGATTGGCATCCCTGGTGGTCTGGTGGCATTCCTGGTGGTCCAGTCTGGGCATCCTAAGGGGGGGCTGTGCTGATAATCGATCAGCACAGACCCCCCCTGTCAGAGGATCAGCCGATCGGCTCTCCTCTACTCGTGTCTGACAGACGCGAGTGAGGAAAAGCTGATCACTGGCTCTTCCTGTTTACATCGTGATCAGCCGTGATTGGACACAGCTGGTCACGCGGTAAAGTGTCTCCGTCTGAGACTCTTTACCTAGATCGGAGTTGTAGTGTGTCAGACTGACACACCGCAACAACGATCGCCGCAATGTGTGCCCCTGTGGGTGCGCAGAGGCTTAATATCCTCAAGACGTCATGATATTGAAACCACTTTTCCGCCGTCATTTTGCTATATGGTGGGCAGCAAGTGATTAAGCAACAAGCAAAAAATAAAAATAAATGTAAAAAAAAAAAAAAAAAGGCAGCAAAATCGTAATTGTGAGATCACTTTCATCTGCTCATGGATTTCTCCAGTTTTCTTTATTAGAACCAGCCCAATTATTCCATCTCACTTAGCACTCCCATTTCCTTTCTTCAATATGGGGATGTTACCGAAATAAAATGGTCTGTCCCAGTATCAGAAAACATTAGGTGATCATCTGAAATGACGTTTGCCACCTTTTTTTATGTATAGAGTAAGACCCCATATCTCACCTCTAGGCTGGGCGCCGTTATTTGAATGCAGAGGCCTGGCGTGATGTCATAACATTGCGCCCGGCCTCCGAATAACCATCTGGTCCGCCGGAAATCTCTATGATCATTATCCGGGGGCTGGCGGATCCTGTATCCGACTCACCGATGGAAGCGGTGAGTCGGTAGAAGCACCGGAGGGTGGCGGGAGGGGGGACATCCCCTCCCGCAAGAACGATCAAGCGGTGGAACAACCGTTATGATCATTCTTATGCTGCAGGGAATCGCCGGCTGAAAATGCCGATATCTGAATGATGTCTCTAACCTCAGGCATCATTCAGATATCCCCCCCGGGAAGTCGAGGCCATCCCAGGACGTCCTCCCGGCGCAAAGTGGTTAAACATAACAGACATTTAGAGTTCGAGTCAGTGTTCAGAAATTGGGACACACAGGAACAGTGTCACAATGCTGGGCTTGGAAACAGCACAGCACTAACAGGCACAGTATAGGAAATGGAAGAAGCTATGGTAGAATGGAATGTCCAAATGAAACATTATTACATTTACATCAGACCAAGCAAGTTAATAGGAAAGACCAAGAATATCTCTGGTAGTACTTCAGTTCCAAATAATGAGATAACTAGCTTTTTAGCCAATGGACATCTTAATAGACCTAGAACACGCAGGTCTGGGAAGCACCACAAAGTGGAGTGCAGCATATATATATTCACAGGAAAATATATAAAAAGGTGGGTAATACCAAAGTAGTACCACTTAAAATTTGGGCTAGCATTCTGCGACTAACTGACCAGTACATGCAGATCTGGAAAGTACCCAACGTAGACATTCTAGAGTAGCACAATATCTAAATCAGAGGGAGACTTTAGAGACTGGGTACATATCGGAGGTTGTACCACTTCTCTTAAATTGGAGTGTTCTACAGCTGACACAATACCAAATGGTCTAGAAAGTGCCATAACGCAAAACCCAGTACCCGAAAGTCACATTCCAGTATATCATCTACCTGTCAATGGGCTTATTCAGAGTGATGCTTTAGAAACTGGGTCACACCGTAGGCTGTGCCAACTGCTCTGGATCTGAAGATTGTTCTGCAGCTAACTGGCATGGGACACAGAGTCCAGAAAGCACCACAAATAGAGGCCAGCACCCAAAAGGTCATATTGCAGGCAGGTCCCTCAATCTTCAATCCAGTGGAGTCTAGACATGGCTTCCAAGAATATTAGCTAACCTGGCTAGCTGCTATATAAACCAGCTCATGCAGCAAGGTAAACCTCTTGAATGAAGATAAAAAAAAATAAAAAAATCTGAGGTGAACATAGAATGTTGATAGAAGTATATCTAGAAGTTTCCTTAGGACACTAGCATAAAACAAAGGGAAAACATAGTTTCTGCCTCCTGTAGGCTGTTGCATATAACCCACACAACTAAGAAATACTAGGTTCCTGTGTCCCTCAATGGTCAATAAAGAAAAATACATTTCTACCATAGGAAAGACTTGGTAGGATTTGGGATTTCACTGAACGCAATACAAACTACTGTGATCAAAGCGCTGTCCTTTGGTGAATGTGTATTCTCCCCACAAATGTGGATCTTGAGTATGGCAAGAAGAATAAGAGAATAGAAGGAAAGAAGGAAGGAAGGAAGGAAAGAAGGAAGAAAAGAAGGAAGAAAAGAAGGAAGAAAAGAAGGAAAGGACACGGCCAACTGTTCGCTAAGCCTCCCATAAAACACCTGAAATAAAGCAATGCATCTCACATGCAGTATTGTATGTGTGAATTTATGTTTTACATATATTGGCATGCGGAAAAATTCCTGGTTTCAACGCCAACTAAATGTAAAACAGCTGAGAGTGTTGATATATTCACATTTTATAATACCACTTTCTGGAGAAGAGAGTTCAATATTTTCATAGCTCTAATAGTAAAGAAACCCTTTCACAGTTTAAGATGAAACCTCATTTTGTCCTAAATTGCGGCCATTTATTATCTTCAGGGACCTGAGAGTAAACAGGTTATTACGGTTTATATAGCCACCTTTGATGTATTTGTCCATTGTAATCATATTCCCTCCTATTCATGGTGATAAACAGTTTAGCTAGTCAGATACATTTGTTATTCTGCTGTTTAAAAACTGTATATGAGTGACAAAGAGCACAGCAGCAAAAGTGCTATTTGTTGCACTGTCAGCGTCCCGGGGGTAAATGCTATGGTTCCTTTGGTTTGAAGACTTAAATCAAAACAGGCAAATATCTCCACGCTCACTATTCTTGGAGAGATATCTACCCATACTAATAGAATTTTGTGTGCAAACTTTTAGTTCTATGAACATTGTTAATGGGGTTAAATTGACATTCCTTATTCAAATACGACAAGAAAATTTGAAATATGGAAATTTTTTCTCAAATGAATTTCTAACAGTATATGTGTTTTTTGTTCCAGAAAAGAAATAAGCTTTAAAAAAAGCAAACTAAATTTTTAAGTAAATTCCATCTATAAGTAAGCTGATAATACTGTACTAACAGGATGCAGAATGATATGTCAGGCTTATGACAAGCAAACAAAACCTAAAAATGGGACACGTCTCTAAACAAAACTGAAGTTCTATTATCCATAATGTATTTTTCTTGTACTTTGGACAAAGTACAGTGTAAGTTTAAACACAAAATATGAAAGTTTGGTGAAAGGCAAAGCCAGAATAACCTCAGATCAGTGCATGTGCCCCGCAGCTAGCTGGTGGTAAACATTCTTTGTTAGGCTTATCATTAAGTCAGAAAATACAGAACATAAGCAGCACATCACAGATAATAGAACACCTTCTTATGTTTTATTTGTAGTAAACTCTGTAAATGGATATGATCACAAGCAATTCTCCAAGCCACTTGTTATATTACCCTCACCTCAGATGATGCCTCCTGCTCTGTACATCATGCTGCAGCCTTGGAATATGTCTGAAAAGCAATTCAAAAGAAGCTAAAGGAACCTTTTGTTTTGTATTTACACCAGTCGGGGGTTCCAGATTTACCATTTTCTTATGTACCCATAACAACTCCATTCAGTATACTTACATTGTTACATATTTACACAGTACTAGCTATCCTGTTGTTTACACCAAGAAATTGCATTTTCTCTGTGGGCTGCCCCAATGTGAGTTCATGAATAACTGGTAACAATGCAACTGTTAATCTTCCATTAAGGTGTTACTAAACCCACAACAGTAAAATCAGTCTGTATATGCAGTAAAGCATGCTTGTTATATTCACTGTGGAAGGGGTTAATCCTCTGCATTGTCTAAAAAGGCGGTTTGATCATGTATGCACAGATCCTCTCCTTCTTGCATTGTCCCCATAACATATCCGGATAAGACAGAGTTAGTGGAGTCAGTCTGCACATGCTCAGTTTGGTCTCTATTGCTGGAGAGAACATTTCCTGTTTGATCGGAGCTAATCAGGTCACATGATATTAATATTACACATTAGGGTGTGTATACAGATCCTAAATGACAGCCCAGTCCCTCCCTCCCTCCCACCTTCCTTCATTTAATCTGCACTGGCCGAATAGAGGTTCGGGGGTCAGTCAGCATCAAAAGACATGTCAGAGGAGAATGAAGTCCCAGGAATATCATAAAAGTATATTCAGGACTCGGCTATATGTCACGTCACTGCTGTATAATGCTCAGTGGTGGTGCGGATGTATTATTCTTACATTCATGGGTTTAGTAAGCTTCGGTCATTTTTTTCAACTTTCCATCAATGAAATCCTCTGCCCTTGTTGTTTTAACTTTGGATAGTAAAACTTTTTTTTTTTTTCCTGCCAGTAAATAACTTATACAGCCCACTTCCTGTTTCTTGTCTGGTAAAAAGCCTAAGGCTCTTCTCTCATGAGAGTTCACCAGGAAGGGATCGGGATGAGTTATATGAGGGCCAATGAGAACTGCAGGGCTGCAGAGCTGGAGGTGTGCCTCTGTGTGTCTGCGTAAATCCAGGAAGTGAACAGGCAACAACTTCAGCTGCCCACAGTTAAAATGGATGCAGACAGACTCAGTGGAGGGAGATTTCTGCAGCATATTTAGCAAGTACAGAATCATAGTATATATAAAATAATGAGCAAAGTGGTTGGAGGGAAGCTTCAGAATGTCAAAGATGTTTTTTATTACAAATTATGTGACCAGACTGCAGTTCCTCTTTAACCCATTCCCGCTGAGCGTACGCAGATGTGCGTACTCGGCTTTCAAGGGTTATACCGAGATGATGACCGCAGCTGCAGGCATCATCCTACCGTTGTTTAGAACGGGCGATCGGCTATCCAGGGATAACAACCAATGCAGCTAAAAGCCGCTCGGCTGTTATCCCGGAGGAGCGGGAGGGGACTCCCCCCTCCCGCCGCTCTTCCAGGTGGCACGGGAGGCCTGGTCGACAATCTGCCACTTGTGGCAGCTAGGGACAGACTGGATCGTCTCCGTTCCAGCCTCCTGATTGTAAACACGGAAGTAACGTCACTTCCTGTTTAAAAAAAAAATATACAGTATACAGAATCGCCGAAAATGGCGATCTGAATACTTTGAAGTGCAAAGTAGAGATTGCAGGTCTTTTAGACCCCTGATCCCTCCATAAAGAGTACCTGTCACCACCTATTTATTTTTATATTAAGTTGTGTTTAAAAAAAAAAATTTTTTGATCACTTTTATTGCTGTCACAAGGAATTAAACATTCCTTGTGACAGCAATAAAAGTGATCACATTTTTTTTTTTTTAAACACAAATCAATGTAAAAATAAATAAAACAAATAATAATAAAAAAATTTAAAGCGAGCTCGCGAAGCGAAGAAAACTCATACGGTAGTCACGCCCGCATATGTAAACGGTGTTCAAATTACACATGTGAGGAATGGCTGCGATCGTTAGAGCGAGAGCAATAATTCTAGCACTAGACCTCCTCTGTAAAACATTTTTTAAAGCCTATTGAGATTTTTAGGTTTGTCGCCATTCCACGAGTGCGTGCAATTATGAAGCGTGACATGTTTGCCATCTATTCACTCGGCGTAACATCATCTTTCACATTATAGAAAAAAATTGGGCTAACTTTACTGTTTCGTTTTTTTTAAATCCATGAAAGTGTCCCTTTTCCCAAAAAGTTGCATTTAAAACACTGCTGCACGAATACCGTGTGACATAAAATATTGCAATAGTCGCCATTTTATTCTCTACATTCTCTGCTAAAATATATATATATATATATATATATATATATATATATATATATATATATATATATATATATATAATGTTTGGGGGTTCTAAGTAATTTTCTAGAAAAAAATATGGATTTTAACTTGTAAACACCAAATGTCAGAAATGAGCTTAGTCATGAAAGGGTTAAACGTTATTTACACACATTATTCATAGTGCCACCTAGTGTAGCACAGTCAATCAGCATATTATGTTTCTGAGAGCTAGCAGGAGACTTTGGTGTGCGGAAAGAACATCATGTCTAGGACACGAGAACTGTTGGACCTAAGGAACGAGCGCTCTTCCTCTGGCACTGAAGAGTGAACTGAGTATGTGCAGCCGGTTGAGTATCTGATGAAGGGCACTCATTCCTTAAATGCTCATCTGAGATGCGCCCAATGGATTTTGTGTCCTATATTCTGCATAGGATGCATAGGATGCAGGAAGATTTCCATTTCCTAATTATTTTCCCAATTTTTTCCTATTTTCCTAACTAAAAAAAAAAATGATAAGGAGGTTGTGACATAAGCACAGCAAGCCAGCACTGGGATACTGTGCAATGCAATTTACATTTCACTTAATTTTATTCAATGCTAAAGAAGATGTGGTTTGTTCCTATTACTGTTATATTCTAGAGAGTAAATAAAATAAAAATAAAAAAAAATTGAAAAACTGATCCTCATACAGAACAAAAACAATCCTTATACCGAAAATAAGACTACAGCTGAAACTTCTAAAATAGGTGAGCTTTAATGAAGTTTCTTTGCGAAACTAACAAAAAATGAATATTATTCAAATGTATATAAATAATCATAAAAAAAAAAAATCAAGATGACTTGATGCAAAGAATCATCACATTAAAGCTTTGTAAAGTTTTATATCTCTCCTGGTCTCCAGAGTACCAGTATAATTGTAGCACTGCAGAGGTACCACAGACTGAAAATAGAACATGTACAGCATCTCTATTATTAGTGTGATCAACCTATCCTATATAGAAACTTTTCATTAACCATTCAATATCTTGGAACAGTATCTTTTAGATCAGTTACCTTCCCACAATGCCCCTCAGATCTCTAAAATCCAAGTCCAATAAAAAAGTCAATACTTTAAAAAAGTGACACTAAAGCCACATACACACGATCAGAAATTCTGCCAGTAAAAGTCGGCTGTGACCCTTTGGTCAGAAAATCCGACCGTGTGTATGCTCCATCCGACTTTTGTTGGCAGAATTCCAGACAGAAAAAGATTGAGAGCAGCTTCTCTATTTTTCAGTCGGAAAAAGTTCAGATCGGAAATTCTGATCGTCTGTACAAATTCTGACGCACAAAATTCCTACGCATGCTCGGAAGCATTGAACTTAGTTTTCTCAGCTTGTCATAGTGTTCTACGTCACCACTTTCTTGACGGTTGAAAGTTCAGAGAACTTCTGTGTGACCGTGTGTATGAAAACCAAACTTAAGCAGAATTTCCAACGGAAAATCTGCTCGTGTGTACGAGGCATAAATGATATCCTTATTCTTCAAAAATCTATACACATTCACTACTTAATGGCCTTGTAGTCTATTTTTCATTTCAGGGTGATGCTTTTCTGCCCCAATGTAATGTCATCCACGAGTTCCTTGCCCTCTTCTTTTGCTCTCACTTCTGTTTATTTGAAGTGAGCTGTCCACCTTAGTAGCGCTCATGCACACTGCTCTATGCACACTACAAATCCCATAGTCCTTTGTCCATCATGGGAGCAAGCAAGAGAGGGTGGCTACTTTCTTACATACAGCGGGACCAAGTATTTTCTAACTGAAGTCAGTATTTACATAAAAGCAAACCACAGGTTAAAGGCAGGGCCATCTTATCGAGTGGGCATCCCAGGGCACTGCCAAGGTGCCCATGGGGCCCCATCAGGGCCAGCTTTGAGCTACGGAAATGCTGCTGGCAGTGCTGAGGTGGCATGGTAACTATACTACACACAGAGTAACTCTGTAGTTTTGTTAGCAGTGGGCACCAGCATCTGCCATCTCCAAGTTGTCATCTGGCCATAGCCAGTCTCGATCGGTGGCTCCGTTTCCGCCTGCTGCTTAAACTGGAGTCTGTGTCTGGGAGTGGGTTGCATATTTCATTGCCACTCTGCAGTCTATGGCTGTGTCAATCTTGTTTTTCAATACTTCACTCAAATTCTGTAAGTGAGATATTGAGAGACAGGATTTGGAGTGAACAGCGCAGTGTGCTAAACTGGCAGATGATTTTACCCCGCCTCCTTATCTATCCAATTTCTGCTATGCCTGCCCCAGAAGCCCCGCCCATACTCCACCCCCCGATGTGCACAAACACACACACGATTCTGCTTTCTGTGTGTATGTGAAGGTGTGAAGGACAGGTGGCAAATTGGGGTACACACACTACAAGCTGCAAAACCGGTGAGTGAGTCCAAACACCACCCCCCCCCCCCCCCCCACCTTGACAATTGCAGATGTTCTCCATCCCATTCCTCTCAAAAGCAGTTCGCACACAGATTTCTTTTCAGGGGCATTTGACAGGTGGTGGGGAGGTGATAGGTCTCCTCTTCGCCACCTGTTTTACCCCCTAAATTCTGCATCACCCCCACCACAACCACGTGCATTGCATGCGGTTGTGGGGAAGTTGTAGCACAGACCCTTTTATTTGAATGGGTTGTGTTGAGTGAGCAGTAGTGCCAACCAATGGAAACTGGGAGTATAATTGCCACAGTCACAAAAAAACACATTGTGGCTGCAGCATGTGTATACCCCCAGCCGCTGCTATGTCAGTTAAGGGTTCATTCACCGCAGCTGCCGTGTTACAACATGCTGTATGGTATCAGGACAGTGTAGATTGTGGTGCATTGTACTGTTCCTTTTGTTTGCAAAACAAACTTTATTGCAATGTCGCACTATTTCATAACGTTTAATTGGTCCCTGTGCAGTACGAGGTGGAGGATTGTCTCGCACTGTGCTCCGCTAAAAAAAGTACTGCATGCAGTACTTTTTTTTTTTTGCGTGCACCATTGCACTACCACTGTGTATAGGCTGAAATTTTTGTTCTCCAAAACTTTTTATATCGTTTGTATATTTGTGTTGATTGGTCTTTGATTTATGGAATGTTTTGTTAGTTTTAAAATACATTTTCTTGAGAGTACTAAGAAATATATGTTCATATCTATCAATTATTTAGACTTTAATTCTTGAGGGTAGGTGCATAATTTCGGGCACGTTTGTAGGAGCCCCAGTGCGTTACTTTGCCCAGGGGCCCATAATGCTATTAAGTTGGCCCTGGTTACAGGGCTACCTTAGCACTGAAGATAAATGTGTGCAGACCCTTAAAATGTACCTGCTGCAACATTCCAGAAGAGGGTTTCTAAGTCCATGTTTTCCAGACTTGCTGTAAATTTTGATTTTCAGTCATAACTGATGGATGATCAAGGCTCCAAGGAAGATAATAAAAAGAAACATTCAGTCCAGATACATATTAAAATGTAGGCAATGAATTCAGTGGATCTACTGTAATGCACAGGTTCTGACAGTGAACTTGCGAACAGAAGAGAACAGAGTGATTATTCATGAGGGTTGTACTGCTCCTTTATTGGGCCAGTCAGCAGGCTGGGAGTGGGTTCTGGACCAAGCTGTGCATAGACTGCATGGAGGTCCAGAACCCGTGACTGCTATCTGGCAGGCATGCCTGGATTAAAAGTGTTTCTGAACAGAATTACAAATCCTTTAGTAGAAGATTTTACATGCATATTTTACATGTACATCTAGCTGTCTCAGTTTAAACATGTATTTTATATCACAAAGCATAATCATTCTGAGGGTGGTAAAAAAATTGTATAGGCATCAGTTATTTCAGGTATTCTGCATTGAGGGACATTAGAAAAAAGATATCATCATGCTTTAGATTTAACACTGCTCCCTAGGTATAGTCTACACAGGAACACTGTCATTCTCTCCACTTCTCTTTTCTTAAGGCCCATACATGTAAAGGAGTAACAATTAACAAATAATTAATTGGATAAATAAATCCAACCCAACATTTTCATTATTTTACCTTAATTGACCACTTAGTGAAAGCCCCTACAGCCTCTGGCAGGGATGGCTCTGATTGGCTTTCTGCAATGAGCCCAGGGACCCTACTAATATCCCTTGTAATTGAAGCACTAATATTTACTATCATTTTTCATGTATGATTTTATTTGATCACTCTGCACTCTGGCTGTTCTTTTTTTTTTTTTTTTTTCCTTTTCTGTCTAATCTGGGGTCTCTTAACATAGTTGTTGAAGCTAATTCATTTCCAGCATCAATTAGATTGACTCTCCAATACTACCAGCTGCTTCTCTTATTATCTTCTCTTTCATGAGAGGCTACAATGTACTGCAGAGAGCCGCGGCACATAATAATTATATGTTACCTTCTATCTCTTGCGGTTTTTTTATTTTTTTTTCCTGCAGCGCTTGCCTTGTCCATTATACTATTGTCACTTTGTGCTGTGGCCACATGTGGAGGGTTCAGGAACTTCCCTAACCTTTCTGAACATTCCAAGACAGCACTGACAAGCATAGTCCCATCGATGGAAAGGACTGACCAGAGACACATGCCTCTAGTCATGAGCAAACGCCGCTTTACATAACAAGAAACCCCCGAAAAACACTGAAACGCTTCATTCGCAGACAGCTCCTCCCCCTAAAGAAAGATATAATTTCAGTTTAAATAACTTCCTTTTGTCTTTTTTTCACCAAGCAACAGCAATCAACAAAATAACTACAATTTCACTCTAAACGAGCCTGGTTCGTGCAGCGATCCTTCACAACAGCTGGCTCCCCTTATTTATAGTAAGCTGCTTGTGGCTTTTAGCAAACATCACCAGCATGTCCCCCACTCCAAACAGACTTTTCTTACTGAGAAGAACCCAAAAAAGGTTACATAGCCCCACCCAACAACAGTTTATTAATCTGTTTGTAGGGCACATACTTGATTGGAGAGAACGTTATTAAAATCAGCTTGGCGGGTCGTGCTGTGAACTAGTTTACATAAACACAGCGAGATGAGCCCATAGCATTGATGCACTGTGTGGAGTTTCAATACTTTGATTCTGCCAAAGTGCTATCAGCATGCTATCTAGTATGTGTTTACATCAAGCACTCAGCGCATGTATTACAGCCTAGTAAATGTATTTTTCCTCTATAATTTTAGACTTCTCCCTGCTCATTCTTTGCAGATTAACATCCTACCAGCAGGATAATAAAAGAGCAATCGAATATAAGTGAGGGAGGTTTTCAAAATGCAGTTTTACTAATAAAGTGCTTATATATAGATGCTGGTTACAGGTCTGAAAAGCTTATTAGACAGACAAGCCCGAGCAGAGAATAGTTTGTTATTCCTATTTTTTTTTTAGTAACAAACATCCACAGTGTCTTAGTGAATGCCTTATAGGCCTAAGGATTTGCATTTATTTCCCATGCAGCCATTAAAGTGAAAACTCATGGTCTGATATTTTTTTTTATTAACGTCAGTCTTGCAAAGTCGCAAAACAAGAATGACCATAATACCTGGATCGTTGTATCTAATATATATATATACACACACACCTCCATTCACCCCCCTTGTCTTTTTACCTATTTTGTTACATTACAGCAGTAATGGCGAACCTTGGCACCCCAGATGTTTTGGAACTACATTTCCCATGATGCTCATGCACTCTACAGTGTAGTAGAGCATCATGGGAAATGTCGTTTCAAAACATCTGGGGTGCCAAGGTTCGCCATCACTGCATTACAGCCTTTAGTTCAATGTTTTTTAACCTGAATTATACGTGATGGATCAGAACACAATAGTCTGAGCTGGTGAAATAAAATTAGACAATTTTAGACAAAATGAAACAATTTTTCAGAAATAAAAAACGGATAATTGGCATGTGCGTATGTATTCACCCCTTTGTTATGAAGCCCATAAAAAGCTCTGGTGCAACCAATTACCTTCAGAAGTCACACAATTTGTGAAATGATGTCCACCTGTGTGCAATCTGTGTCGCATGATCTGTCATTACATATACACACCTTTTTGAAAGGCCCCAGAGGCTGCAACACCTAAGCAAGAGGCACCATTAACTAAACACTGCCATGAAGACCAAGGAACTCTCCAAACAAGTAAGGGACAATGTTGTTGAGAAGTGGAAGTCAGGGTTAGAGTATAAAAAAAAAACATCAAAATCTTTGATGATCCCTAGGAGCACCATCAAATCTTTCATTGCCAAATAGAAAGAATATGGCACAACTGAAAACCTGCCAAGAGACAGCCGCACACCAAAACTCATGGACCGGTCAAGGAGGGCATTAATCAGAGAGGCAACACAGAGACCTAGGTCTCAGGGTACTCACTTTTGTTGCTAGCAGTTTAGACATTAATGGCTGTGTTGAGTTATTTTGCGGGGGCAGCAAATTTACACTGTTATACATGCTGTACACTTACTACTTTACATTGTAGAAAAGTGTTCTCCAGTGTTGTCACATGAAAAGATATAATAAAATATTTAAAAAAATGTGAGGGGTGTAGTCACTTTTGTGAGATACTGTATATATACAAACCTCTCATTAGCAGAAAGAATCAAAAGGCTAGACTAACTTTTGCTGAGGAGCAGGTTGTGCGGACAGAGGAGAACTGGTCCAAAGTTCCCTTTAGTGATGAAAGCAAGTTTAATTTGGGTCAGATGGGAAACATTAAACTCCTCATCAAACTAGGGAAAGACAGAACCCAAAATGTGGAAAGAAGTGAGTGAAAGGTGGAGGGGGAAGTGTCGTGGTTTAGGGGATGTTTTCTGCAACAGGAGTTGGGCCTCTTATACAGCTACATGGCAGAGTGAATGTAAATGTTTATCAGAACCTTCTTTAACAACACGCGGTTCCTTCCCTGCGTTAATCACCCAATCAGCCAGCATCTTTCATGCACAACAATGCCCCCTGTCCCACAGCAAAAGGGGTAAAGCAGTTCCTTGAAACTGAAAACATTGAAATAATGAAATGGCCAGCTCAGAGTCCTGCTCTAAACCCAATAGAAAACCTCTGGAAAATCCTTGGCAACAAAGGTATGGCCAAGAAACCCACTACAGTCACCATACTGTAGAGACTGGAAGGCCCCATACACATCATAAATTTTGCCAGCAAAAGATGGATGTGAGCTTTTGGTCAGAAATTCTGACCATGTGTATGCTCCATTAGACATTTCCTGGCAGAATTCCAGCCATCAAAAGATTGAGAGCAGGTTCTCCATTTTTCGATCGGAAAAAGTTCAGATCGGAAATTCCGATCATCTGTACAAATTCTGTTTCAAATCTCTTTTTTTATAAATTTTCAATATAAAACACATTTTACATCATTCATTAGCATAAACAATATATTACCAATTATAAAAGGCTCTTCATAATTATCCATCATATAATTTTACCTAATCGCCTCTTAGCTTCCTCCATTACCTTTCTTAAACATTCACACCCCAAAAAAAATAAAAAAAAAATAAATACAAAATATCCAAATTAACCCAAGTTTCCTCTTTATTTCCCCCTCTTCCCCTTCTGTACAAATTCTGGCGTGCAAAATTCCTACGCATGCTCGGAAACAATTCGACGCATGCTCGGAAGCATTGAACTTAATTTTTTTTTTTTAAATGTATATTTATTGAAGAATTTTTTGTAAACAGTACAAAAACGTCATAAATATGGTACAGCATTCAATAACATTGGGTAGACACGGTAGGGGCACCATATTGTAGGTTACAAGTGGATCAAGTGACAGGATACACCATGAAGCTGTATACAATGGTGATAACATGACTGAAAAAGGAAAATAGAACGGGTCAAAACATGAAAAATCTGACGTATGGGCAAATATGGGTGTCTTCGGCCTAATACAATATAGTGCAGTAAACAAGATACTAAATCTCCCTAGGGTTACTTAAGGAAGAGTTGACACTAGGGGCAACAAAGGATTCTGGGTTGAACATGGAGGTATCCCATGGGTCCCATATCTTAAAAAATTTAGGCAAGGAGTCATGAGCTATTGCCGTCAAATGTTCCATCCTACGCATGTGCGCGATGGACGAGACCACATGTGCTTGCGTGGGAGGTATGGGGGACAGCCAATGAGCTGGTATTACTCTCTTGGCAGCTAGGAGTATAAAAGCCATCAGTTTTTTAGCATATTTAGGGAGATCTAGGATCGGAAGGCCCAAAAGGTAATGCGTCGGGGTTAGTGGGATATCCCTTTTCAGTATTGATTGGAGAATGGATTGGACCATAGACCAAAAGGACGTGATACGTGGACAATCCCAAAAAATATGAAGGTGTGTACCAACATCCTGTAAGCACCTCCAGCATAAACGAGACAGTGAGGGATCATACTTATGTAAAACTTCGGGGGTTCTATACCAGAACATTAGTACTTTGTAAGCAGTTTCTTTCTGTTCGACACATCTCGAAACTTTGGAGATGGAAGTCCATATCTCCTGCCATTGAGGGAGAGAAATGGTAGCGGACAGGATTTTGGCCCACTTCCGCATATAAAGGTGGGAATCCAAAGTGGGAGGCAATGAGTCATGAAGAATCCTGTAAATAGCGGATATGAGACCCTTCTGGTGTGAGCCCTGGGTGCACAAAATTTCAAAGGCGTTCGGTTTCTCTAGGCTCATGGCAGGAGACACGGAGCAAAAGTAGTGTTTAAATTGAAGGTAAGTGAAAATGAACCGTTGTGGAATGTCGAATTTGTCCTGTAAGTCTGGGAAAGATAAAAGTTTGCGGGACACTGGGTGGACCAAGTGGCGGAGTTGGAAAATGCCTGCTTGAGTCCATGGGGTCATTGCCACTGTGGACAGACTGTTAGGTATGTCCGGGTTGTGGGTAACATTTAAAAGGGGTGGGCAGGGGGAGGAGAGAGAGAATTTCTTGTGGCATTTTTTCCAAATATCCAGAGTAAATAGCATAGGGGCTAGGCAAATACGTCTGAGTTGTGATATAGAAGAGGGTAAGTCGGACCATAGCATAGAACAAGGATGGACTGGGTCAGTGATGCTCATTTCTATCTCCGCCCATCGACTCGTCGCAGAGAAGGAGGACCAGGAGACCGTCGTAGATAGGTGAGTCGCGTAATAATATCGTATAATATCGGGCGCTCCCAGGCCTCCGTGTGAGCGCGGTGCGAAGACAACTGTATGGGCAATTCTATGTGCTTTGTCTCCCCATATAAATTTAGTAAAGGCCCTCTGGATATTGCGAAGCTGGAGCATGGGAAGGGCAACAGGCAAAGTTTCGAAAAGATACAAAAATTTAGGGAGTATCGCCATTTTGAGGACATTTATCCTACCTAAAAGGGATAGGGGACATTCCACCCATTGACGGAGTAGACTGTGCGTTTCTGAAATTAAAGAGAGAAAGTTAGCCTGGTATAGTGTGTTATAGGACGCTGTTAAATGAATGCCTAAATACTTGAGTGAGTCTGAACGCCACTGGTAGGGAAAGGTGCTGCGTAAAGCGGTGAGGAGTGAAGGAGGGATGTGAATGGGGAGCGCTTCGGTTTTAGCTGTATTAACTTTGTATCCTGATATATTACCGAACGTTTCTAGGAGGGCATGGAGGTTGGGGAGCGAGGTGTGAGGTTCAGTTAGAGTAAGCAATATGTCGTCAGCAAACAAGGACAGCTTATATTCTTTCCGTCTTAAAGAGACTCCCCTAATGTCCGAATCTTCCCGAATGCGTGCTGCCAGGGGTTCGAGGCACAATATAAATAACAAGGGGGAAAGGGGGCAGCCCTGTCTAGTACCATTGCTATGTGTAAAAGTTGGGGATTTGAAGGATGCCAATTGAACTTGTGAGGTGGGATGGGAATAAAGGGTTTGAAGAGCCGATACAAAGGAGCCCGAAAAACCGTAGCGTGCGAGTGTGGCAAACATGTAGGGCCACCCAAGCCTATCAAAAGCCTTTTGGGCATCCAGGCTGAGAATAAGAGCAGAGCGGGAGGTTTTATCGAGCATGTCAATTAGATCAATGGTACGTCTGGTGTTATCCCCCGCCCGTCTACCTAAAACGAAACCCACTTGATCGTTATGAACAAGAGAGGGGATTATGAGAGAAAGTCTGTTGGCTAGAATTTTTGTAAAGATTTTATAATCCGAGTTCAGTAGGGCAATGGGCCTGTAATTATCTGGCAGGGATGGGGGTTTGCCCGGTTTCGGAAGGACTGTAATATGGGCGTGTAAGAATTGCGAATGTGGAGTGACCCCTTTTTGGAAGGAGGAGTAGAGTTTTAATAAGTGGGGGCCGAGGATGGGAAGAAAAGTCTTGTAATATTGATATGGTAGGCCGTCAGGCCCAGGGGACTTATGTAAGGGCAGTTCCTTCACTACTGCTGCCAACTCTTCTGTCGAGATATCTGCATTGAGGGTGGCTACTTGTGACGGAGACAGTTTAGGCAACTTTAAAGGGGAGCAAAAAGAATCAAAAGCCTCTTGAGTGAATAAATGTTTGGGGTCAGAAGCTAAACAGTTGTACAATTTTTCATAAAACGAGCCAAAAACCTTGGACATCGTCAAAGGACAATGGGTCGGGGAGCCGTCAGCCTGAAGGAGGAGTTCAGGGTAAGATTGAAAAGGGCGTGGTTTAAGCTTGTTTACTAGCATCCTGTGGGGTTTGTTAGCGAACTCATAAAATTTCTGCTTTGCCCAAATTAGGGCCTTAGAACATTTTTGCATATCTAGCGATTTCAAACGCTCCCGGAGGGTTGTGACTGCGCGCAGACGGGTCACCGTAGGGGAAGCCAGAAGCAGATCTTCAGCTTTATGGAGCTGTAAGAGGATGTCGTGCCTCTGGGCCGCCGAGTCCCGCTTTAAGCGGGCGCCGGCAGAAATGCACGCACCCCTAAAAAATGCCTTGTGAGCTTCCCATAAGGTGGACACCTCCGCCACCGAGCCCTCATTTAGTTGAAAAAATTCTGATAAATTTTGGGACAGTTGAGCCTCGACAATGGGGTTGCGGAGGAGAAAGTCATTGAGTCTCCAATGACAGGTTCTCGGCATGGAACAGGCAAGAGCCAAGTCAAGCTGAACCGAGGCATGATCTGACCACGTTATGGGGTTCAGCTCCGACGCCACCGCCGATGTCAATAAAGGTGTTGATATAAAAAGGTGGTCCAGTCTGGAGTACATCTTATGTGGGGGGGAGAAAAATGAAAATTGTCTGCTAGTGGGGTGTTTGATTCTCCATATGTCTAACAAATTATGGGATCTAATCAATTTACGAAATGTGGTGGACTGACGTTCCACTTTAGAGGAGGTAGTGGAAGGAAAAAGCGTCTGTCTGTCTCTCCTAGGAGACATGACCATGTTGAAATCCCCCCCCATGATCATGAAGGGTTGAGCGTATTTACCTAAGCTGTCCAATAAGTCAGAAAGAAACTGGATTTGGCCCGAGTTAGGAGCATACACATTAATCACAGTAAGAGAGCGTGAGAGATATTCGCAGTCCAGGAGGATATATCTACCATGGGGATCTATAAACGAAGATTTTACCCTTAACGGGCAAGATTTCTTAATCAGGATTGCAACCCCTGCTTTGCCAGAGGGGTCAGAAGCCATAAAAGAATTCGGAAAGTGTTTAGCAGCAAATTTAAGAGAGCCCCCAGGGCGGAAATGAGTCTCCTGGACCAGGACTATGTCTGCAGCTGAAGATTTGAACTCTTTCAAAGCCAACCAGCGCTTATGAATAGAGTTCAAGCCCTTAACATTATAAGTAAGAACCCTTAAAGCCATTTGTATGGACCGGCATTAATGCAATGTAAGCAGAACAAACATGTAGTAACCAAAAATACCCGTAAGAATTAACTAGGCAATATAAACCATGGTGTATCCCGTGGGATAAAAGCAGATGTATGCATAAAACATCAACTGTAAGGAAAAGGGTTATACAATACCTTGAGCAATGTAGATCAAAAACAGCAAATAGGCCAAAAAAAAGGCCTATAACAAGAAAAAAGAAAAAAAAAAAACGGGAAAAGAGAGCCTGGGGGGTGAAAACCACCCAGGAGTCCACGGCCTGGGCCGTGGAACAAACGGAGGCACACAAGGGATTCCATCTCATCTGGAGTGGGACCCCTTGCCACCTTCCGACAGCGCCCAAAAATAGCCAATAAGAAAAAGACAATACAACTTTACTCTAGTCCATAGGAGTGATGAAAAACCCATAACTACGGGCAAGGCTAACCCCAGAACAGGGGAAACATGGTGACATAGGGGCCGAAGTCAATCACAATCAGGGTTTGGGGAATGGGTCTCTCTCAGGGAGGGTGTCTGGCAAATGGTGAGCGTTGGGGGGTAGAAAAGCTCTTCTGCGACCTCTGCCGAGCGGGGGTCCAGAGCCGTCCTGGAATGGAGGTGGGTTTAGGCGTCACGGGAAGAGGAGTGGGGTCTTCATCTGGAATCGGTGGTAGACCAAGGCTACGGATGAATGCTTCACTTTCCTGTAAGTCTCTCATGGAGTATTGGATTCCATCTTTTGAGGCGGATAAGCGGAAGGGGAAACCCCATCGGTACGGGATTTGGTGGTTCTGTAGATGCGTGGTCACCGGTCGGAAGCTTCTGCGTTTGGCAAGAGTGATCGGAGATAAGTCGCTGAAAATCTGTATCTTCGCCCCCTTAAATTCTAGGCGGGATTTGTTGCGGGTAGCCACTGTTAAAGCCTCCTTACTGTCATAGTAATGAAAGCGTACTATAATGTCCCTGGGGTTGGCACCCGTTGGGGGCTTGGGGGCCAGAGATCTGTGTGCCCTATCCAGTCTCCAGTCAATGTCCGGAATCCGGGGGGCCACCAAATTGAACAGGCTGAGAAGATAAGGTCTAATCTCTCCCTCGTTAACGGTCTCCGGTACGCCTCTGATACGTAAATTTTGACGGCGTTCCCTGTTCTCCAAGTCTTCTTGCTGGGATTGAAGCTGGGAGATTGATTGTTTCAGGCCAGCGTTATCATCTTCCAACACGTGAACGTATTGTATCAGATCATCAAACTTCGTTTCTAAGACATCGGTGCGTTCACCAATTTGGGCTATCTCTCCCCGTAGTTCATGTGCTAATTTTCCCATTTCTTTAGAGACGTTGCTGGTCAGATCTTGCAGTAGGGCCTTAAGTTTGTCGTCAAGGACATCCACCGTGACAGGGGCGGTCATTGTTTCTGGTGCGGCGTCCGAGGGAAGCTGAGAAGCGTTTCGCGACCCTTCTTGAGAAGGCGTTTGTGCGGACTGGGTGGCTGTCAAGGTTCGGGAAGGGGATGCGGGTCTGCTCAAAAAGCGATCAAGAGTCTGTGAGGGTCGCAGGTCTGGAGATTGCGACTGAGTGGGATGTTTCGGCCCGTACTTCACCATGAGGCGTTTGGACTAGAAGTCAGACAAATGTGCTGTCCCCCGTTGTAAAGATGCTGGTTATGCGTTGTAGGGGGAGTAGGAAGGCGGCTTAGGGCGACATATAACAGTTACATGGCGGTCATTCTATGGGACCAAAGGTGCGGCCCCCACAGCAGAGAATGAAGCACATGAGTTAAAGGGACCACATTGGTATAAGGGGGACAACGTGGGGTCCCTAAATGAGGAAGGGGATTCCAGGGGATCCAGGGGGATTCCAGGGGAGGATAGAATGTGCTAGCGAAGCAGAGGGAGGAGCAGGGCTCACTGGAAAGGTCCCGGGAGTCCCAACATGGCCGCCAGATAGGCCAGAGCCGCAGTATGCGGCTGGGGGTAGAGGAAGGGGGGAGAGGCAGAGGGCTGTGGACCTGTCTGTCTGTGGAGAGTGAAAAGTCAGGCCAGCGGGGGCGACTGGAACAAGAAATTCTCAGGACTTCTCCTCACCTTAGGCCATGGGTGTAGCAAGATGGCCGCCGGAGCACACCAGGAGCCTGAAGATCTGCTGCTCCTGGACACCTGTTGTTAGTCCGCTGTAAGCGCTGCGCCGGCGGCGCACTCTGCCTCTGAACTGCGCGGTGGTCTTGCGGTGGGCAGGTGTGTTTGCCTGCTCGATGGGGCCCGAATCCTAGATCCGTCGGAGGAGGTAGGCCGCAAGATGGCGGCGGCGGGACTCCGAACGTGGCGCCGGCCGTGCGCTAGGCCGCGGATGTTGAGAGCGCCGGCGGATAAAAATATTGCCCGCACACCGAGCCGGACGGCTACCCCAGTCAGGGTGAGCCGTTTTAGGGCCTTAGTAGGCAATCCCGTGTGCGGATGGCGGTGGATTCAGACCTGGATGCACGGAGCTCCTCTCCAGTGCCATTGAACTTAATTTTCTCGGCTCATCATAGTGTTGTACGTCGCCGCGTTCTTGACAGTCAAAAGTTCAGAGAACTTTTGTGTGACCGTGTGTATATGCAAGGCAAGCTTGAACGGAATTCCGTTGGAAAAACCATCCAAGTTTTTTTGACGGAATTTCTTATCGTGTGTATGGGGGAGAAGAAGAGTTGAACAAAAATCACACCAGAGAAGTGTGATATCCTGTGGCCACAGATGTGCTGAAGTCATTCAAAACAATGGCCTGTACACTTCCTATTAATTGTTGATTGTTGTAACCTTCAGAAATTTTAGTTGTAATCTTTCCCTGTGCTTACATTGTTCTATAAGCTTGGTATAGCCACAAAAAAATTCCACCAAATGTTGAAGATTACATTATTGGCAGCAAAGTGGTTTATTTAACCTGATAGGACATCATATGACGTGATCAGGATAACAAGCTGGCACGCGCCTGCACTGCAACTCCAATCGTGGTATAGAGCCTCTGACAGAGGCTTCTTACCACGTGATCAGGTGTGACCAATCACAGCTGATCATCACGTGAACCAGGAAGTGACTTTAAACTGCTTTCCTCGGCTTACGCTAACAGGGAGAGGCGATTGGCAGCTCTCCCTGTCAGAAGGGGGTTTGCACTGATAGCAGCACATTGATTATCAGTGCAGCTCCCATCAGATGTGCCCCATCAGCTGCCAATAATTGCCCATCACCTGCAAGCTTGTGCCCCATAATTGCCTGCCAGTGCCCATAAAAGTGCCAATCAGTGCCTGTCAGTAGCTCCTCATCAGTGCTGCCTATCCAGTGTCACCTATCTGTGGCCATCAGCGCCACCTATATGTGCCACCTACCAGTGCCCATCAGTTTTTTTTTTCAGAATTGTCTGCCTTTTTTGTTCATACCGCAAAAAATAAAAACCGCAGAGGTGATCAAATACCACCAAAAGAAAGCTCTATTTGTGGGAAGAAAATTATAAAAATGTAGTTTGGGTACAGTGTTGCATGGCCACGCAATTGTCATTCAAAGTGCAACAGCCCTGAAATCTGAAAATTTACCTGGGCAGAAGGGGGGTGGGGGGGGGAGTGTCTGGTATTGAAGTGGTTAAATTGTTCTCTAATTTTGATCTTGTGTGTGTCTGTATACAGTGCCTTGCGAAAGTATTCGGCCCCCTTGAACTTTTCAACCTTTTGCCACATTTCAGGCTTCAAACAAAGATATAACATTTTAATTTTTTGTGAAGAATCACCAACAAGTGGGACACAATTGTGAAGTAGAATGAAATCTATTGGATAATTTAAACTTTTTTAGCAAATAAAAAACAGAAAAGTAGTGCGTGCAAAATTATTCAGCCCCTTTACTTTCAGTGCAGCAAACTCACTCCAGAAGTTCAGCGAGGATCTCTGAATGATCCAATGTTGTCCTAAATGACTGATAGTGATAAATAGAATCCACCTGTGTGTAATCAAGTCTCTGTATAAATGCACCTGCTCTGTGATAGTCACGCAAGGCACTGTGTGTATATATATATATATATATATATATATATATTTTTTTTTTTTTTTTGATGATTTTGGGTATTTTAGCTCATTAGTAGTGCCAAACAGTGGGTCCACTCCACAAAATCAGTTTTAGGGCCTTTTCTGCCCACTTTTATTGAAAAGACTTGTTTCTCTAACCATCAGTGTGACAAACAAACAGTACTCCACCTCATGGCTCTTCTCTGCAGTATCTCTGCTTAGGCCTCCTGCCTTGATCCACCAGACCATCAAACACACATTGCCAGTGCTCGTGCACTAAATGATGAACCTTCCTCAGCTCTGACTGTTTCTCCTGCAGCTCCCTGCTGCTACATCTTCACAGGCTTGGCCTTTCACTGTCCCTGTGTCAGCAGTGGCGGAGGCAATCACGTCTCTCTCCTTGCTAGGTATGGAGACGAGTGAGGGGAAGATGGCCCCCACCCGTCTCCATACCAATACAGGGCGGAAAACCACTTCCGCCCATACTTCTTAAAGGCACTTTTTTATATCATTTTTTCAAAATGACAATTTTTTTATTTATTTTTTGCATTTAAGTCCAAATATGAGATCTGAGGTCTTTTTGACCCCAGATCTCATATTTAAGAGGACCGATCATGCTTTTTTCTATTAAAAGGGATGTTTACATTCCTTGTAATAGGAATAAAAGTGGCACAATTTTTTTTTTAAACGGGGTAAAAATAAAAAAAATAGGTAAAATAAATAAGATTTTTTTTTTTAAAACGCGCCACGTCCCGCTGAGCTCACGCGCAGAAGCGAACACATATGTGAGTAGCGCCTGCATAGGAAAACGGTGTTCAAACCACACGTGAGGTATTGCCGTGATCGGTAGAGTGAGAGAAATAATTCTATCCCTAGACCTCCTCTGTAACGCAAAACATGCAACCGGTAGAATTTTTTAAATGTCGCCTATAGAGATTTTTTAAGGATAAAAGTTTGTCGCCACTACACGAGCGGCAGCAATTTTGAAGCGTGACATGTTGGGTATCAATTTACCTGGCGTAACAATCTCTTTCACAATATAAACAAATAATTGGGCTAACTTTACTGTTGTCTTATTTTTTAATTCAAAAAATGTATTTAAAAAAAAAAGTGCGCTTGTAAGACCGTTGCGCAAATACGGTGTGACAGAAAGTATTGCAACGACCGCCATTGTATTCTCTAGGGTGTTAGAAAAAAAATGTATAATGTTTGGAGGTTCTAAGTAATTGTATAGCAAAATAAACTGTTTTTAACTTGTAAATATCAAGTCTGAAAAAGAGGCCCGGTCCTTAAGTGGTTCATTTGTAAACACAAAAAAGGATTTTTCCTAACAAATTCATTCAAGAACACGTTGCAAAAATGAATACACCCCAAACAAAGTCTTAGGAACAAAGCAAAATTTTAGACAACAAAATCCTTATTAAATGAAGAAGAATTCAACTGAAGTCTAATTATGCATTAAACAGGTGTCAAGCAGACAGTTGATTATAAAAAGGTGTTGCTTAAAGAAAACCCCTTTGCATTTCATACTGTCAGCAATGGCACCACATGGAAGAGAAATATCACAAGGCTGAGAAAGAAAATAATTTCTTTACACAAGAAAGGTGAGGGGTACAAGAAGTTCAGCAAAGCTTTACTTATCAGTTAGAATACTATAGCAAAAGTGATACAAAAATTTAACAAAGATGGAACTGCAACTATCTTGCAGAGACATCCAGGCAGTCTAGGGAAGTTAAGACCTCGACGGGAGCGTCTTCTGATGAGAAGGGTTGAAGAAAAATTGCCATGCACGTTAACTGCAGTTAGCTAAAGTAGTAGAAAGCCAAATTGGAGTGATTGTTTCCAATAACACAATACGGCGTACACTGCAGAGAAATGGCATGCATGAGTGTCGCCCATATAGGAAGCCTCTCCTAAAGCCCATGGACAAAAAAGCCTGTCTACAATTTGCCAGGGCAATGCTGAAAAGGAAGAAGACTATTGTGACTCTGTACTTCGAAATGATGACACCAAGATAGACTTTTTTTAAACTGATTGCTTTTAAACTGTATGGTGTCACAAAGGTGAGGAGTACAAAGAAAAATGCATAGTGCTTACAGTGAAACATGGTGGTGGCAGTGTCTTTCTGTGGGGCCGCATGAGTGCTGCTGGTGTTGGGGAGCTGCATTTCATGGATGGTATCATGAATTCACAGATGTACTGCTCTATATTTAAAGAGAAGATGCCCTTGGTCGTTGTGAACTTTTCCAATATGACAATGATCCAAAGCACACTGTTGCATTTCTAAAGAACAGGGTGAAAGTTATTCAGTGGCCAAGTATGTCTCCTGATTTGAACCCAAACACCTATGGGGAATTCTGAAGAGACAAGTTGAGCATCATTCTCCATCCAGGCTCTAAAAGAGGTCGTTCTTGAAGAATGGAAAAAGATATATGTTGCAATATGTCACCAACTTGTTCATTCCATGCCTAGAAGACTTGGTGCTATCCTTACAAATTATGGAGATCATAGAAAATACTAGATGTAGTATTTTTTGTTGTAGGGTGTATTCATTTTGCATCAACTAATTTGAGTAAAACTGAAGTTTTTGTAATCTTATGCCGCATACACACGATTAAACTGTCCGGTGTGCTTAGTCCGCCGGATCGCATTTCACCGGACAATCCGATCGTGTGGGGGCTTTAGCTGACTTTTTCAGCGTAAAGTCCGGAGGACTTGGAAAGTAGTTTTGCAGCCCAATCTTTCCGCTGGACTTGGGTTTCAGCAGACAATACGTTCGTGAGTATGCTAGTCCGGTGGACTAAGAATGACGCATCCTCAGAAGAAAGTACGAAAAGGAAGCTATTGGCTACTGAACTTCCTTTTTCTAGTTCCGTCGTAAGTGCTGTACGTCATCGCGCTAGCAATCGCCGGACTTTCCGTGTGTCCGTGCATGGCCAAGTCCGTTCAGTAGAAAGTCCGCCGGACTATCTGCCGGATTGTTTGCAGGACTAAGTACGCCGGACAATTCGATCGTGTGTATGCGGCATAAGTTTTATTATTAACCTTACTTTCATGTAATGGAGCAAACAAATGTTCTATAAAACTCTGTTTTGTCAAAATGTTGGAAATTGTTCTTGTGTTCATTGAGATATTATTTAAAATCTTCCTTTTCAAAAGAGATGTACTCATTTATGCTGAGCACTGTATACAGTTCCTTGAAAAAGTATTCATACCCTTTGAAATTTTCCACATTTTGTCATGTTACAACCAAACACGTAAATTTATTCTGGGATTTTATGTAATAGACCAACACAAAGTTGGAAATCTAGACAGTGACATTTTTGCCCATGCTTCCTTTGCAAAATAGCGCAAGCTCTGTCAGATTGGTTGGAGAGTGTCTGTGAACAGCACTTTTCAAGTCTTGCGACAGATTCTCAATTGGATTTAGGTCTGGACTTTGACTGGGCCATTCTAACACATGAATATGCTTTGATCTAAACCATTCCATTGTAGCTCTGGCTATAGGTTTAGGGCCATTGCTGGAAGGTGTACCTCTGCCCCAGTCTTAAGTCTTCTGCAAACTCACACAGGTTTTCTTCTAAGATTGCCCTGTATTTGGCTCCATCCATTGTCTCATCAACTCTGACCAGCTTCCCTGTCCCTGCTGAAGAAAAGTATCTCCACAACATAATGCTGCCACCACCACGTTTCAAGGTGAGGATGGTGTATTCAAGGTGATGTGCAGTATTAGTTCTCTGCCACACATAGCGTTTTGCTTTTAGGCCAAAAAGTAAAATTTTGGTCTCATCTGACCAGAGCACCTTCTTCCACATACTTGCTGTGTCCCCTACATGGCTTCTCACAAACTGCAAACAGGACTTCTTATGGTTTTCTTTCAACAATTGCTTTCTTCTCGCCACTCTTCCGTAAAGGCCAGATTTGTGGAGTGCAAGACTAATAGTTGTCCTGTTGACAGATTCTCATACCTGAGTTGTGGATCTCTTCAGCTCCTCCAGAGTTACAATGGGACTCTTGGCTGCTTTTCTGATTAATGCTCTTCTTGACGGCCTGTCAGTTTAGGTGGATGGCCATTTCTTGGTAGGTTTGCAATTATACTCCTGCCTGGTGTGTTCCTTCCCCCTCATGATTCTGTTTGTTCATTAAGGTTCTCTAACAAACCTCTGAGGGTTTCACAGTACAGCTGTATTTATACTGAGATCAAATTACACACATGTGGACTCTATTTACTAATTAGGTGACTTCTGAAGTCAGTTGGTTCCACTAGATTTTAGTTAGGGGTATCAGAGTAAAGGGGGCGGTATACAAATGCACGCCACACTTTTCAGATATTTGTAAAAAAAATTTAAAATCATTTACCATTTCCCTTCCACTTCACAATTATGTGCCACTTTGTGTTGGTGATCACATAAAGTCCCAATAAAATACATTTACATTTTTAGGTTGTAACATGACAAAATGTAGAAAATTTCGAGGCACTGTATAGATTACCAAAAAGGATAGATGCAGTATACTTGCCAATATTTGTTTCATGGCATTCTTTTCCTGCTAGGATTTTCCAAGCAGGGAATTCGGCAGTACCTCATGATATCCAATACAAAACTACAGCCACCTGGCTATAAAGCAGCCCCACGTAAGCTACACCAGCTCTAAGCCTATTATATCACAATCTCTCCAGCCACAACATGACAGTATTTACACACTGCTCCTCCAGACAAAAACTTCTAGCAGGTCTGTGCACCTTTTGTTCCCTGGAAGTACAAGGATTTAATCTAAAGGATGAAGGCCTAATGCCTGGTACACACCATGAGATTATTGGACGAATGATGGTCCTTTTTTTTTCTGCTTGCTAATCTCATATTAAAAATAAAGAGTCTACAAAGTTACGAAAATTCTCGTACGAAAGAATAAAAATTTGGAAGTGATGTAATGTGTTGTAGGGTATTTGTATTTTATTTTCGAATGACAACTGTTCTGATTAAATGAAAATTGTACATTCTGGTATTGTACGAGAAAACATTTTGTGCTTGTCCCATTTGATAAAATCACATAAACTGGCGTGATCAGCTCTCTAAAGCTGTGTACTAACAATCAGATTATCATATGATTGCTTCAAAAGCTTTTTTTCTTACGATTTTGTGATCATGTGTACATACCATTAACAATGGTGAGCTCCCATTTTAAGATGCACATTTGTACAAATCAGAACCCTGGTTGCAGGCAAAAATATGGACCAAGGGCTGGCAGTCTCACCCCCCCCCCCCCCAAGACTCTACAAAGCCTCTGGGCTCCAGAATCCAAACCTGCAAAGCAAGTTTTCTCTGCTCAGAGAAGACTTTACGGAACTCTGCAACATGCATGGGTAATACAGTGACATACAGCAGAGGCATTTGACACTTCCAAAAATATTTAATGCCAAAAAGCTGGGCTCAATCGCTTAAAAGGAGGGAATGTAGCATATATGGGTCAATGGAGAGATGATAGCTCTTCTATTACAGGGACATACCAGCCAGAGTAAATAATTGGGATTGCTTACCCTGCAAAAATGTATCCTCTATATGAGTGAAATCAGCATTATTATTAACCGCTTCAGCCCCGGAAGGTTTTACCCCCTTCCTGACCAGAGCACTTTTTGCAATTCGGCACTGCGTCACTTTAACGGAACAATTGCACAACCGTGCGATGTTGCACCCAAACAAAATTGACGTCCTTTTTTTCCCACAAATAGAGCTTTCTTTTGGTGGCATTAGATCATCTCTGCAGTTTTTATTTCTTTGCACTATAAACAAATAAAGAGCGACAATTTTGAAAAATACAAACAATATTTTTTACTTTTTGCTATATATGCATATAACGAGTCCGTGGGTCCCGTGGGCACACCTACGCTGTACGCGGTGGACCATTAAAGGGGACATACAGGTAGGCCCATTTGCCCACTGCTGCCATTGTGCTGACGTATATCGGCACGCAGCGCTAGACAAGTGGTTAACATGCACATCTCACTCAGCAGCAAGTGGAGAACCTACCACTCTCTTGACCACTCCCCTTAAAAGTGACATGCAAATTGCAGCACTACCACTCCTAAACCTTATTCAGGTCTCAAAGCATGCTTTGTACAGAAATCACCCTACAGAGCATCTAACTCAGTGGTTCTCAACTCCTGTCCTTAGGACCCACTTACAGGCAAGATAACGGAAATACATCACAGGTGATTTCATTATTTCAGTGTTCTAGACTGCATCTCCCCAAGGTCATACTTAGTGTGATTTTTTTAAATAACAAACATGTCATACTTACCTGCTCTGTGCAAGGGTTTCGCATAGAGCGGTTCCTATGCTAATTTTCTGGGGTCCCCTGGTGGCGTTCCTGGCTCCTCTTCATTAAGTGCCTCCACGGAGACCTGCTTGCCAATGTTGGCACCTGTGCGGGCTTTCTCCCGAGTCCCGCTGCTGCGTCCGTCAACACAGACAGCAGGACTCGCCCTTGCCCCCATCTCTCATTTCACTGGATTTGATTGACAGCAGTGGGAACCAATAAGGACCCGAGACAGCAGCTGAAGCTGCTGGGCTCGTGTTTGTTGCTGGAATGATCGGGTTAAAATAAGAAAAAGGGGGGCTCTGGGGGGAGCTGCAGCACAGAAGGTTTTTCACCTTAATGCATAGCATTAAAGCGGACTTCTGCCGAAATGTTTTTTTTTTTTTTTTTTTTAAGTGTAGCTGCGGACTTTTAATAATCAGACACTCCTCTCCCCCTCCTCTCCATGGAGCGTGCATTTATACTGCGGGCACCCACTTGTGGATTCCCAGCCTGGCACGCACTGCGCATGCTTGAGCCGGGCTGCGTTCTGTGAATGGCCAGGCAATCGCATTGCAGGGAGGAGAGGTGAACTTCCTTCCGGCGTCATGGAGCCCTGGGAGGACTGGATGCTTCTAAAAAGAGGGTATCCACCCCCCCCCAAAATACGTGACACGCAAAATGTGGCATGTCAGGGGGTCACCATCACTTAAAGCGGAAGTTCCATTTTTGGTTGGGACTCCGCTTTAAGGTAAAAAAAAAAAAAACGAGACTTCAAAACTCCTTTATAATCTAGCATGTTAGTGGCTCCTGAGGATATGAATTGAGAACCTCTGATCTAACTGATAGATCTAGCTTTAACAAAGGTAGATTATTAGGTAGAAGCCGGATTTTGGTTTTGTGTGGCTTTGAGTATAGAGTACTTGTAACAGGTTGGCAAGAACAGTCTAACATCTAACAATAACATCAGCTTACAATATTACAATACATCAGCAATAACATCAGCTTACAATATTCATACTTATTAATTCTCACAGTGAGTGCTTCTCAGTTCATTAAAGTTGGAAAGGTACAGAGCTGGTATAAATGCACAAAGAGTGATGTAAGAACACATAAGGCTCTATAATTTAGACAATATGTTGCTGAATAAGCATTAAGACTTCTGGCAAAATGCCATTTTATATGGCAAGGTTATAAGTGAATGCTTACTAATTTAAATTTTAAAGCATTACAAGGCCTTTGCTGAACCAGAACACTGAGGATGATAGTGCTTTGGTCTGCTAGGCCTTGTCTTTCTTTTTTTCAGCAATGCTTTTGATGCTTTAAGAACTCAACGGGGGTACAGTCACCAGTCCACCATAATAAAATGACATTTACTGAGATCTACTGTTTTCTTTTTAGAAAGGCTTATCTGCATATTAGAAATTTACACAATAAATGAGTATATGACCTTTTTCAAAAATTCATTGGTCCTCCATAAAGTTAAAACAAATGTTAAAAGGTAATTTTAAAAGTAATCAATGCGGAAGTCAGCATGAATGTGACATCTTTACTTAAAAATAGTAAGATCCTGTGAAATGGCAGCTCTCTCATAATATATTATAATCACAATGCGTGATGTACACCGTATGTTGCCAATTGTCTGGTATGCTTTTGCATATCAACCCATAAAAAATGATTCCAAGCATACCTCCCATATGCGCTTTCTTTCTATACAGAGCTCATGCTGTTTCTGCCCCACACAATGAACATATGGTGAATATCTTATCATATAGCCTCTTCATTCATACGCTAGAAGCTGTCAGACTGTCTATGCTACACTTGCTGGACTGTAGGGACACCAAAGCTTTTAATGAAAGGCGATCAGCAGAGTCACTAGAGAGTAAAACTTCACAATGATGGGCAAGGAGATCCTCTACACTTCTTTTATACCCACCTGAATCTGAACTCTTGGTTTGAATATTAAAGCAGTTTAAAAAACAGTATGTTTCTTCAGAATGAAATTCAATCGCTAAATACGTTCATTGTACGTTTACATTATACTGGTTCAAGAATTATTTCCATAGTAGTCTTTGCTTAATCAAAAAAGGCAGGAAAATAATACTTAACTAAAAGGGAAAATGAATCTAAACAGAACCTGTAACAGCAAACTTCCAACATGACTGAGAATTCTACACAAATGAGCTCCAGCCTCCCACTGCTGTAACAGCATTATTTTTCTAATTACATTTAACACGTGTGAGATTGTTTTCACTTGATATCATTTCTAGATAATGTAAGCGACCAAACCATGAAAGATGTGTTATCTTTTATCCGTATTTTAATTAAACACATTGTCTGACATCTCCCGTAAGTTATGCAGCATATTTCAGTGTTTTATGTACCAATAGTAAATCTGCTGCATAAACATACACATATACATCTGCAAGATTTTTGAAATGGACACAATAGAAGCTTATGAAGATGCAAATTACAAGATATAAGCACACAAACTGCAATATGTATTTATATTTTAAACTGTATACACGGTCATGATATTGAAGTTAAACTATCTCTACAAAATCTTTTTGACCATTGACAATTTCTCATATCCATATTTAATCATGTGATATGTGACAGAACATAGTAGAATCTGAACTGACCTGTCAATACACACCAATCAGCCATAACAATATGACAACCCACCATAACTCTTTGAGGCATGGACTCCACTAGACCTCTTAAGGCAGTGGTTCTTAACCTTTCTAGTGCTGTGACCCCTTGATAAAATTTCCCAAGTTGTGGGAACCCCTAACAGTAAAATTGTTTTTGTAGCCTGGATTGTCAGCACCCAGGGCAAGACAAGTAATTTGCACCCCTAACCCATGGACATTTAGCACTCCCTGAGTCCCTTCCACTCGTACAGTATTAAAACCCCACTTTCTTATCCTTTTTCCCTTTTATCTCTCTCTATACTAATTTCAATTTTTTCCCCATCCCTCTCGCTAGCCATCTTTCTTGTTCTTTCTCTTATTCTTTCTCTCTTTTTCTTTGCCCCCCCCCTTTTCCTCTGCTTTCCATGTATTCTCTATTCCTTCTCTTACTCCTTGGTGGGGGGATGAGTAGCAGTGCTGGCGGGGAGTTGGGATGAGTGGCAGTGCTGGCGGGGAGTTGGGATGAGTGGCAGTCCTGGCGGGGAGTTGGGATGAGTGGCAGTCCTGGCGGGGAGTTGGGATGAGTGGCAGTCCTGGCGGGGAGTTGGGATGAGTGGCAGTGCTGGCGGGGAGTTGGGATGAGTGGCAGTGCTGGCGGGGAGTTGGGATGAGTGGCAGTGCTGGCGGGGAGTTCTGATCAGAAACTTAGGTGCTCTTGATCAAGGTCATCTGCTGATCTGAGAACTGTAGTGGGGACTTTTAATGGCAACTAATCAAAGGTAGTGTTATTCACTGTGTTTCAGGATTCACTGGGTCTCCGACTTTGTGATGTCTTGTAGCAGTGACACCTATATCGAAATCAGGAGATAGGGTCTCCTCCAGCCTGGTGATTGCCTTGCAGTAAGGTGCATATGGAAGGGCAATGCGTATCACAAAGATTTCCCAACATACTTACTAGCTAGTCTGCAAAAAAACAAAACAAATTGACCCTAACAATTCACCATAAAAACAGAGGGTTTTGCTTGCACACACACTTGAAAATATATGCGTAAGCTGCATTGCCCACATCAAGGCTTCTCTGTGTACTGGCGTCCTAACTCTAAAATAATAATATATACAGGAAGCCCAGCACAAGGACAATAGCAGTTGAAAGCATCCAGTGCAGCCCAGCATCAAATTAAACCAACTGTACAAAAAAGTGGCACTGCACAAAACAATTGCCGGTAAAACAAACCAAAAAGGCAGCTGTCATTGTGCTGTTGCTGGTCATCCTCTGTGTCCTTGTGTCTTTTAGGAGAAGTGGGCTCCCTCCAGGCAAACCTGCCCTTAATTTATCCACTGCTTTATGTGCTACAATTTGGGATACTCTAATGCCACCTACACACACAACCGGACTTTCCGGCAGAAAAGGTCAGACGGAATCATTTCATCGGATATTGCGATCATGTGTGGGCTTCAGCTGACTTTTTTTTTTCAAAAAGTCTGATCGACCTAGAAATAGAACAGGTTTTAAATCTTTCCGATGGAATCAATTCATATTGGGAAAACCGTTCGGAGTCACAATCTCAAAAGTGCTACAACTAATTTCAGTTATATATTTTGCAATTAACTAATAAAATGTGTACTTACCAAGTCCTAATCGGAACACAAAATACTTTTTTTTCCCAACAAAAAATGTTTTTGATTTTGAATAAATAAGTAAACCACAACCTTGACAAAGCAACAGCATCAGGTTGGTTTTACAACACAGCACTCAGAACATGAAGGAGAGATAAAAGCAGTCAATATAAGGCAAACCTGGCAGTGTACCTCTAAAAAAATTAAAAAATAAATACATTTTACAGACAATTTGGTAATGCTTACCTCTAGAACTTTTTAATGAAAATTTAATCTATTTATATCTATTGTATATCTCGGCAAAGTAAGGTCTTTTTGTAGCAATTCTAGACTGCATTCAGTAGTCCACATTTGAAGAAGAACTTAAAAACAATACCTGCAGAGACGCGGGGGCAATCCGGCAGCATTGATTCCACAGAAGTGTCTAATGGTTCAGAGCTGGACACCCAGTTGCAGCAGTTCTGTAGACATATAACATATGTAGTATAAAACATTACTATATAAATAAAAATTAAAGCTGAAAAACAGCTATAAAAATACAATTTGATCCAGTGATGCATTCACTTAAAAATCACTACATTTATATTTACAACAGAAGTAGCTGAACTGAATTGATTTGAGGCTTCTGTAATTCCATGTTTAGCAGTACTCATAATGGCAGAGGTAGGGTCAGCATTCTGGCCACTCAGAGTTCTAAAACTTAGACCCCTCTAACACTGAGGCGCTTTTCATGCCTTTTGCGTTAAAATTAACACCATAAAAAAACACCTGAAAACTTCTTCCCATTTATTTCAATGGATGCTTTCACACTGGGACGGTTTGCAGGCAGGGTGGGGCAAAATGTCCTGCAAGAAGCATCTTTGGGGCATGTTTGGAGCGCTTTAAAAAGCGGCTCAACAATGCCCGTCCACTGAAAAGAATGGGAAGCGCTTCCAAAGTGCTTCAAAATCGCCACAAGATGTCTCTTTTCACTTTTTTGTTTTGGTCACATTGTCTCATGAGCTTAAAAAAGCACACAGCTAATGCTGCAAAAGCAATGCAAAAATGATTCGAAAGAGTCGCAAAAACACAGCTAAAATGCCCAGCGTTTTATGGCTAGTTTTTTAGCGCCTCTGTGTGAAAGGAAGAGATGAAACCATGGGTATGACCCTTCTGCAGTCACAAACTGGGTCATGTCCCGATTCAGGATCATTGCTGCTGATACAATGAATAATCAAAGATGGTGTATTGTATTTTAAAATGTATCTAGCACCATAAGTAAAAGTTTACACATCTCAAAAAAAAAAAAAAAAGAAGAGAACTGTAAGTGGCAGAACTGAGCGATCTTGGTCTTCAGGCTGCAAAGAGCTGGTGACTGTTAGTCACTGGCTCTCTGCCCCTCTAGTACTCACTGGTGTGCTGGGCTGTCGAGGAGCGGGAGCAGCTGGCTCAGGCTTTCAGGGGCTCGCTGAAAGGCTGATTGTTGGTATATTTTAAGAGCTTGGACCGACTCTGATATGTCAGCCAACCGTAGGTTTTAGCCCATTGTTGGATGAAAATGGGTCGCAAGAGTGCAGAATGAACTGCACTCCTGTGATCCATAGGAGAAGTACAGCCAAAAAAGCTATGGCTATACGTCTTTAAAAACGCCACAGATTAAAGTAGGACTAAAGGCAATAAATCTTATTAAATATTTTATATATATATATATATATATATAAAAAACCTTAATAACACGGTAGGGTAAATTGCATGGTGCATTGGCACCATGGGACACGGCAAGGCACAATTTAAAAAAAATGGAGGATTTGTTTCCGTACATACCCTGTGGGTACAGCAGCCCATTTAAAAGGAATGGGCTGCTGTACCCACAACATGTGGGCATAAACGCAACAAACATAAGTGAACAGAGGCTTACAGAACACGCCTGGGGCCTGCTGTTTTCTTATATTTTTAGGGTTTTCAGTTAGAGCTCCCTACTAATGTTCCTGCTTTGTAGCCAGCCAGCTTGGCGTGTCCTAATACTACAGGGGAATTCCTAGGTATTTCTATCCTTTTTAGCTGAGTTTGGCATATCATAAAATAAACTAAAATTCCAACATGGAGAGTGAGACCCTTATAACTGTAAGGTGATTTTCTATCCTGTGATATAAGACATAATTCAAGAAAAACTGCAAATAGACACTAGAAAAAAACATATTTGAACCTTTTGGTCCGCCAGGTGATTTTTTAATTCTATTCAGCCAATCCTTTGAGTCACACACTTCTGCCATACTGTACAGTCAGGAAATGTACATCTTTATTTCCCAGGTCAGCTGCCTGTGCCACCTACCTGCTTACTGGACGAAGATAACGATTCATTGGGGTTGATTTACTAAAGGCAAAAAGACTGTGCACTCTGCAGGTACAGTTGCTCCAGAGCTTTGTAGTTGAGGTGAAGCTTCACTTTGCAAACAATACTCAATCAGATGCAAGGAAAAAAAACAAACAAACTCTGGAGCAACTGTAATAGGTGAGGGCAACTACATTAAAAAAGTGTAAAGTTTTTTTGTCTTTAATAAACTACCAATTTATTAGATAATGGGGCTAAAGTGTGACACACAAAGTTTTAAACTGGAATCTATGCTTAAGGATGGTACATACAGGCCGAATATTGGCCAGTTCAAAAGAAACTGGCTGACATTTGGCCAGTGTGCACAGCAGCTAGCTTCTGTCGAACTGGCATGTTGGAAAACTTGCAAATGGCACTTGAAATGGCATCTGATCAGCACTCACAGTCAATGGCTGTGAGCACTGACCAGTGTGTTCTGGGGTGGGGGGATGAGGCAGTTCACCAATCAGAACACAAAAGCTCAGGCTTTAGAGAAAGAGGCCAAACATAATTACAAATATTTTGCGTGTATAGCTGCAGCAACCCACATAAGTTAAAATTATATTCTCGGTACATTATTAATTTATGAAATTTAATACCTTTGAATTCCAAGGCTTCATATTTGAAATCACTAGCAGTTTCCCCACTAAATAGCCCATGCAGGGCAGATAAGTAATGTCTAGCTATTGTATGCAGAAGCAAATCGGATACAGAAAAAGTGCAGCCACCGACATACAGTACCCCCCCCCCCCCCACACACACACACACACACCCCATCTCTCATCCACAGCAACATTCCATTTACAGACCATGTAGTATGCATGGTTTCCAGAATCCATCCCATAGGCAAGTGTTTGTATTTTCAACACTGCAATCACACAGCTTGAGAAAGACCACAAAAAGTCAAGATCACAATTTTAGTACAACATTATATATATATATATATATATATATATATATATATATATAATTTTTTTAATTTATTTTTTTCACCCAACTGTCAACAAGTAAATATAAGAATGTTCTTGATTTTTTTTTAATTTTACCCTTTGTATGCTTCAAAGCCTGCATGCATGCACTGTCAAGTTTATTAATGATGCCCCCCCCAAATCAATGACAAAGATTGAACTTAAAATGTTGATGAGTGTCAATAACGCTCTATCCGAAGAAGCGACTGGCATGAATTATTCTTTGAAAACAAATGTGAAAGGGATTATAGGCCATGTAAATACGACATTTTTGATTGATTAGAAAACATCCATCACAGACTTCTAACAAGAGAATGATACATTCTACAAATGTCGCACTGCCTCAGACACCAATACATTGACTCTCTTTGATGTTGAAGCCTGAATGGTACACAAAAAAATTATATTTCAAATAGAAGATACTGTTTCACTACTTTGTTTTGGTGTATCCTTCTGTGAATTATATTTTTTCTCTGAAAAAGTCCAGACAGTTTTCTCCCATCAATCATGTTTGCCAAAAAGAGAAAAAAAAAAAGGTTGATTGCTAGTCTGGTAAACAAGCCGGTATTGTGTATTTTTAGATGCTTGCTACCCTGCTTGTGCACCATGGAATCCATCCACGACGTGGAAAGATCCTTGACTGGTAGATCAAGTGTCTTATTGTATTTCTTTAATTCATTCTGTCTGGAAAAAGATGTCAGCTGTATAGCAGTGAGGGGAAAATCTGAAAGCCTTGAATCACCACCAATAAAGGCCAAGGAACGAAAGCTTGAATAGACTTGTCAAGGCAACCTACTGTTCAGAGTCCAGGGAGTGCAGCAAGAGATAAAGGGAACACGGCTATATAAGATTAGAAAGAGAACTTCAGAAAAAAAAGTGGCAAATCATTTTTAGTGTGCACATTATTTTTTAATCTTTAGAGTTTGTGCTTTTATCTTAAATATGGTACATCAATTAAACTATAATTACGTTTTTTATTTTGATTATTTTTGGTAATTTACATGGGGGTGGATGTATCAAGGGTTCCATGTTTATTTCTTGCAGAGTATATTCGTTGGCTGCAAGTTATTTATATAAATGTTGCATGTGGATATTAGCTAGCTGTCAAATGCTACCACCCCCTAAGGCCACAACATTTTAAGACAAGTCACAAGCTAGCAAAAGGAATGACCCCCCCCCCCCCCCCCCAAGAAAAAAACTGCTGCGGCAATGATAAGATGAAATGACATATCGGGAATTACAAATAAAAAGACAAAAAACTGCCCCCACAGTGGAAAATGTACCCGACTGTGGTGATTTAAGCACAAGGTTGGTTCATAAAATTAGCATTTGTTAGAGAAACACTCACACCTGTGCTGCTTTGCATTTATATAAAGAATGGGATGTTCTCTCTTTCCAAACCTTAAGCAAAGGACTTGAGATATGCATGCCATGATAGCGATTATGAAAAAAAAAAAAACAACATAAAAACAAATGTCCTCAAGCAGAAAAGGAGATTTTTCACATCCAACACTGCTGGTGTGTAGGGTGCCTACCTCTACTACTGTGTTCTGTGGTTCCATAGCGTGCAGTGGGGAACCAGGAATCTGCCCCTGTCAACCCCCCACCCTCCAAAGTGTGTAGGATGTAAAGATTCTGACAGAAGTAATAGTTCTGCAAGAAAGCAAAGGTCTGAAGAATGGGTGGTAGGATTTTTCACAGGGTCCTTTTTGTACCTTCTTTTTATAGTAAGAGTGTCTCTAAGAAAAACTAATGTATTTGTAATGTTAAGTGATTAACTCCAAGAATGATATTACTTATCTTATTTACATTGGGCCTGCCTGGCTACATCGAATGTGCTGGCGGGAATGCTCACATTCACTGTAGCAGTCTTTGCTATATACAGTCAGCACTGTCCTGTCCCTGGTGCTGCTAGAGCGACTAGCCATCTGTACACTACACACAGGGAATTGCTTGTTCCTGTACCCCAGTCATTTAGCAAATGTCTTGCACTTTTTTTCAATAAATACAAGGCATTCTTTAATTGGACAAGGTGGAGAGGAGGGGCGGATGATGTCATGCTCAATATCTTGTGAGATGACAGATGGCAAGTTGCTCCAGCAGCACCCATCAGTGACTGTATATAGCACAGTCTACTACAGTATGTTTTAGCATCCCCAGTGGCCCTCAGGATTTGACACATAGATAATTATGTAAACAAGTTGGCCTAATGTAGCATTAAAAAAATATAATGCGTGGAATGGTTTCAGCTGCCATTGTGCATCTGCTGGAAGGACTTTTTTTTCAGCTGGAACTTGGTGGAATTCAGTTCCACCACCTCTGGCTTAAGCCCTCTGCTTCCTGCTCACCACTATAACTTGTAAACATAGAAGCCCGGCGTCTGTATTTACAAGTCACAGCTTGTCACCCAATGGCTCCCACAGATCTGATCTCCTGAGCGGCTCCCACTGACTGCAGGATGAGGACAAGGGAGATGCAGGTGCCTGAGGTGCAGTGCGGATGCCAACAACCCCACAGGAATGATCCTCCTGCAAGTGAGAGAGGCGGAGCCTCCTACAGTGTGTGGGGAGGTACTAGGGAAGAAGAGGGGTGAAAGTAAGATGTGGATGGGGATGCAGAGGTAATCAGTTGTGAAAGAAGACTGAACTCTGCAATGTGTGTGTAGTGCACCCCTGAATTATGCATTCTGTATGTAGTGCACCCCTGAACTTTGCACCCTGTACTTGATATGTAATGTACTATGCACTCTTGGTATTTAATGCCCCTTTAAGACCCTCCCACTGCAAAATTTTACCATACCCACTATTTGATGGGGTTTGGAGGGTGTGTGTGTAGGTGGGGGAAGGGGGGTTTTGGGGGGGTCGTAATTGAGTTCTTGCACCTATATTATGAGGAAAAGAAGCCCCGTCTGCTGGGCATCAAATGTGTTCCTGCACCTTTAAGGAGGACTAATTTAAAAAAAGAAATAAATAAAAATGCCATAAATCTATCTCCTATTTTGTACACTATAAATTTTGTACAAACCAATCAATATACCCTTATTGCATTTTTTTTTTTACCAAAAATATGTAGAATACATATCGGTCTAAACCGAGGAAGAAATTACTTTTTTTATATATTTTTTGGGGATATTTATTATAGCAAAAAATATAGCTTTTTTTCAAAATGGTCACTCTTTTTTGTTTAGAACGCAAAAAATAAAAACCACAGAGGTTATCAAATACCACCAAAGGAAAGCTCTATTTGTGGGAAAAAAAGGTTGTAAATTTTGTTTGGGTGCAACGTTGCACGTACAATTGTCAGTTAAAGCAATGCAGTGCCGTATCGCAAAAAGCGCTCTGGTCAGGAGGCTGAAGTGGTTAAAAAATTTCAGGAGGTTCAATTTTATTGTAAACAATATTATCGATGGTGTGGTAAAGTTTTAAAAACCTTGGCTCTAGGTAGACACATGACACATACAGTGCATGGGAGCAGTCATTTTCACTTATTAGATTTACAGTATCTTCTTCCTGCCTAGTACAGCTTCACAGAGGTTCTGCTGTGAACATCCTCCCATTCTCACTTTAAAGGGTAAACTGTATTTTTTTTGGGGGTTGCTAAACAAACATTTAGTACACTGCACTGCAAAGGATTCACAGAGAATTCATTTTTTTTAAGAGAAAGCTCAGAACTAGTTATCTCCTTTCAGGTACATTGTCTCTCATTGAAACCAGGGACAAAGTAATACTGGCGAGGGGGAGACATGAGGAGAAGTCACAGTTATATGACCTTTATTTGTGATGAGCTCAGTAAACACCAGGCATTACACAAAAGAAGGTAAGTTCAATCTGGAAAAGGTGAAACGAAGCATAATGCACCACCTGTTGCCTGAAAAAGATAATACAATTTATAATTTTGAAATAGTTCATACTTTAAGGAAAGAATTATGTACTTTGAGGACCTCCCTTAAACCTCCTTTCAGTTTGTATGCAACCAGGCAGCCTTTGCACTAAAGTGTTGTGTTTTAAATGTTTAGATTTATCTAACTATGCAGAGCAAGAGCCCATCTGAGTCAATAACAATTTAATTAATTATTTAAAAACTGAACTCTAGGAATTATTTCTTTCATAAAGCATCAGTGGATGCCACGGGCTAGGCTACTATCCCCAGAAGATGTTCCTTAGCGATTAAATTGGTTAGGAGGAGCCTAATCATGACATCACATTCGCTGCCCAAAGTGCAGCGATTCTTGAAACGTTTTCAGTACCTTTCTGTAAAAAATAAATTCGACTCCAACACAGTATTGCACACGATATTTTTTTTGTTCCCTCTTATTGGCGGTACTATGGAAATAAAACTGAGAAAGTGTGGGTTATTTCTGGTCATACTGGAATTACAGAGAACTGGAGAGCAGTGATTTGTAGCATCATATGCCTTGATGACCTCCTATTATCTAGAGGTCTATAGCTTTATTGTAAGGTACCTGAGTACACTGAGGTGTGGGAGCACTTGGAAGCAACATTGGATTGCAGTATTTTTTCACAATATCATCTTGGCTGTTTGGCACAAACCTTTTTGACATGAACTTTAATTGTATTTTTATTTATAATGTATATGCACTATTGAAGTGGTTGGCCAGTCTCCTGTTAAAAAATTTAAAAGTCGGCCACTCACTTGTCCCACAATCCAGCAGTGTGCTCACCCCAGCCAGGTTTACCTGCTGTATTCTTTCCTTGATGCAGGTTATCTTAACTGTGGGCACCAAGCTGTGACAGCTTGCGGCTTCACAGCCATTGTGAATGGTCCTGCAGTCTTCTGGGACCTGTCACATGTTCCAGAAGACTGAAGGAAGGGGGGGGGGACTTCCACCTGCAATCGCCTGGGCAGTCGGGGAGAAGTGGTAGCGGGTACCTGTCAAAATAAGGTACCTGCTCGCCCCCACTCTACCCCTCAAAAGTGCCAATTCTTCAAGAGGAGCAGGGGACGAGTCCTTAAAGTGGTTGTAGACCCTCTCCTATACCCAGTGAAGTGAATAGCCACAGATGATACACAAAGATTAAACAAATCTTCCTACATAAGTTTTACATGTATATCTGCAGTCTTTCCCTTTCTACATTCTTTAGAAAGTGCAGATCACGTTACAAATCTTTCTTCCTCATTCATAAGTGGGTGTGAAGTCTGGGCATACACTGTGTGAAAGCTGATTGGAGGAAAGGCACACATCCTCCCCCCACATACACAGAGGAACAAAGAAACATGCAGAGCTGCAGTCTGAATAGACAAGCTCTCTGCTTATCCATCTCTAACTTCCCTCCCCAAATTTCCAGCTGCTTTCATCTCCTGTGCTGGAGAAGTTATCATGCTGAACGGAGCAGCAGAAAGACACGACACTCACAGCTTTGGAGAGAGATAAGTAAACACTACCAATATATGTGCCCAGGTCAGATTTCATGGATGGGGTTTAGAACCACTTTAAAGCGTAACTTCCCCTTTTGAGTGGCGCTTCAATTTAGGCAACTTTCATCCTATTTTTTTATATTTATAAACAACTTGCAGATAAACGAACCTTCTCCTACAAATTTAAGCGCTTTGGGATTAGGTGAAATTCCCACAAATAACCTATTTAAAACTGAAGCAGCTACCACATATGCCTGCCAATGGCAAGCAAATTCAATTTAAAACAAACAAAAACATTTATCAAGGAAGCGCTACATAAACACACAATCCTACTATTACGGGTGTGCTGTCATGCAAGTGCATATAAATTTTAAAGTCCAAAAATAATCGTTGCAGAGATGTGATCACTTCACATTAAGATTTAAATAGATTCCAACAAAGAGAGTAATCTCTTCTATTCCTTCCACATGGAACTTCCTGTCTTCCATGTGGCAAGAAATAGAAGACATTACTGAAAGTGGCAGCAGAGAAGCTCATTATTGGCTGACCCATCCTCCCGGCTGCAACAGGATTTGTGATCAATTATCCAGTGAGAGGACTGAACATAAGATTTTGTTATCTGTGCCTGTTATCTAGCGCAGTCCGGTAAGAGTCTTATTCATAGGGGGAATTTTTACCACCCCAACTCTACACGTGTGGAGGTGATGGTGGAATGGTTATATCTAGGACGTAATCGAGCACTCTATCTTTGTTGGACTCTATTTAAATCTTAATGTGAAGTGATCACATCTCGGCAACGATTATTTTTGGACTTTAAAATGTATATGCACTTGCATGACAGCACACACGTAATAGTAGGATTGTGTGTTTATGTATCGCTGCTTGGATGAATGTTTGTCTTTTTCTTTATGTATATGCATTGATTATTTATTCACTTGTTCTTTTCAGATGTATTTTTATTCATGGTTTTTAATATGAATTTATGTTTTATCATGCACATGATATGGGGAATAATTGGACACTGGATTGTGAAGGATAGTGCACCTATTTTTGGGCTGATGTATTTTTATCTTGTATTCTGATATTGGAGTGCTGCAGTCTCGATATGCTTCATTTACACCAACATGATTTTCAGTGCATTGTTATTTTGGTCCAACTTGGCCCAATATAAGTATGTATATTTCATACATGAGCGATTGCTGTGGAAGCTGCACATCACTGTAGTGGTTCCTATGTTGAGCAGTTTTCCATATACATAGTATCCATAGGAGGTCACTTGGCACAGCCGTCATTCACAGAATGCCTATGCTTTTTTTTATGAATACAAAGCATTCTTGACTGAATGAGATGAAGAGGCGGGGTGGTGTCATCACAATCTCCACCTTGTCTAATTAGTGAAGGCCTGGTATTCATCAAAAGAAAATACAAGGTGTTCTTCGAATAGCGGCAGTGCAGAGTGAGCAACTACCTGTGGGCACTATGCAGAAATTAAGCCTCTTGGTATAGCAAGTGGAAGTCTGTATGTCACTACTACAGTGATTTGTAACTTCTACAGTGATCATGATAAACAAAAATCATACCTACAGTTCAACTTTAAAGGAATCTTTACATTACATAGGTTTGGTAAATCTAAAGGAGACTGTATAATGAGATGTTTAGCAAACGTCTACTACGCCACTAATGAGCCGGGCTGAAACAAAACACTCTAATGACCCACAAGTTCACCTGGTAACCAAAGACCATATGATTGTTGCCATTACTTTACATTATGCATTAGCTCCTAAGCAGTGTTTTTATTTATTCATGAAAATAAAAATACTTTTTGACTCAAAAATAAATAGCATCAGTTAATGTTGACATGTGTCCTTGACAATTAACAGGGCATAGCAAATTTAATAAAATGTCTACTTTGAGACCTATAATCTGGTGGTAAAAATCTTCAGCATGCTAAAGACATTTAACTTTTGCCACTTCCCAAATTTTAAATCTATACTAAAAGTTAAATAAGTTTGTCAGTATGTGAATTGTTCTTGGACAGGAGGAAGTCCTAAAGTTAAATGAGTATATTTTTGTCAAGTCTCAGTGTGAACTACTACATCCACCAAAAAAAAAAAAAAAGATCTAAAATAGCCACTTTCCCCATTGGAAATTACTTGCCAATAGTAGTATGAATTTAAAGGGAATGTTTCATAGTTTCTAAGGTTGAATAAAGACACCAGTCCATCCAGTTCAACCTGAGTGTCTACAATTGTTCCTGTACATTGCACACTCAATGTATAGGAGTCTTTGAGAGTGCTTGAAGGCATACAGTTTATGACCCATACTTTGCTTTATATTATAATTTACATGTATATAAATTATCATTCATATAAAAAAAAAATTGTACTCCAATCTATTATAGTTTACTTTAAAAAGTAAAAGCAATTTCAAACCGTTTTTCTGTACTTTACCCCACTGCGACCTTGCCTCACATGTGAGAAATTCACTTTAATTTGAACCCCTATAATAACCCACATTTGGAACGTTAGCCTGTTGTACTGATAGCAAAGATTGCTGGTGTACAACAGCTTTAAAATAAGGACTGAACAAGTGGAATATCAGGCCGGGAAAAAAAATGATTCTTGACAGAAATAATAAATATGTGAGAGCCTTTTAATATGGCATGAATCACAGAAGAAATTTCTCTTATATGCCTATTCAATTTTTTTAAGTAATGGAATTAGTATTACCGTTGACAGACTACTGTATCAGAATCTTGTAAAACGCTATACATTAGCACACAATTAACACATCTTTTATGTGAACTGTGACTGGGGCTTGGGAGGGAAAAAAAAAAATCCTACACAGAGCACTGTCAAGATATGCAAATTAACGATTTGCTTTATCATTCATCTCAGCTCCTCATACATTGAAAATCCATGACTTGTATGCTTGCTAAAAATAGGCCAACAATGTTACTACAGAAAAGGTCTAAAACGACTCCCCCCCCCCCCCTCGTCTCTCAGTAATGACAGCAATTAGAGAATCAGACAAGCAGCTATTAGTTATATATTTTAAATATCATTCAATCTTTTCACACACCCTGCCTCCACCATGTTAAATCTCAAAGAAGATCTGGCTGCTTGGCCTTGCTTAAATAGAGTCAATTATAATATTATTATTATATCATTTTAATGCAGCTTTTACTAGTCGAGTAACAGTTTAATGTATATGCGTATAGGCAATTAAAAATATGCAGGAAAAAGAATAGCATGCAGCAGATAAAAGCGCCGCGTAGAAAACTTAACATATGAAGAGTCCCAGTAGAGCAAAACAAGCAAAATAATCTGTTTAATGTGGCTGATTGCAGCACTATTTAGTCTAGTTTGGTTCTTGTTCAACCTTTATTTTCGACTGCTCCCTGGAATGAAAATCATTACTTCAGGGACCTTTGAGGTCCTTAATTTGAGAGTATTTAATTGTAAAAATTACTCCTTGAGCACTTAATTGCTTGTGTATCCTCGTGTGACACAAGGACAGACTATAAATTCCCAATAATCATAACAGGTTATGACCCAGCAGAGCAACTGTATGCACTGTAAAAGATTGAGACCAGACTTTGTTGAATAAAATATCTACAAGCCTGCCTCTTAGAAAAGTGCTTCAGCTGAGCATTATTTTTGTCAAAAGGCTGACTAATTAGACAGCCACTTTATGAAAAAGACCCCCCCCCCCCAACAAAAATGAAAACAAATATACAGTATCTCACAAAAGTGAGTACACCCCTCACATTTTTGCAAATATTTAACACTGAAGAAATTACACTGTGCTGCAATGTAAAGTAGTGAGTGTACAGCTTGTATAACAGTGTACATTTGCTGCTCCCTAAAAATAACTCAACACACAGCCATTAATGTCTAAACCACTGGCAACAAAAATAAGTACACTCCTAAGTGAAAATGTCCAAATTGGGCCCCAAGTGTCAATATTTTGTGTGGCCACCATCATTTTCCAGCACTGCCGTCACCCTTGTGGGCATGGAGTTCACCAGAGCTTCACAGGTTGCCACTGGAGTCCTCTTCTACTTCTCCATGACGACATTACAGAGCTGGTGGATGTTCGAGACCTTGCGCTCCTTTTGCCTTCCGTTTGAGGATGCCCCCCAGATGCTCAATAGGGTTTAGGTCTGGAAACATTCTTGGCCAGTCCATCACCTTTACCCTCAGCTTCTTTAGCAAGGAAGTGGTCATCTTGGAATGAATGAATGAATGAGTGACTTGTATAGCGCTACCTATGCGAACTGAATTGCCTCAGGGCGCTTTCTTGCCACCAGAGTCCATCTGCGGCTTTGCGTGGTCCTTTACCCCGTAAGGTCCAGACACGCTTACGAACACATACAACATTGACATACACATACACACATATTAAGGCCAATTTTTTTTAGACAAGGTCTAATTAACCTACCAGCATGTCTTTTGGAGTGTGGGAGGAAACCGGAGTACCCGGAGGAAACCCACGCAGGCACAGGGAGAACATGCAAACTCCAGGCAGATGGTGTCGTGGTCGGGATTTGAGCCAGCGACCCTATTGCTGCTTGGTGAAAGTGCTAACCACTACACCACTGTGCTGCCCTTGGAGGTGTGCATGGGGTCGTTATGTTGGAATTCTGCCATGAGGCCCAGTCCCCGAAGGGAGGGGATCATGCTTTGCTTCAGTATGTTACAGTACATGTTAGCATTCATGGTTCCCTCAATGAACTGTAGCTCCCCAGTGACGGCAGCACTCATGCAGCCCCAGACCATGACACTCCCACCACCATGCTTGACTGTAGGCAAGACACACCTGTTTTTGTACTGCTCAGCTGGTTGCCGCCACACATGCTTGACACCATCTGAACCAAATAAGTTTATCTTGGTCTCATCAGACCACATGACATGGTTCCAGTAATAAATGTCCGTAGTCTGCTTGTCTTCAGCAAACTATTTGTGGGCTTTCTTATGCATCATCTTTAGAAGAGGCTTCCTTCTGGGATTACAGTCATGCAGACCAATTTTATGCAGTGTGCAGCATATGGTCTGAGCACTGACAGGCTGACCCTCCCACCCCTTCAACCTCTGCAGCAATGCTGGCAGCACTCATACATCTATTTCCCAAAAGCAACCTCTGGATATGATGCTGAGCACATGCACTCAACTTCTTTGGTCGACCATGGCGAGGCCTGTTCTAAATGGAACCTGTCCTGTTAAACTGCTGTATGGTCTTGGCCACCATTCTGCAGCTCACTTTCAGGGCCTTGGCAATCTTCTTATAGCTTAGGCCATCTTTATGTAGAGCAACAATTCTTTTTTTTCAGATCCGCAGAGTTCTTTGCCATGAGGTGCCATACTGAACTTCCGGTGACCAGTATGAGAGAGTGAAAGTGATAACACCAAATTTAACACACCTCATTCACACCTGAGACCTAGTAAGACTAACGAGTCACACGACACTGGGTAGGTTAAATGGCTAATTGGGCCCAATTTGGACATTTTCACTTGGGGTGTACTCCCTTTTGTTGCCAGTGGTTTAGAAATTAATGGCTGTATGTTGAGTTATTTTGAGAGGACAGCAAATTTATACTGTTCTACAAGCTGTACACTCACTACTTTACATTGTAGCAAAGTGTAATTTCTTCAGTGTTGTCACATAAAAAGATATAATATAATATTTTCAAAAATGTGAGGGGTGTACTCACTTTTGTAAGATACTGTATATATACCCTGTGCTACTGTTGGAAATAGTGGTTTACGCTAGATTTTGGAGGAAGGCGTGTGCTGCATTTATATTCGAGCCAGAGTTTGAGCCAGAGTTAGAGCTCAGAGCTCCACCCTCCTGAAGGAGGTCAGAGTGTGTGAAAGGAGCCGTGTGAGATGCTGAGTTACATTAAGGTGTCCTGGTTGGGAAAGAGTAAGGCCCAAGCCCAAGAGAAAGTCCACGAGGGACAAGAGAATGTCCATGTGGGACAGAAAAGCAGCTGGGGAGCTGTACAGAGATAGTCCAAGAGGACACCAAATGCTAGGAAGCTGTAAGAAAGATACCTGTGCATAAACACTGGGATGTGTTTCATGGTCAAGTGGACCAAACAAAGGTACTAAAGTTCAGGAGGAAACCTGAAGAGGTTCTTGGAGCAGTAAAGCTGCCACAAGAGAGCAAGGAGGCTGAAGGTATAGACCTGTATGAGTGTTGATGTTCGTTTAAGTAATAGTGAGCAGAAAAGCCCTGAAAACTATATCTGGCATGGAGTAAACTAACTATTTTGGTACTACTATTGAGCTAAGAAACCCTGATGGGACCCTCTCATCTCTTTGGTACATAACTATTAATCTTTTTAGTTGGCGGGAATAAAGGGGGGGGGGGGGCTGTGCATTCTACAGATTTAATATTAATTTAAAGGCTTTCCTACCACCAATGTAAGGGGTATTCTTCCCACTGACCCCAGTGTAATGAGTAATTTTTAATTTATCCCACTGACCACCCAAGTAACATGGCATTATAGCGACTACCAATGTAATGCCCATTCTTCCCACTGAGCACCAGTGTAACAAAACACTCTGTCCACTAATCACTAGTATAAAGGATGCCTTTCTTCTAAGGGGGTACTTCACCAATTAGCCATAAATAAAAGCATGTCCTTCTCCACTGACAACCAACATAAGGGGGCAGAACACTAACCACCAATCTAAGGGGACACTTTTCCACTGATCACCAACGTAAGAGAGCATTACTGCATTGACCATGTAACCAAACACTACAATCTGTTTGAAATTATTTTCTGACCATTAATATTATTTAGTTATCATACGGAGCAGGAAGTGGTAAAAAATTAACCATTCTTGGAATCAAATACTATAAGTATGCCAAAGTTTTAATTTTTGTATTATTATTTTATCTACAACTTACTTAAAGCGGTGTTTCGCTCACCACTGCAAAAATTCAAAGCCAGCAGCTACACATACTGCAGCTGCTGCCTTTTAATAATAGGACACTTACCTGTCCTGGAGTCCAGCGATGTTGGCACCCCAGCTGATGTTTCCATCAGCGGTCGGTTGCAGCTTCTGCCATTGCGGGTAAGGGAACCCAGCAGTATAGCCTTTAGGCTTCAGGCCGGGAACCCTACTGCGTGGGGCTCCACTCCTCTCTCCTACTGGCCCGGCAACAGGGGGAAGAGGGGGAAGAGGAGGGAGCCGAGCTGTGATGTCAATATCCGCGGCTGTTTCCGGAAGTGGGAACAGGATACCTGTCAAAGACAAGTATCCTATCCCCCCTCCGTCCGAAAGGTGCCAATTGTGGCACCGGAGGGGGGCAGGAAACAAATGAGTAGAAGTTCCACTTTTGGATGGAACTCCGCTTTATCCGACTATTTGTAAGCTATACATTTAACACTTTTACTGCTGCTGCAATAGCAGTTATGGTAAAGCAGAACTGTTTGCACACAGCAACCCTTAAGGCAGCTGCATTCTCTTAGGCTATATGCTCATGGTGGATGCAGCAATCATGAGAATATAGCAAAGTGTTCAACTAGACTCTGGCAATACATAGCTGTGATCAGCAACCCTTCACCACCACTGCCCTGTAGTGCATCCTTCACTTTGCAGCCTGTTCATAGATCACCACTGTGTGACCTCCTCCACTGAACTTAATCTGATTCTATCTGGGTACAATTTGCTGCCCTATTCTGTGTGTGCTCTCTGCTGCCTCTACTTTAAATTATTAGATTCCTCTTGTACGTCCTCCTTCCTGCAATGCTGCTCTTCCCTGGCCTTTGCTGGAAAGAAGAACGGCATCCTGGCTTTGTGCCGGTCTCATTGCTGGCTTTTCTGGTTAGAAGGGCAAGTGGAGAGATTGATAAACCTGCATCGTTTTCAGTATATGAATAAACATGGAAGAGCCCTCACAAAGTGCCTCTGGACCCCTGATGAAATCAGGGTAGTCATCTACAAGGGATTTTGCATCCGCACGCATTGAGCTTTGTACATAAACTTAGGCCGGGTTCCCACTATTGTGAATTGGATACGGGATCTCTACATCCATTTCGCAATAGCAGGCGAATGTGACCGTCTCTATGGAATTTGCACAGGAGCCCTGTGCATTTTTGGGTCAGTTTCAGAATTAAAAAATGAGGGCTGAAATTGGACCGGAAACGTTGAACCTGCTGGGAGCCGTGTCGGCATCCAGCGTTAACCCAGCCTTAGGGGCACCATGATGTTATTTACTTGCATCAGCACTGTCTGTCATATCATTTTTATTTTATTTTTTGTGACTCATGCAGATTGCAGAGGAAGGAGGGAACAGACAGGAAACACACTACGTGCAATGGACCGAGGCAAGTACACACTATACAAGGCTATGCCGTGTTCTTTTTCATATCAGAGGTTTACAACCACTTTATGTGATCAGACCCCTCTGATATCCTGAGCAGAAGCTTACACCCTGACCACCCCCAGGTACTTCTTATAGTAGTACGTATCAGAATCTATTTGTAGTTGGGTGTTAGTTACTACTGTCTTAGGATGACCATATATGGATAGAATTTTGAACAAAAATTCTTCTCAGGAAAATTTGTATGAAAATTCTCAGAACAGAACATTTGAATGTCATTCGAAAGATTGTGTTTGCTTTTAACATTTGATTCTGGAATGAATGGACTTTACCAAACAAAACCACATACACTGTTAAAAATCAGTTTCTTCGAGAAAATTTTCCATCCTTTTCCTTTGAAATTTCTTGTCACTGCAGTTGAAAAAGAACGTTGATTTGATCCACTAATGATTACAAAAAGGAACACTTTCTTAGAGCATTCTTTTCCTAAAACTTTTTGTTTGAAATTATACCCATCTATGACCAGATTTAGGTTCACAGAACTATAGGTCTTGATAATGTATTGTCACGCAATTCTGCTTATCACTCTCCTGATTCAGGGACATCAACAGGGGAGACCGATCTTCCCCTATATATCATGCATGGTCAAAGAGGTGACAGAGCTACCACTGGACTGAGCTGTTAAAGTGGTAGTAAACCCAGAAGCAAACATTTATTATATTGCAGCTTACCATTTCCTAAATGTGATGGCGGCATTCGTTTTTTTTAAGCTTTCATTCTTTGATTTTCATGTGGTGATCCAGTAAGTCTGCCGTTTTTCAAAAGAACAATTTCTCCAGCAGACTGTACCAGTTATAGAAATAAGACAAACAATTTAACACTAGCAGGGGTGCTTACAATGATCAGATTTCATCTTACACCTTTATCCCAAAAGGAAAAAAAAACTTGCTTGCTGTAACTGTTTTTAAAGTGTTAGCTACAGTTTGGCTTAAATTTGTTAGTGTGTTTAAATCTGCTAACACAGATTCGGCCCCATGGGGCCACGAGAGCATCTGGAGTGTCCACCAGAAGAGCCTCTGACTCTGCTAGAAACCTCAGTGCCATTTTTTTCACTCCTAAAATGCATACGCATAGAGGGCCCACCGGAGGATGCTGGCTACTGTCAGGGCTGCCAACACACTCTTCGTTCTGCCCTGATTGGCATAGACCACCGCCGTGGCATCGTCTGACTGGATCCATACCCGGAGCCCTCAAAGTCGACCTCCATGATCCACACATAATCTGATCACTCGAAGTCCCAGGATATCGAACAGCAGTCTGGATTCCTCCAGTGTCCAACGACCCTGAGCAGAACCCAGTCCCAGGACACCACCCCACCCAGATAGACTGGCATTGTTGGTTACCAATATCCAATACAAGGGGAGAAAGGATGTGCCCTGCTGAAATCCCAGGAAGCGAAGCCAATAGACCAGGGACACCCGGTTTTCTGGCTCGGCCGAATCTGATAGCCCAGAGACCTTGGGCACCTTAAGCCAGGATCTCCCCTGAAAGGAGCTTGTATGGAACTGCGCAAATTGAACACCTCAAATGTAGATACCATCAGGCCTAACACCCACCTGCAGGACCACAGGGAGGCCCACCTGCAAGATAACAGTAGTTAAAACGCAGCCTGCAACTTCTGGAGTTTGTGCAGAGGAAGAAACACTCTGGCCAGAGATGAAACCAGAGTCAGACCCAGATAATCCAATTTTCTGGAAGGAGCCAGAGCAGACTTCAGGTAGTATAGAGGCCAACTGAAAACTGAGGTCTGTATAGCGAGCTACGTTGCCCCTCAGGGTAGCCGAGGACTCTACTTGCAGAAGAAGATAGTCCAAGCAGCCCAGGACCGCAATCCCTCACTTACGGAAGCATGCCAGGACTGGGGCCAACACCTTTGCGAGTATGCGAGGGGTGGAGGCGAGACCAAAAGTCAACACCGCAAGCTGAAAATGCTCTTTTCCCCCAGCAAAATGGAGGAAGTGTTGGGCACATATTGGAGAGCGTAAATAAGCACCTGTAATTTTGCAGAAGCCCGAAAGTCCCCATGATGAAGGGATGCCACCACCGTGTGGATTAATTCCACTCTGTACCCACTGTACCCAAGCATACACTGAAGCAACAGCCCCAAGGGGAACTGCCAACAGTCCAGTGACAGATGCCAATTGAAAGGAAAAAAACCTTTTTGGGGTTCAAGGTCGGAACACTAGGACATAGGTGAGGGTGCGCCTTCATGCTGAAGGGGTCCTGTCTGTGGGTCTAGGGAGCCCCGCTCTCATCTCGCCAGACCAGGTCCATTGCATGCCAAGAAGACGGACTGCATCCGCTATGAGGCCCTTTTCCCTCATTTTAGACTGTGGAAGACATTGACACTTCCCTTCTGTGAGGCTTGTAACAATGTCATCCAGGGTAGCCCCAAATAACTGCCTTGAAATGGTAACCTAGTCAGAGATTTTTTAGAAGCCCAGTCCGCAGACCAACACTTAAGCCCCGATACATGTCTAAGCACCACTGCAAAAACAGAGAGCTTAGCAACCAAGGGAACTGCGACCAAGAGGCATTGCATACAAACTGCAGCCCCCAGAGCAACTTGTCCACCAACTCAACAAAAGCAGAGAGAATCTGCTCCCCCTTCAGGTATGTTAGCTGGATCCTTAAAAGCCGGAGACTCCTCCCAGAATTATAGTCGTCTTGCGCACCCTAGAGACAAGGGATCCACTACTGGTGGAACAGTCCACTCCTTAAGGATCCCACAAAGGGGTACCTCACAGCAAAGCATCTTCGGAACCACAAAGGGACGCTCTGGACACTCCCAGTCTTTAAAAAACATCCCAAAATAGGATGGAGAAGGGAACGCTTTTGCCATGCGAGACAGTTTATGAGTGCCAAAGGGACCGGCAACACAGCTGCATCCTCCATCTTTAAAGTTTCCCGTACAGATGTATTAAGGGAAGCAACCTGCACCTTCTTGTGCCCCACTGCAGTTGTGGAGGAACAACTTCACTAACTGACAGGTCAGGGAGTGTGGCCACCAACCCCGCAAGGTGAGCCGCATCCACAATGGCGGAGCCAGACATAGGATCAGTCGAGAACAACGAGGCAGGGGAGGGTGCCATTTACTAGCCTATATGCCCAGACGGCACACAAAGAACACATGGAGGCCGCTGACTGAGACCTCCGGCGCCATAGGCCCCCGCACAGGAGCGTCGCCGAGGTCCCACACAGGGGGCGCTGACCCAGGCTCCTCACAAGGAGCACTGGCTGAGACCCTGCGCTGGGGCACCTACTAATACCCCACACAGGGGACACCACTGGGCCCTTCACAGGGGGCACTGGCTTAGGCCCCTCATGGGGGGCATCCCCTGTCCAGTAGTGCTATGTCACGGCCGACCTGCACGCTCTTGCTGGCCAGACTGGAGAGACCACTGGATCTTAATGTCCAGCCCGTCGCCCAGTCTGGCAGTTGATTGTAGATCTCACAGGAAAAAATCCAAGAGAAAAAAATTAGTTTAAAAACCAAAAACAAAAAATTGCAAGGACCAGAGATCCCAGCATGGAACTAGGTCCTTACTTCTGACTAGGCAGAAAAAAACTGAAGGCCTATAGCAAAGAGAGGGTGTATATCACCTAGGACTGCCAACAAGCGTAGCCAAGTCTATTTCTGTCTAGTGTCCTACTCCTGTTGGGGGGCGATATAACCCTATGGTTCTTAATATGGAAGCGCTGTGTCTGTCAATGAACGAATGATATATACTGTTCTTTTTGGTTTTGTGTTTAATACCGCTTTAAGACCCAATACAGATTTTTTTTTTTTATTGTACTCCTACTTATAGTTAATGTTTAATGTTGTTTGTTTTATTGATGGTTTGCTGATGATAGTCGCTGCAAACCTGCCTGACATCCACCTACCTTCCAAAGATGAAGGCAACATCATCGGGTTTACCTTCTTTATGATGCTCCTTGTATTAAGAACGTATTGGTTGACAGTGTTTTGTTTCTATATCCTGTATGATTCTCTTTACAATGTTTACTCTTTCCTTTCCCCTTATCTCCCGAGCCTTGAAGCACATCCCTCCTGCATGCCTTTGTTTACCTTGGGGGGGGGGGGGGGGGTGACAACTCATATGACTTTTCAATATGTCACTGAAGTTGTTATCTTTGAATGTACAGGGACTCAATTCCCCAAATAAGAGAACAAAAGCATTTTGCTATTTTCGGTCAAATCAGGCAGACATTTGACATATGTAACTTGACAATGAGTATATTTATCTTGTTATCATATTATGGCCCATATACCAGACAACAACATTTCTTTATCCACCTTAGTAATTTGATCCATGTGCACCTCAAAGGTACTCTTATCCTCTGTGGTGACTCCAACACAGTGTTCCATCCTACTTTAGATACAAAAGCCACCTTTATGCCTGCATTGTCACCAGAGGCTGACAATTCCCCCCTTCCCACAGCCTTCCCCTGAACTGTTTCTGCCATCACACCTTATTGGATTGCTTGAAGGGAATTACACCTATAGTATATAAACTATTTAAATCATTCCCAATCCCAGATCTTGGGCTTGAGGATGTTCATAACTGGCACAACCTGTGTCTATCAGAGCAATCTGAGAAACAACTAATTTTTAATTATAGGAAACAAACCAGATACTCTTGGGCAATTGACTTAGAAATACTACATGAAGTTTTAAACCTATTTGATTAAATATAAAAAGATATTGGCCTTAAAGCCAACCCTGATCAAGTATTGCAGGAATTTTTTTATTTCCCTATGCAAATTGCACAACCTTTGACATGTACCCAGAGGCATAGTCACTTGCCTGAATGTCCATCTGACCAGGCGGCAGCTGCTGAAGACACCAACAGCTCTGAAGGAATTGGGTCTAATGAAAAGGGGAGGAACCTTTTCCCGTAAGTGTGTAGGCCCTGGAAATTATTGGCTGATTTACCTTTCAATGGTGGAGTGGGAGGCAGGGTGTACTCCAAGAGGGTTCATGGGCAAAGAAGTCCTTCCATGTGCAATGGTAAATCTTACAGGAGTTGGATATCCTTCCTCTGAGTAAGGTGGAAATGACAGAGTCAGAGATACCTCCTTAAAGTCAATGACTGAGAAGCAAGATGGAACAGGGGTCCTTGGGACAGTAAATTCAGTCTGGGCCAAGGCTCGTCCACCAGTAGTCTGAGTATGTCGGTGTACCATGTTCTTCTCAGCCAATGTTTTGCAATGAGAATCAAACACTTTCTTCCTCTAACTATTGTAGCAGTCTAGGGATGATCTTGTTTGGATGGAAGGACAAAACCAGTTGGAATGGAGTACAAGGAATCATCAGAGCATCTACTGTAAAGGCTAGAACAAATTTGAACACATTTGTTCAGTTTTGTTGTTGAACCACATCTGGTTTTCCTCCCATTTGACATATTTTGGAAACCTCTGGATTTAGAGACTATTTCCCTGGCTCAAGGCATTGACGGCACAGAAATTCAGCCTGCCAAATGTTCACTCCCAGAATGGGACTGGCCAGGGTATTGAAATGTAAGTTTCTGCTCATGAGAGTATTAAACTAATTTCTGTCAGGACTGCTAGGCCTCTTCTGCCCTCTTAATGGCTAATTAATGTCCCTGTCGTGGCGTTGTCTGATTGAACTTTGAATAGATGAACTTGTAAAAGGAAGGTCCAATATTGTACAGGCAGTCTGATGGCTCTCAATTCCAGGATGTTAACGGGTAATCGTGACTCCTGTGGGGACCATGTCCCCTGAACAGTCAAGGAGTAGTAAACTCCTCCCAGCCTGAAGAGCTCGCATCTGTCATTACCAATTACCAAACCTTGTAAAGGAAAGACTTTCCCAATGCTAGGGCGGGTTTGTAGAGCTACCTTATTAGGAAGATTTTTGCTTGACTTGACAGATAGCATTTGAATGGGACTTGTTTGTTTCACATCTTTAGGATGTTGGATTAAAAGGGGTCTGGAGTAAATTTGAGCAGAGGGAACTGCATCAATGGAGGCCACCATTAGGTGCAGAATCCTCACAGAGAAGCCAATTTAGGGGTGTCATTTTGACCTTAAGGTCCACAAGCCAGACCTTAACTACTTCCCATCCGGCCAATGTACATATATATTCAGGAACGTCCTTCAGAAGGAGGGGGATCGTGCACGGACACGGCGCATCTCCGATCGGCAGGAGGGCTCTGTGATAGGCCCTCCTGTTCACATGATGGCTATATCCAATCACAGCTGTCATGTGATGTAAACAGCTGGTTGCTAGGCAATCCGCTCTCCTCTCACACGGAAGTTGTCGCTGAAGAGAGGAGAGCGGATCGCTGCAGCCGGCTGGCGAGTTGTTTTTTACAGCTTTTTACTCACTGATCACCAGTCTAATGTAAACACAAATGTGAAACACACATGTCCCCAAAACACACATGTCCCCACACAATGTCCCCACACAATGTCCCTAAGACACACGTACCCAAATAATAAAAACACCTGCCCCCCACATATGTCCCACTATAATCACATGTCCCAATGATTATCTGCACACATATGTCTGTGATCACCTGCGCACAGCTGTACATGATCATTTGCGTACATATGTCCGTGATCACACAAACCAATTATTATACACTTAACAGATTTTTTTTTTTTTTTAACAAAAACATGTAGCAGAATACATTTTGGCTTAAATTTATGACAAAATTTGATTTTATTGGATTTCTTTTAAAATAGAAAGAAGAAAATATTGTTTTTTTCCAAATTTCCACTCTTTTTTCGCTTAAATCGCAAAAAAATTAAAAATGGAGTCATGAATAAATACCACCAAAATAAAGCTGCTTGTGCGAACAAAATGATAAAAATTTGGGTACAGCGTAGCATGACTGCACAATTGTCATGGAAAGTGTGAGAGCGCTGAAAGCTGAAAAATGGTCTGGGAAGGAAGGGGGCGAAAGTGCCCTGTATTTTAGTGGTTAAGGAAGCAACTTGTCCCTGATAAAGGACAATTCTGGCTTGGACTGAGTTCAAAATTAAATCCAGGTACCGCAGACAGCGTAACAGTTGACGTTAGAAAGTTGGCTATTCAGTCAAAAGTTTGAAGGACTTGGGCGGTCTCTTAGACATTGGTAGAAAAGGTCCTGGCCAAAGAGTCCTTTAGCAAGTGGTAACTTAAGACATGAATGCCTTGGGTTTGTAGAAGAGTCAGAAGCAAAGCAAGAACTTTTGTGAACAATCTGGGAGAAGAGGAGAGCCTGAATGGCAGTGTCACAAACTGGAAATTCTGGTCTCCACAGCAAAATGCTGAAAGCACTAGGTGCAATGAAAAATGGAAATATGCAGATTGGCATCTTGTTTGTCAACTGGTGCAAGAGAATCCCCATGTCTGAGAGAAGCATTGACAGATCTTGTGGATTCCATCCACAATTTTGGCACACAAAAAATTCACAAGTTCAGTATTGTGCATATGCCAACAGACTCCCCCAATACCAAAGAGTGGGGGTGCCCCTTCATTGGCAAGAGGGCTTCTGTAAAGGCTATGTGTGCCAGGGCTTGTGATGAAAGCCTTGGTTTTGAGGCTGATGCCTGGGGAGAGTGGAAAGATCCCTTTCTTTAAGAGGAGGTAGAAGCTGAAAGAGTAAAATACTTTTACTTATGGGATAGGAGTTCCTTAACCCTAGTAACTCCTTTGATTCATTTGGGATGAATGTTTCTTACAAGTATGTTCAGCAGACCAAGCTCTTAGCCACAAAATCCTGCACAGAGATGAGAGAAATTCTTGTGACTTGTGGAATTACTTTTTGAATAGCCTCTCAATGCATCACAACACCAAAAATGCAAAAAACTTTTTTGTTGTAGTGCACTGGATACAGCATATTCCTTGTGAGGGGCTGCCTTGTGGGTGCACTGCCCATTATTGTATAACGCACTAGGGTGCTATTCACAATGAACAGCACCACAATGTACCTTACTTCAAGGCATGCACTCTTGCCTCCTTGCACTCCTACATTCTTAGGCCCCATTGACACCTGCACATTTTAGGTGTGGTGCATTATAAAAAAAATTCTGCTGAATCTTTGATGTGATTTTACAAACATGCCCATTATATAGAGCTGCTCAATGGTAACATGCCTAAAAGACATGTAAACAGTGCCTAATATGCATCACGCAAATATGAAGTAGCCCTAGCAATCCAGATGCTCACCGAAAACCCAAGTGCCTGATCCTGCCAGGAAGCAGACACTGCACAGTGCACACAGGTAATCATATTTCCTGGTTTGCAGCTGCACAGATTGGGAAATGTCTCACTGCCTGTGATTAACCGTGTGCAGTGTCGGCTTCCTGGTGGGATCGGGCATGTGGGATTTCGAACACGCCAAAGCCCATCTCTAATGAGCAACAACATTTATGGAGGTCTGGAAATGAGAACAAATGTGACTGCGAAGACTATGGCAGTCTGGGAAACAAAAGTTTGTGGGTATGGTTGCCATCTCATCCCTTTAAACCCAAACACATAATAATTACATAGGTTCTGTGGCTGATTAAGGTGATTAAGGTGGTAATTAAACTCACTTAGTGCCTTATCTGCATTTAATTAGCCTCAGAACCTGTGTAATTCATATGTGTTTGAGTTTAAAGGGATGAGGTGGCAACTCTAACTGTGGGGTTGATTTACTAAAATAGTTATAAGCTGATTGGCCTACCATACACAGCTGCACCAGATTTTGCACTCTCCAGTTTTAGTAAATCAACCTCTATGTCTGGTGTATAGTAACTAGCCATGGCTGCCTGATTAGATTTAAAAGAGGCATGTATTTCTTTAATATGGCGGTTTCAGGCTTGTCGATTATCATCAGGGCAAGGTAAAAAAAAACTATAGCAAGTGAGGTCATGGTGAAGCATCCCTCTCTAGAATACTACTAATTCTGTCCTTCTAATAAAGAGGGCATTCATATGTTCTCACTCCGATCACAAATTCAAAAGAAAAGTGGCTGGTAAGTGGGGCTGATCAAGTCTTTGCAATATATAGCCCCTGAGCAAATGGATATCAATATAAAATCCTGTGGCTTTTTTCTGAAATTTAAAAACTTTTTTTTTTCATGTGATAACATTTTTTAACATTTACAACACTCATATATGGCAACAGACAAACAGTTATTACCTCTCTCATCCATTCCCGAATTGTTTTATTGGCTTCCTGATGCCACACATTGTGAACGGAGTCTGTCAGAGCCACAGCACTGACCTTACTTTTCACATCAGCTTCACGCTGAATCATCTGTTCGGGAAAGAACAAAAAAAAGGTCTGAGAAACATATGCAAAATGTAGGATATTAATCCAGCTGTGTTATAGATTGAGCAATTATTCAAACGTAGACTTCCTGTGTTTAAACCAACTTTGATGGGGTCCTAGATTAAAAGTTTGTGTAGCTAAAGACTAGCAGAAAACGAGAAAATGACAATGCTGTTTTCTATTATCAATGGGTTGAGAAATGTCCACTTCAGAGGCTTGCATCTAAACCTAACAAAACAATCGTATTACCGCTTCACCAGACAAGGTTTTCAGAGAGTTTTTATTTTTATTGCAACACAGATGACCTTGTTACCTTAGTAAAAGGAAACAAGCAAACACGGTGTGATAGGAACTGCTATACCAGTTTTAATATAGTTTAAACCACATACAAATGCCATACATTCCTGTAGCTGCATTTACATTGCAGTACCTACTGCCATTATTTCTAATTAATAAGAAAAGGAAAGTAAGTATAGCTGTATATAAGACTTATTGATTAGATCAGTGTTTCTCAACCTTTTTTCACCCTTTAAATTTATGGACAGTTTGGAGTCACCTCAGTCTAAAATGTATAAAAACGATTCCAGTCATTTTACATAATGCATCCACACATGTAAACACCCAATATCAGAAGTGATTTATTCTTCCAAAGCAAATGCACCTTTGCACACTGGTACTGACTAGTATTCCAGTGTTTCTTTTCTTCCTCAGTTCCTCTCCATCACTCAGCTAATGTGACCCCAGTGCTAATATAGAGGGACAGGGGAGGGGTAAATAAGGATACTGTGCAGTCAACCAACATCCTCTTTATCAACTGAGGATGTCATTGGTTGTTTGGACGCCGGTGGCAGGGTCGTAATGGTGCACAATGAAAACCTGTGGCTTTGTGTAATTAAAAGGCAGGCTTGACCCACTCGCTGGCTTATGTACAACTTTTGGGCAAAAACTGAAGGCATCCTGGTTTAAAAAAGCTGGATTAGATGTTTAGGACTATTCATTGGGCAGCACGGTGGTGCAGTGGTTAGCACTTTCACCTAGCAGCAGTAGGGTCGTTGGTTCAAATTCCGACCCCGACACCATCTGCCTGAAGTTTGCATGTTCTCCCTGTGCCTGGACGCCGGTGGCAGGGTCGTAATGGTGCACAATGAAAACTGGTGGCTTTGTGTAATTAAAAGGCAGGCTTGACCCACCCGCTGGCTTATGTACAGTTTTTTGGCAATTTGTAGGCATTTTGCCAAGGCACCCCTGAAGAAAACTGAAGGCATCCTAGTTGAAAAAAAGCTGGATTAGATGTTTAGGACTATTCATTGGGCAGCACGGTGGTGGTGTGGTTTGCACTTTCACCTAGCAGCGATAGGGTCATTGGTTCAAATTCCGACCACAACACCATCTGCCTGAAGTTTGCATGTTCTCCCTGTGCCTGCGTGGGTTTCCTCCCACACTCCAGACATGCTGGTAGGTTAATCAGATCCTGTCTATAAAAAAATTGGCCCTAGTATGTGTACGTGTTTGTAAGCACATTGAGATCCTTCGGGGTAAATGGCCGCGCTATATCAAGATGCAATTCAACTCAATATTGCTAATAAATCACTTCTAGAGTTTATTGTCATATAAAAATTGTCACACAGAAAATGCGATTTTCCAGGGATATTTACAAAATGAAACAACCTGTTCCTCCCAATAAAACAGAAGTGAGGGAAAATTTTCCAATGGTGACACCTGTGCCAGTTGTGCCAGTTCACTGAACTGAAGGGAATTTCACCAAACTTTTGAAAATCTTCTCTAATTTCCTTTCGCGTTTTCTACACAGGAAGTGAAGAGAAATCTCCTCACCAGGACAAAGGAAAAAACCTAAAGGTTTTAATTCTTCCCTACACTAAAAAACAAAAACAAACAAAACCCCCATAAAACGTTAACACTTATGCTGATGATCACACAACCAAAACCATTTAGTGCATTTCACATAGAGACAACAGATATTTAACTTCTTTCAGGTAGATGGACCCCATATAACAGTTGGAAAAAAAGGATTATCTACACAATCAATGTGCAGGGCTGTTGCGTAGAATGCAGACCCTGTAAACAAAGTAACAAAAATGTCTGTCCCATGCATGCATGTAAATGATTACAGAGGCACAGTTTTTATTTATTATACAGGATTTATATAGCACCAGTTTGGGCAGTGCAATACAATTCAATACAAGAGGGTTAGGAGGGCTCTGCTCCTGACAGCTTACAATCTAATAGTTTTTAAAACAATAATCAATGAATAACATTATTTAGATTATTTGCAATCTTATCTCTTTTAAAGGTATATACTGTATTATAGGAACTTGTATTAAGATAAATATTTGAAGTAGTCAGCAATGGCAGTCTACATATTTTCACAGTACAGCTTTCTTTTTAGTGGGCAACTTACAAACCAGTCAGGAAAACCTGGCAAGTCATACTGTATACTAGATATACAGTACAGTACTTTAATAACTATTTTTGTCCACTAGTTTACAAAGGGGCAAGGTGTCAAAGAAAAAAAGCTGTAAAAAGTGATTTAAAAAAACTATATAAAAACAAGGAAAGAACATTGAAATATGGTAATAAAGAAGAAAATGGCAGAAAAAAATTAAATAAAAAATCAGCCACCACAAAGGAACTGCTTAATTTTTTTTTAAAAAGCGGTCTTAAAGGAAACCCCAATAACCGCCATTCCAGCAATACAGCTTTAAATTTGCCTATGTTCCTTCTGTACTCCACACAGAGGGTTTATAAGCTAATGCCCTGTACACACCGGCAGATTTTCCATCGGAAAAAACTTGGATTTTTTTTCGGACGGAATGCTTCTCAAACTTGGCTTGCATACACACGGTCACACAAAAGTTCTCTGACCTTTCGACCGTCAAGAATGCGGTGACGTACAACACTACGATGAGCAGAGAAAATGAAGTTCATTGCTTCTGAGCAAATTGTTTCCGAGCATGTGTAGGAATTTTGCACGTCAGAATTGGTACAGACGATTGAAATTTACGATCAGAACTTTTTCCGACTGAAAAATAGAGAACCTGCTCTCAATCTTTTGCTGGCTGGAATTCTGCCAGCAAAAGTCTGATGGAGCATACACATGGTCGGAAATTCTGACCAAAAGCTCACATCCGACTTTTGCTGGCAGAATTTCTGATTGTGTGTATGGGGCTGAGGCTGCTGGGAAAATTGTAGCATCCAGGCTGTCAGAAACAACCCACTGTAGTCCTCTGGGCTCTAGAGTCATCATGATAGCACCAGAATCACAAGTGAGCATTATGGGTAGTGGTTTGCAGGCTAATGTAGTCCACTTCCTACCACTGATTATTCAGCCAGCTGCCAACATTATTTCCAAGGACTCGTAATAGAATTGTGGTGTAGCAAGATGCAGCTAAGTCAACAATCAAGCCTCATACACACGATCGGATTGTTGGCCAACAAAACCATGTCCTTTTGTCCCAAACTTATCTTGCATACACACGGCCACACAATTGTTGGCCAACAGTTACCAATGTAGTGACGTGCCACGTTGTTTTTTTAGCTCTTTAGTGCCACCCTTTGGGCTCCTTCTGCTAATTTTGTGTTAGTAGAAGTTTGGTGAGTGTTGATTTGCGCTTTTCAGTTTGTTTCTGAATGGCCAGCCATGTTGTGGAATTGGAGGAGATAACTTTGCCTTGGAGTTATTGCTTTAACATAATTTTTTTGATTGAATAATGATTTGATTTGGTATATTTTTGGATGCACAGAAGGCACTTTTTGGTTAAGTTCTATTGGCAGATAGCATGTTTGTTTTCTTTTTTTAATGCACAATAAAAAATGTTTTGGGGGGGGGAATAAGACTTGGCTATGTGTTTTACTTCAAATTACATTTTGGGAGTAGGCAGTTACAGTTTAAAAAAAATACAATGTAAAATTGACAAGGGACAACAACATAGTTGTATCTTTGGTCTTAAAAACTACAGGACAATGGAACTATTCTTGATATCACTAGGAAAAAAAAGCCTTTGAAAAGTTGTTTGCAACAACGCCATCAGTATCACCAGCAAAGCAGCTTCATTATTATCTCATTAAAGAAGAAGAGAATGTGCGCTGCATTTTGAGATTTCATAATTTTCCGCATCACAAATGTTAATTCTCCATTACGAATGCTAGTTTACAAGACCAACCGCTTCTGGCTCATCCTTGTTTCCGAGCATGCGTGTTTATACTTTGGACTTTTGTCCGACAAACTTGTGTACACGCTCGGAAAATCCGACAACACACATTCGTTCGCGAAAAATTTGAAAACATGCCGACCAACATTTGTCTGCAGAAAATCCCACAACAATTGTCCAATGGTGCGTACAGATGTTTGAATTTACCGCCAACAGCCTGTCATCGAACATTTCCCATCCGATCATGCGTACGGGGCTTAAGGCTCTGTTCACACTGGAATTAAAAGCAGGAGTTTGAAGTGCACTTTTAAAAAGCCTTAAACTCCTACTAAAGCAGTCTACAATTGATAACAGACAGCATAAAGTGCTTTTCACACATCAAAACATGAATTGTTTGCACTGCATTGCTGCTCTTCAAAAATTAAGCTTCATGTGGAGTTTGGAAGGAGTCGAAGCATTTCAACTTCTTCCATTCATGTCTATGGTAACGCACCGTGAAAACGGCGGCATACGTTTGCTGCTCATTAGGCCTTGTTCACAACAGCACCCTGCGCTATAGTCGAAAGACAGCTGCAGCGCGGGGCTTAATTGTTGGGAGGGCATCCATGGAAGCCCTCCTGAGCAAGTGCAGTCTGTGTGGTGCACTCTGTGATCACTCTGATCTATACAACTCGTGGATCAGAGATCCGAGTAAGGGGTCGATCCCGGCCCATTGCCATGTGATTAGCTGTCAGCCAATGACAGCTGATCACGTGATGTAAACAGAAGCTCGGTAATCAGTATTTTTTTTCCCTTACACTGCCGGCGGGGGAAAAAAGCCAGAGGGACATTTATCCCTCACTTAGAAAGCTGTGGCTGTGCCCACCAGTGTCAGTTGCCAGTACCCACTGTGCCACCTACCAGTGCTCACCAGTGCCACCTACTGGTGCCCACAGTGCTACCCATCAATGCCCACCAGTGCTGACAACCAATGCCACAGATCAGTGCTGCCTATCAGTGTCACCTACCAGTGCCTATCAGTATCACCCATCAGTGCCACCTATCAGTGGCACTTATCAGTACCCTTCAGTGCCAACCATCAGTGCCAACCTATCAGTTCCACCTCATCAGTGCTTATCAGTGCCACCTATCAGTGCCCATTAGTGCTGCCTTATCAGTGCCGCCTGTCAGCGCAGCCCATCAGTACACATCAGTGCAGCCTCATCAAGGCACATCAGTGAAGGAAAAAAATTACCTGTTGCTAAATTTTATAACGAACTATGAAATAGTGTTGTTTCTTTTTTCAAAATTTCGGTCCCCTTCTGTTTTATTTAGAAAAAAATAAAAAAAAACAGCAACAATTAAATACCACCAAAAGAAAGCTCTATCTGTGTGAAAAAATTATAAAAATTTAATTTGTGTAAACTGTAGCATGACACACGTCATTCAAAGAGCGACAGCGCTGAAAGCTGAAAAGTGGTCTGGGCAGGAGGGGGGTTTAAGTGCCCAGTAAGCAAGTGGTTAATGCACATCAAGCACACAGAGGGCGTTTTGGGGAACGTTTCTAAGGAGCATCAAATGTCTCAAACAATGCGCATTAATAATTTAGGCGCATTTGTCCAGCGCCAGTATTTTGGGCATGTGTGAACAAGGCTTAAATCATGTAGGGTTCCCTTCTGACTCCTTCCACCAGGATCTGGAAGTGCGGGGTCCAAGCAGACCTTGTGATGACACAATAAAACAAATTCTAAATCTTGATTTGTAATTTTCTTTATAGTTAGACAAGAAAATGTAGTCTCATGCAGTACAAGAGTTTTAGATCGAAATCATTCTTTCCGGACTCATTCAGACCCAGAAATCAGAAAAGTTTTTCACATGATGCATTCTGATATCATTATTGCTTAAACAGTTATACAGTACACTAAAATTAACAAGCAAACACCTACCACTAGGTTATTATCTGCATAACGTATGCGTTTTGTCTTAACAATAGGGGATTTGACGCATATGCTAAATTGTTCACAACATATGCTAATACTGCATCCACTATAACAAATTAATATAGCGATTTTGAAAAAAAAAATAGCACAAACGACATGCAGTATATTGTAGAATCAATATTTTTTTCATATGCCAAAATAAAGGTTATGTTTTTTCCAGATTTATCCATTTAACGCTAAAGCAGATCTAAAAGTGAACACACACAATCCCGTGATCACAATCACTTGGATGAAATTGTCCTTTAACCCATTCAGCTCCGGAAAGGATTTGTCCCCTTCCTGACCTGGGTATTTTTTGCGATACGGCACTGTGTCACTTTAACTGACAATTGCACGGTCGTGAAATGTTGTACCTAAACAAAATTGATGTCCTTTTTACCCCACAAATAGAGCTTTCTTTTGGTGGTATTTGATCACCTCTGTGGTTTTTATTTTTTGCGCTATAAACATAAAAAGAACGTACATTTTGAAAAAAAAAAACAATATTTTGTACTTTTTGCTATAATAAATATCCAATTAAAAAAAAAAAAATTTTTTTCCTCAGTTTAGGCCGATATGTATTCTTCTACATATTTTTGGTAAAACAAATTGCAAGAAGAGTATATTGATATGAAGCCCCATATAATGCAAGAACATTGCTATGTTTTTTTTTAGAAAGTTTGTGAACACTAATGCTGTGTACACACGATCCGACTATTCGGCGGACAATCCGCCGGACTTTGCAGCAGAGGTCCACCGGACTTTCTGAACGAGCAGACCTGCCTACACACACCACAGGACTGGACTTTTCTGGCAGACTAGGTCTGACAGACAATCCGCCGGATTTTTGACGGAGGTCCGCCGGACTTTTGAAATGAACGGACTTGCTCATTTTGAACGCGACTCCAGGTAGACAGGAATAGCGAAAGAAGTCAATGTCACCGCTTCCATCTGCGAGATTGACACCTCGTGAGCCCTGTCGCCTGGTATGGATTTAAAAGGGGAACCTCTACACCAGAAAAACAGCGTGGGGGTCCCCCCCCAAGTCCATACCAGACCCTTACCTGAGTACGCAGCCCGGCCGGTCAGGAAAGGCGCTGGGTACGAGTGAGGCCCCCTCCTGAACCGTACCAGGCCGCGTGCCGCGTTGTGCGGCGACTTATATAGGCATAAGGAGGCGGGGTCACCAGGTGATGTCACCTGGTGACCCCAGCCCTTATGATGTCAAAGTCCCGGAGGATGATGAGACTGACATCATAAGGGGCGGGGTCACCATGTGACATCGCCCGTGACCCCCACCCCTTATGCCTATATAAGTTGCCACGCAACGCGTCCCTGCCATTACAGATGGAGAGAGCTTTGTGTCAACATCAGAAGAAGAGAAGAAGGGAAGAAGAGGGTGGTGACAGTGACAAGACCTGGCCAATGCTTGTTACAGAGCTGGAAGAAGATAGCGGAGGCCCGGCAGAAGAAGCGAAGAGCGGGACAAGACCCCTGAAGTCAGAAGAAGACCCCCAGATGGCGGCGACAACAAAGGAGAAAGCCAGGCTCCTCTGCTAGAAAAAGAGCAGAAGATAGCGCCAGGCGAGAAGACCCCTGAAGTCGGAAGAAGACCCCCGGAGCGGACTAATAAACTACTTTAAAAACCTGTGTTGTGTGTTTTATTTACTTCTTTCCCCAAGGTGAATGGGTAGGGGTACATCGTACCCCATACTCATTCACATAGGGCGGGGGGCCGGAATCTGGGGGCCTCTTATTAAAGGGGGCTCCCGGATTCCGATAAGCCCCCCGCCCGCAGACCCCAAAAACTAACGGCCAGGGTTGTCGGGAAGAGGCCCTTGTCCTCATCAACATGGGGACAAGTTGCTTTCCCCCAAAGCACCCCCCCATGTTGAGCGCAAGTGGGAGGTTGTCCCCACCCCCTTTCCTGACTGGCCGGGCTGCTTGCTTGGATAAGGGTCTGGTATGGACTTTGGGGGAACCCCCACACCGTTTTTTCGGCGTAGGGGTTCCCCTTTAAATCCATACCAGGCGACGGGGCTCACGAGGTGTCAATCTCGCTTCTTTCGCTCGTCCCATCTACCTGGAGTCACGTTCAAAATTAACGGACTTTACTCCGTGTGTGGGCAAGTCCGTTCATTTTAAAAGTCCAGCGGACTAGCACACAGACGGGTGGATTGTCCGCCGGACTGCTGAGTCCGGCAGACAATTTTGAGTCAATACTTCTTTCCAAGTCCGCTGGACTTTTGGGAAGAAAAAGTCCACCAGAGCCCACACACGGGCGTATTATCTGGCGGACTCTGGTCCGCTGGATAGTCCGATTGTGTGTACGCAGCATAAGGAACTTTATGTATTTTTTCTTAAAGTGATATTAAAGTCTTGTTTTTTTTTGGTTTAAAAATAACACACATATAATACTTACCTGCTCTTTGTAGTGGTTTTGCACAGAGCAGCCCAGATCCCCTACTAGGGTCCCCTATCAGAGCTCCTGGTCTCTCCCTACTGTTGGGGGCTCCCGCAGTAATCAGCTTGCTATGGGGGCACCCAAGTTGAGACGTTGCTCTAAGTGTCCATTCAGACACAGAGCCGTGGCACAGCCCCGCATTTCCTCCCCCCATCTCTCTCTTCTCATTGTCTCACTGACGTCGATTAACAGCAGCGGGAGCCAAGGGCGCACCCCTGCTGTCTTAGCCAATGAGGAGGGAGAGCCCCAGACAGCAAGGCTCTCATGCATCATCACTGGATCTGCCTTTAGAACCACTTTGTGTAATTCTCTAGTGCAGATCAAGTGCATGCATTGCGATAGATGTACAATGTATGCATTGGTGCACTGTGGTGGTAATAATTTTGAATGCCACCCAAATGCAGTTGCACTGCAATGCACCACAATACACTAACACATAACCAAGTGTTGCAATCCACTTTCAAAACAGTACAGAAGTAATTTAGGGTTCATTGTGGTGCATTAGAAAATATATTGCAAATGAATGGCATGCCTTAATGCAATGCACATTAAAGCATTACTTTAATGTGCATGCATTAAATACAATGTGCCATAGTATGCCCTAGGTCCTATTCACATTTCGCATTGCTGGAACTCACGTTCCCGCTTGCGATTTAGTGTGGGCCGATTTTCATGTGATTCCACATGTCATGCATTTTTACACTTGCATTTTGCTGCAATTCTCGAGAGTTTTTTCACACAATAGTGGCAAAAATCGCACTGCGTTTGAGGTGCCATTAAGGATGAATGACACCCAGATGCACATTGAGCGTTTAACTGAAATTTAAGTGCATTTCGGAATTGTGGACAGAATTGCATCTATTCTACCCACAACTCCTAATTGCCTAAGTGTGAGTGGGACCTTACCCAAGAAGACAGCCAGAGCTCTAAAGGCATTATAAACCTTCCTACCTTGTGTTTCTCGCTGGAATAAGATGAGCATTGATCATGCAACTTAATAATGGAATTTAATGCCATTTGCACACAGCCTATAGTTAATAGAGTAATCATTACAATCCAGTATAAGAAATTTCTATTCAAACATAAGGAATGTCACAGGGCCCTTCACAGGTTAATGCATAACCTCTGTCTGTAGTCTAAGAACTTACACTTTCTGTGAAGAAACTACAAATCCCACAAAACCACCCAGTCTAGTGTTCTACAGTTAGGTGGATTAATGAATGCACATAGGGGAATCAATCAGCCACGATACTACAAACTGCAGCAACATCATGTGAGCCCATCATTAAAAGGTACATAATCTGTATGTTAACGTGGTTGCAAAGGCTAAAGTCTTTTTTTTTATTTTTACCTTAATGCATTCTCTGCTTTAACTGGTTCCCAACCGGCGCGCGCCGATGTACGTCGGCAAAATGGCACGGACAGGCAAATGGGCGTACAGGTACACCCCTTTAAATTTGCTGCCGTGCCGGCCTGGGACCTCTGTGAGTCGGGTCGCAGGTCCCGTGGACTCGATCGCCGTGGGGATACCTGCGATCATCTCACGGGAAGGAAGAATGGGGAGATGCTAATGTAAACAAGCATCTCCTCGTTCTGCCCCGTGATCAGGAGCAGAGATCAGTGATGTGTCACATGTAGCCACGCCCCCCCACAGTTAGAAACACGCCCCAGGACACACTTAACCCTTACCCTGCCCCCTAGTGGTTAACCCCTCCACTGCCATTTACACAGGAATCAGTGCATTTGTATAGCACTGATTGCTATATAAATGACAATGGTCCCAAAAATGTGTCAAAAATGTCCAACGTGTCCACCATAATGTCGCAGTCACGATAAAAATCGCAGATCCCCGCCATTACTAAAAATATTAATAAAAATGCCATACAACTATCCCCTATTTTGTAAACACTAACTTTTGCGCAAACCACTCAAAGAATGCATTTTTTTTCAAAAGTGACGCTCTTTTTTTGTTTATAGCGCAAAAAATAAAAACTGCAGGGGTGATCAAATACCACCAAAAGAAAGCTCTATTTGTGGGGGGAAAAAGGACGTCAATTTTGTTTGGGAGTCATGTCGCACGACCACGCAATTATCAGTTAAAGCGACGCAGTGCCGAATCGCAAAAAGTGCTCTGGTCAGGAAGGGGGTAAAATCTTCCGGTGCTAAAGCGGTTAAAGTGAAATACATTTCATGTTTTGCTTCTCCAGCACCCCCAAAATACGTACCCGAGTCTGATCTTGATCCAGCGCTGTACCCGGGAGCAGCAGAGTTGCTATCTCTCTTTCCACACTGCTGTCAATCACAGCCTGTGAGGAGAGAGAGGCTGGCCTCAATGTCTGTGTCTATATACAGGCAGCACAGCTCAGGATTGAGCCCACAGATGTGCCACAATGGGAAGTGGTTTCTGATAGTGGCACACAGAGAAGAGGAGGATCGGGGCAGGATGGTACAAAACAATTGCACCATTGCATGCAAGTATAAACATGTTTGTTATAAAAAAAATAGCCAATACCATCACTTTAATTAGGAGATTGTTGTCTGTGAAATTTCCCATTTTCTTCAGATCAGGAGACACATTAGTCACATTCAACCTCAATATTAAAGACATTTCGTAGCTTCTCCAAGCCACTTCTTTAAATTTAAAAAGCCTTAGGAAGATACTCCAGCATTCACATCTATACAGGTAGCACCAACACCTTGATTCAATCACTGTGGAATGTGTTAGGGTAGATATTGATTGTTCAAGAACAGAATGGGAGGTGTGAAAGCACTCTGTTCTAGTTACATAATCTCATCCAGGTGCTTTCGGGTGAGAGCCTATGTAGTATCTAAAGGGAAACGCTAGACAGAAAGCTCTGGCTGTCCTCCACCTTGGATAAGGTACGAAACGTGTTCAACATTACAGCAGAAATACAGTTGTGGGCAAGTAACTGCTAACAGTCCTTTAAGGATCAATAATGAACCAACACAAAGATACACAAACTAACTTCAGAGCAATGTAACACTGATGCTTCTAGTCAGTTTTTTTCTTCTTCAAAGTTAACAACCTTTTAACTAATTTCCTTTGCAGTAAAGTTTTTTTACACAATGTTATCACAGTCCCTGACCATAAGACTACACTACATGGAATGACATCTGTGTGATTTGATAATTGTTATCCACAGGAAGTTCAGCCAATGACTTCCTGCAGCTGAAAGACTTCTGCTCAGATAAGATACAAACATGAAATCTCTGGAAGTAATGAGGAGGAGATACACCATTGTTTCCTCTATGGAATCCACAGCCATGGAATCCCATTGTGTACAATGGAACTGTTGCAGTATAGCAAACCAGCACATTCATTCTGACATTCATATATTCAGATATATCCCAGTTATGATTGTACAGTAACAGAACGGTAGCTAAAATGCAACAGAACCAGTATATATTTCAGAAATATATACTACACTAATTGGACATCTTCTTAAGCTAAGCACACACTATCATTTGTTTTCCATTCAACCCAGCGTGCTGAACATATAAAATCGGAGGAGCTCAAAAGGAGATTGGTGTACTTTCCAGGGGGCCTGACCAATCCATCAGTTTCTGTTGAACCAGTCAATACTTGGACCATGTGTACAGGGCTTTACAAGTGTGTACATGAAAAGATGGCCATAAACAGACTATTTGCCATAACGTTTTTAAAACCACTTCAGCCCCAGAAGGATTTACCCCCTTCCTGACCAGGCCCTTTTTTGCGACACGGCACCGAATCGCTTTAACTGACAATTGCGTGGTCATGCGAAGTTGTACCCAAACCAAACTTACGTCCTTTTTTCCCCTCAAATAGAGCTTTATTTTGGTGGTATTTGATCACCTCTGCTGTTTTTATTTTTGCGCTGTAAACAAAAAAAGAGCGACAATTTTGAATTTTGTACTTTTATATCCCTATAAATATCCCCAAATTAAAAATAAATAAATAAATGTTTTTTCCTCAGTATAGGCCAATATGTATTCTTCATATTCATACATATTTTTGGTAAACAATATTGCAATAAGCGTATATTGATTGGTTTGCGCAAAAGTTAGAGCTATAAATAGCCATTGATTACTGTATAACTGTCACAAGCAGGAAAGGAGTTAACACTAGGGGGTGATCAAGGGGTTACTGTATTCCATAGGTGTGTTCTAACTGTAGGGGGGTGGGACTGACTAGGGGAGAAGACCAATTGGTGTTCATACTTAGTATGAACACACGATCTGTCTCCTCTCCCCTGTGAGAACGGGTGCCCGGCGGGTGCCCAGCAGTCAGGTGGGCGCGCCTGCTGTTACATCTTAAAGGAGCAAACTACGGCGATTTGAGCAGCCATGCCAATCTGTCGCAGTATAACTGCGGCGGCTGGTCGGCCAGTGGTTAAGCATTTTTTTGTCCAATGCAACCACAACTTGAGTTGCCAGTGAAATATGGTTTTATTTACAGCATGCTTGGAACAAGTTTATGTTTTCCCATATCTTATCTTCACCTACATACTCATCCTACAAACACAACCCATATTTGGCTCATTTGATATGGCTTAGCACACAGGAGCATCAGGTGCTCGTGTTTCAGCACCGTCATAGTCAAACTAGAGGCCAGCCAAGGAAGCATATGAGAAGAGTGGGTAGCATCAAAGTCTGTCAGAAACTGCAGCAAACACTTTACAAGCACCTGTGTATGTTGATCATTTCTGCGCCCTTAAGACTGGCCATACTTTATACAATTTTCTTGTACAATTTTTCTTTAGATATACCAAAACCAAACCTAAAACACTTTCACTTTGTATGCAATCAGACAGGGTCTTGCACTACGTAGTTTAAGGTAAATCTAAAGGAAATCCCAAGTGGATCCAACATATCTGAAGAGTATGTAAAGCACCTTATTTTGCAGAGAAATTAAAAATCCACTTAAATGATTATAATTGAGTAATCAAAAACTCTACTAAAGTAAAGGCCTCTTGTTGTGAGGGAGTGATGTCATCTCGGCCATTCCAACGGCCGTATTTCACGAACCCAGAAAGAAGTGAAGATGGAAGCCCTGTCAGCTGGAGGGCCTAGTCTTCAGGTAAGTATTTTATAATGTGCTAATAGCTGATGCATACTAGCACATTATGTTCTTGCAGGGAGAAGATTTTTAGTTTTCTACCGTTTTAATATTTCTTGTTGCCTTGCGCTATTTACATAATTTCTGGTAGCCAAATTTTCCAGTTATAAGCAAATTTACAACAAAAACACATTCTGCTTGCTAAAACTAGTAAGCTGCTGCTGGGATTAGTAATTATTAAAAACGATCATCCACAGAAAAATGATTCAACATTTTGTAAATCTAAGTCCACCATTTTTATTACTGGTCTTATTAGTTTAATTGTTCCAAAATCAGCCTGCATACAGGCCAACTCAAACAATGAACAGTGGATGCACAAATGTCCAGTTTCTACTTATTTGCTATATGTCAGGGCTGTTTTTATAACCAGTTTAGCAAAACTGAAATACATACATTCCGAAAATATTATATTTCTATGTGTCCAGCACCCATGAGATCCACTGCTTTAACACACAAAATAAAGTTTAGAATTGTTAAATGGAAAACAGATAATATTGTCTGAAGGTAGTCAGCATAGTTAGGTTTAATGTTTCTGCTGCATTCAACGTGATCCACATGCCAATTCCCCAAGCATATTTGTTCCCTGTGTAACAAAACTGATACCATTCTGCAATATCACTTTATTTACTTTCCCCTGCCCCAACACATGGAAAGCACAGACTTGCAGGTTATCTATGCTCAGTAGGTATGGTGCTATCCACATAGCAATATGTGAACATCAATCTTCCTACAGCTCAAATACAAAATTGGATTGAGAATTTTCAGATCAGCAGAACTCTGAGCCATGTTTAACACAAACACAAAGCCAAGTGATGAGCAAGATTACAAGGGAAGGTACCCAGCAATGAGCTCTGCACATCACAGATGGATATGGAGCTTTAAAGCAAGGTTATTTAAACACAGACAGCTGGATTTCCACTGCCTCAACAGGATAACACAATATTCACTTTTCCTGCACTTTGAAGGCGCAACCTTAGTTCTCTATACTTATGTCAAAACCAAAGGAAGGAAAAGCCTTAAAAACAAGTAGTTGTAATGGATAAAGAGTGTCAAAAGATACATTGAGGGTCAATACCATAAAAAAAAACGCCTCGTCGAGCAACAATGACTGAATTTGTTTTTATTGTTTTCAGTTTAAAGGAATAGCAGCAAAAAGTCCCTCTTCCCATGTGCGATAAACAAATAAAGGCATTTGTTATCATGTGTAGCTTATTTGTGAAGCAGTGTTGGAAAGGAAATTATTCATAATAATCTATGATGTTACACTGGTATAACCATCCAACCTGAAGAATCATTTCCGATAACGAACAGAGAACTAAAAAATTCTGGTCCCTAGGTCATCATGGGGGACTGTAACAAGTCGTCTTTCCCTAATGAGGAAACATTCTGCCCATAAGCTCGCCCACTAAGACCAACTTGTTAAAAAAGTTACTTGCCATGCTGCATGGAATTGAGACTTGGCTTCCTGTGCGCTCTGACTTGTGGTCAAATGCCTAATGAAACAGAGGTCAATATGTCACTCATGAAAAAGTAGGTTTCAGTGGAGCTTTAATATTTAATTACATATACATATATATATAAAAAACAATTATCAGTATCCCTAGCTGCTGCAAATCATAGTCACTATGGGGTTTATTTACTAAAGCTAGAGAGGGCAAACTTAGTCACATTTTTGCATAGAAACCAATCAGCTTCTAACCTCAGCTTGCTCAATTAAGCTTTGGCAATAAAACCCAGAAGCTGATTGGTGTCTATGCATTATTGTGACACATTTTGCCCTCTCTAGCTTTAGTAAATAAACCCCATTACCACCAAACAATACAATACAATATCCCAGCACAAAAACAAAGACTGAACGGTTTCAACCAATTTGAGTGAAATAGAGGGTATTCTTGAATACAACTGCAAAAAAATGGAGGTCTTCAGGTATTGTGTGAATCTGGGCTTCTCATGTGTTCCTGCACCTTTAAAAAGGAAGGGGTCTCCTCCAAGACATACTTGCTTCCAATGTATGTATATTCATTGCCACAGATGTTTTAAGAGGAGAGGTCTCAGACTAGAGGACCCCAATTGTTTTTTTTTTTTCAAATATAATTTTTATTGAACTCCAAGAAAGGGTAAAACCCAGGTGTTGCAGTAATGACATACAATCAAGCGAAATTATAATCTCGTATCATCAGATCACAATAAATCGGTATGTACAATAAATGATTACTATGTTCAATGAACAACATCATAGGAAGAGTTGCGGTTAGCTTGTTCATTAGTGTCTCATACAGTAACAGTGACTAAAGTATAATTACTAAGTAGGGAAACAGACAGGGCTGCCCAATCTTCATTTTCACTTTTTCTTAAATAGAAACAAAAAAGAAGAGAAAAATGAGAAAAAAAAGGGAAAGAGTAGACTAAGAATGGCGGGAAAAGAGGGGGAGAAAGGGGGGGGAAGGTAATGGGACAACTATAGCTCAGGTCAATAGAGACAGGTATCTACGCGAGTCCATTGAGAGACTTATGTTCCGAATAGGGTCTTCTCCTCATCTGAGAGTGTGAACATGTTCCAGAGATTCCAGGACTTTATGTTTGTTTCACGTTTATTTTGCTCTGTAAGAATTATATCTTCCATTCTATTTATATCCTCCACCTTCCTCAGCCAACTCACAGTGGTCGATGGGCATTGTTTCCAGAAAAGAGGGATGCAGGATTTAGCGCCGTTTAGTAGATAAAGTATAATGACGTATGATGACGTATAAAGTTATACGTTTTAGCGGGGATATTTGATGCATGTGGCAGAAAGAACACTGGATCATCGGGTATCTTGTATTCTCTGAATTTCTGGGTAACAGTGCGGCCAGCCATCCAGAAAGCCATCAGTTTAGGGCAGGACCAAAAGATATGCAAGAGTGTCCCTCTGTCCCCCTCAACATCGCCAACAACAGTCTGATGTGTCAGGGAATATTATATGTAGTCTAATGGGTGTGCGGTTCCATCTAGTTAATATTTTGAAATTAGTTTCCTGTATTTTGGTGCATAAAGATGATTTGAAGGAGAATCTGATAATATTTTGTTTTTGTGATGTAGTGAAAGTGCGGTTTAGAACTGCCTCCCATTTTACTAGACAGGGTAAGTGTGGTTGTTCGGAGGGTGTGTTCAGAAGTGAATATGTTTTGGAATAGACCTGGGGTAGATGATCAGTTCCTGAACAATATTCTTCAAAAGTGGTTAGCTGACGAGTGGAGCTCTGGGGGTTTGGGATAGAATGTAGGAAATTATGTAGTTGTGTTGCACTTCATAATGGGAGTTGGTAGGGGCCTGAGGTGTTCATTAACTCCATCATGGAAGGCCATTGCACTGCAGCTACGAAATTAGAGGCATGTTCACAGTTCAATTTTCGTAGAGTTTTGAATTCCGTGGGTGGGAATCCTGGTGGAAATTGATCGGGGATAATGGTGACATTTTTTGTCGCGAGAGAGGCCAGCAGAGCTCTGCAGCAATGTGGTCCCTATTAGTGGATGAGACTTTAGCTCCTGAGGTAGTGAATCATAACACCAGAGTGCACTCAAGGGAAATATCGGTCTGGCTTTGTTCTAACTGTACCCAGAGTTTGGACATAGAATGTCGTCACCAGTTAATGACCTTGCCAAGATGGATCGCCTGGTAGTACTTTCGAACATAAGGCAATGCCAGACCACCAATACTGTGCAAAGTAGGGCGGGTCAGTGTATTCCTGGATTTTAAACAGTATAGGCACTTATTTTTAATCTCTTACATAGCTGTAGAGGCCAGTCTCAAGTAATCTAGCAGGATTTATTTTTTTTGACTAAAGTTCCACTTAGTTTTGTGCTTGTTAGTTAGTAAGGGCTGGTCCACAGCACACCGCATAACACAGGTACACTGTTTGTAATTTAGAAAATTAAAAATTAAGATAGAGATAAAAAAATTCTCATGAAGCATTGCAATTTGTCTGCATCATTTAGTTACAAAATACAGCAATACAGTACATTGGTGTGAATAGAATGTATACAATGCAAGTTTTTTTTGCCTTATGTTTGCATTGGGACTTCACTGGGAACCCAAAGGGGCTGCTGTAAAGCAGCTACAAGCAAGCTGTGGAATTGTTTTGTATTGCATTGTTCTGTGAACTTCACTGCCCATATTAACCTTCCTTGTTCTAGGTATAAATTGATCTGAATTGACTGCAAAAAGATATATATAAAAAAAAATAGACAGACATGTACAACACACCAAGTTCCATCCATTAAAAAAAAAAAAAAAAATACTGTACCTGTAAAAAATGTTCCTCTGAGTACATTGCGGGACACAGGATCTTAGTCATAGATGACAGGAATGTTCAAAAGCAATGCAATTGAGGGGTGGGCAAAACAGCAAAACACACTAACAGGCCCAAAAAATGGACAAACAGAGGGATCAAAAATGGAGAGAACAGCTTAAAGCATCCTATGGCGAAACTGACATCAGAAGAGGCCTGATCAGCCACCTGGTAAAACCTAAAGTAGAAGTTTAGTTAAAAATTTTGCAATGGATACAGTACCAGGGAGATCACTTATCCCTAATGAAGTGCTGCTGGCTTCTACTTACAATAAAAATCCTACCACCATGGAAGCTGGATAGTCTACAGTGGCAATCATTCGGTGTTGCAGAGGTTAAGATCAGTGGTTGCAGCTAAGAAGCATTGGTGCCACTCGCTCTCCCCTTCCCCCTTGCTCATCCATTCACAGAATGAAAAGTGCTTTGTGATTGGAGAAAGTGGATCCTATCATTCATCGACCACTTCTCCATTCACAAAAAAATTTGTATTGTGGCCCAATAAAGAATCACTAGAGTTTCAATAATGGCCTCACCTTGCAAAAATGTTTGCCATCACTTTCTCATCTACTTTGAAAGCAAACCTGCACTGAGATAAATAAATTATTTTTCTTTCAAGCCAGTGGGCTGAATGGAAAAAAACAGACACATGCAAGATGTTATTGCGGCAATCTTCCCCGCTGTACCTTTGTGTTCTGACAGAGGGACTGCCCCCGTGCTATAACACACTAATTGGCACAGACAGCCATTGCCAGCCAGCGCTGATCAGATGCTGGTTTTCCACCATGCCTGTTTGACAAAAGCTGGTTGCGAGACCAGCTTCTGTGGAACAGACAACTGTACACACGAGCCATAAGTCAGTTGGTTTTACTGCAGAACTGTACGAATACGCCCTATATTCGGCCCACGTGTACAAGCCTTACGGTATCATCCAAAATACAATGAAGGCACCTGTGCTTAATTCAATCTCAAAGATCACAATAAAGATTCCAAATATTTTATTGAGCATAGTCTGCGCACAGGTTGACTTTAAAATGCCTTTGCATAAGCTTGTGAGTGCCTTGGGAGAAGCAATGGTGCTTGGATAGGCAGATCTCAAATTCCAGTGAGAAAGTTAAAGGGATTTCGTATACTGCTCTACAACCTTGTTTGTTTATCAAGGTGACAACCAGTCAAATGTCAAAATAAGTGTAGGGAGGGTGGCAGATTGTGACTTTTCTTTGAAGAAATCAAGTTTGCAAGAGAACACAAGGGTTTCGGAAGAGGCTATGCAAAAGTATATGCTGGCACCTGAGGGCATCTGTGCTGCATACCCAATGACACTTTATACTGTTTCCAGAACAGAAAGGGTTACTATAAGCTCTTCATCTATTATGACATCAATTTAAGGAATTGACCATCCTGAAATATTAGTTAATTTAGAGCCCACCGTGACTGCTTGTTTAATCGTTATAATACTGTCTACCTTTCAACTACATCTCAAGTAGAATGTTCCACTTTGTGGTGACAGGTTGTTCAGTACAGCTTTTTAAGTGCACAACTTGTTCTCTGAATGCTACCAAATGTTGGTGACTTAAGAGATGAATAGAATCTGCAGTGTCAGAAAAAGCCTGCAGACATCTCCAGTAAATGAGACACAAATGCTTCTATATTTTTAGCTCTTCTTAATTTCAGTGTGATAAGGCAATCAAATTTATGGTTCAGACACAAAAGGCAGACAATTTTGGAATGAAATTCAGCAAAGCACGTTTGCAGTTCTTATACACCCTCATCAGTTTTCATGGATTAAATTGGAATTATTATAGGCTGAATTACACTACTGCAGATTTTGATTTAAAGTGCACCCACCACATAATCCATTTTGGAATCCTCAAGTTAGTTTGTTACTTTATTAGCAACTAGAGAAATTTCAAGCTTTAGTATTAGAGTGACAATGACTATATTTACAAGGTCCAAAGCAAACATAGTTTTAGATATATATATATTTTTTATATCCTCCCCTAACATTTTCAGGATACAATATCCTTACCTACATAACACTACTTTTCAGATATCTTCATTGTGCTGCTCTGTCCACTGCTACACAATATCTGGACAAAATCCTCTGAACTGAACATATATGCCACTGCCTCCATCCACTTCAATGGAAAGCCTGTCCACAGCCCAACTTCCCACTGAAATAAAGGAAGGCCGTGACGTGCATATGCAGGTACAGCTTGAAAGAGTCCCAAAATGTGGCGACAAGTAAGACTATCTTAAGATATAAGGGCTGTAGTTAAGTATAAAATATATTATAGGATGGGATGGTGGAGCAAAAAAAGGATAGGAGTGCTAAAACTACTGTAAAAATTCCAATGACCAGAGACTGCCCTTCCTTCTTCCATTATTACAACAATGCCCAAGATCTACACAGAATACAACCTATACAGAAGTTTCCATCACAGTGAACTACATGCTGAAATGCAATGGCATGCTTCTAGATTTATGTATACTTAAGTGTCAGAACTTCTAGCATGAATATATTTCCTTAAAAATTGATGTCTGTCCTTAAGTGCCATTATTTCCTTAGTGAATTCTTTAGCATCACTTAGTATGAATAATGACATGCATAAAGCAGGATTTCCGAAACTTGCTGTTGGATAATGCGTTCGCTATGAACTAATACTATGAATGTATTTGTAACTTGTCTTGTTTGAAGTTTTTCTTTATGGAACATGTGGTTTTTTTCATGTTTGCATAAGAAAGCAAAAACAAACATTAAAATGTTTTTGACCACAAAGATGTATGATTGAGCATTAATAATAAAACATATCTTTACATACATTCTCTATATATTATTTATTAAGAAAGGGAATCTAGTAACGTCAATCATAACAGTGCTTATACACATCATAAGGATATTGTAAAATGCTGTTTAAAAGTCAAAGTTATTTTTGATCACGTGTGCCTTAAAATTCACTAAACTACATTTACAAATATACAATTTGGAAAACCTCACATAAATATTTTTTTTCTAGCTCTGCCGATGCATAGCAGAGATAAATTCATATAAATGTGCAACAAAACAAGAAAGGACTAATCAGAGATTAGAATTCTCAGGACTGGACAACAGACTTAATATATTTCAGATAATGATGACCAATAATGTCCGGGTTGTCAAAGACAAGCCGCAAAAACATTTTTTCGCACATTCCACACTCAGTGGCATTCTTCCTTAAAAACACAATGCAAAACACAATGATATTGCCCAAAGGAGTTTTGAAAAGTTGAAAGATCACAGTTCATGACATGCAGATACCAAGATCACCACACACATACTGTAAGCTGTAGGCTGATAGATCACTTGCTATAAGCATTGTGCTCAATTACTCAAACACTGGAAGTCAGATGACACGCCATTTATTATTTTTTTTCCTCTTGCTTTGTGATAAAAAAGGAAGAGCTGACACCAAGTTAAAAGATACCAGAGATGTTTCAGTGCTTCAGGAATTTATTTTATGGCTGACTTATCTCACTAGCAAGTTGAAAATGGTTAATGTGTTTTACAGTGGTAAAATGACCCCAGGAAGAACCTAAATCCAACAAATCTGCTATCTTAGGATATCTTCATTTGTGTAATTAATTCAAGCCATATGGTTAGTATGAATACCTCTCATTTTCATTCAGCTTTTAACTTCTTTCACTTTTTACAAGACTTTACAATGGTAAAGTCTTGTAAAAAAAATACAATGTGGCTCTTTGGGTCACACAATACATTATAAGCTTTTGGATAATATGTTATTTAGACAGCACTACCCAAGTCTCCAAAGTCTGCTGGACACATTAAATCAACACATTTCTGCAGAACTCCAAATGTGTTTCCTTCCAACCATTTAATGCACACTTTAATGAACAAGTAAAGTAAAATAACCTTGCACCTGCAACAGGTCTCCAAATGATATAGAATCTACATAAGGAACCTTACCCATCAAAAAAAAATCCTCTTATCAGGTTTCCTGGTAAATTTAATAATGAAGCAGTTAGTAAATTATCAGAAATAAAAACAAATATTATATTATCATACTGTAATACAGAACATTGCCTATGTCACCTCACATTATTAGCCATTAGTTTGTTCATTACAACATAAAAAAAAAAAAATAGAAGGAACTATTACAGATGCTTTATGTTGTAATGAACAAACTAATGGTAAATGTGAGTTGACATAGGCAATGTTCTGTATTAGAGTATGATAATATATATATATTTTTTTATTTCTGATAATTTACTAACCGCTTCATTATAAAATTTACCAGGAAACCTGGTCAGAGGATTAAACGTTGAATACACACATTTTTATCTGACCTAAAAACATACATATTAAGTAATTATCATTTTTTCACATCTTTTACAACTTTTGATCCTTTTGCTGTTGCAGAAAACGGTTTTATTTAATTATTTACTTAAGTAGCCCTGTTTTAAATTCCACTGATGTTAGGAAAAAAGAATATAAAAAAATGATTTTCATTAATACTGGAAAAGAGCATACCCAGCTGAACTCACGTAAATCTAAGAAATGTCTAGAGCTCTATCATAATCGCTGTAGGCAGAGTGGAATGGAGGGTTAATTGTAGGCAGGTTTGATGAAGTCCAGCTGTGGGAGATTCCTTAACCCTCACACATCTAGGCAAATTTTGCAGCATATACTACACTTATTTGTCCTTCCCCAGAAAATGTTTACAAAATATTAAGAAAACTATAGAAGAATTTATAATTTAAATATCTGTAAACCGTTAAATCGAATTTTAAAGGTTGAATTAAATATGTACTGTATGTAAATGTTATATATTTGGAAAAGCAAAAAATGCTAAAGAACGGAGTGGAATATTCCCTAACTTATCCTAAACATTTATTTTGTAAAAATGTATTGGCAGTAAAATCAGGTGAAAAAACACGTCATTGTGTCCACTGTTATATCTCTGTGTGCTATAACTGGGAAAAAATATATACATTTTCGACTTTCCCTTGCAACTTTACAAAGTCCTGTATTTTTAATGAAAGGGTCACAACAGCTAAATGAGATGATTTTATCATCTTCCTCAATTATAATACACTACCATTTTATCTTACATGCCCCAGGTTTTGCATTTCACTCCACTGCTGCTGCTTTAACATGACTATTTTATTAGTAGAATTATTATGTGCAATAGACCTACTAAGAGTTAAGTGGGTAATGCAGTTTAGCTTCTGATAAACATACTATTTAGTATGGTTGATCACACTGATTTTCTTGTAACATACATCCATATATTTGGAGCCAATTTTCCATTTTATCAAGTATAATATAAGATTCCATCGCACTCCCTCCCTTACACCCCTGCCCCGCGCCCCCCCCCCCCCCCCACACAAATACACAAGACTCTGCCACTCCTCATTCTTGCAAACAGATGTTGTGGCCACTGACATTAGTACTATTCCCTTTAGCTGGAGGTAATAAACGATTAGCTACAGAGCTGTGGTGTAAACTTCATGTTATTCTTTTCTGTTCTACACCCAGAAAATGTCTAGGAAATTAATGCAACTATATCGGGATTTGAAATTAACTTTCGATAGCTAAGAGCAATAAACTGCTAGGGGGTGGAAAACCTATTATAACTGTGCTGGCATCTGATTGCTAGTAGACAGTTAGCGCCTGCACATAGCATTTCATATGATGAAATGTTGGATAGAACATAATCTGCCCCCTTATTGATTAATCAGTAATTTACTTATGAACTGATAAGGCATAACAGGCGATGCCAGCTCCACTTAAATGACAGATCTATTACTAAAAGGTCAGGCTGAGATGCAGACTGTCCCAGTTGAAATGCAGAAATACTTTCAAATATTCTGTGTGTAAAAAAGTGGGGGGGGAGGGGGAATAATAAGATTAAGGATGCAATTGGTTCTCTCAATTGATATAAAATGAGGACACAGGAATTAAAAATTACAAAAATATAACTAAATGAATAATTTACATTTTATAACTACATTCTTCATTTAGATTCTAAAAGTCCATTTAAATGTACCAGAAATAAACTTCAAGTACAGAAGGATGTCAGGAATATAGAGGCTTACCCCACAGCTTTTCCTCTCAAAAGTAGTATACTTTTAGACTTGGATCACACTGAATGCTTTCCATATTGTAGCATTAGCTGTGTAATTTGTCCACTGCCAAGGACTCTGCACAACAAAGAGGTATTTCACATTGAAACAATTAAGAATTCCTGCTTGACCACTTCCTTGCTGGTGGAACTTGTAGCGTGCTCATAAAGAATACACTTCCAGCTTCTCCAGCAATGAAAAGGTCCATGAAATCCTCCAGGCTGAGCATGATACAACTGCACTGGGCATCAAGTACAGGCCTGACAGATTACTGTAGTTTATGCTGAAAGCTTGTCTCTTTCAATCTAACGTTTTGCATAAATGTCTTAATCACGTTTCGAAAAAAAAAAAAAAAAAAGATCCCAATTACACATTTCAAAGCTCTGCTTGTTAATATCAGAATAGCTTCCCTTTTTATTTTTATCTGTACCAGCCTATGGATCTCTTTTAAGTATGTGAATATGTTAGCAGCAATTTATTTATTTTTCCTCTCTATGCATAAGTTGCTCCCAAAAGGCACTAGGTAAATGCCAGTGTCTCTGCTGGAAAATAAACACCATTGTCTCAGTTCTCTTTGTAGTAGAACACAGTAACTCATAGGCAAAAGCATGTATACCAGAATAAGCGAAGACGGGGTCTTCTTACACCTGTATAAAGGCTCATCCCATATAATACGCTTAATTGCTTAGTAGTATTCGATTATTCTCTTATCCTAAGTCTTATTTTAAACAAAAATACATATATGCAATGCCAACAAGGGTCAATAACACTTTTGATTTCTTCCTGCATTATATAACCAAAAAACTCTTCTCATATAAATCTAATATTTTGAGATTTTATATTATAGATAACAAAAAGCCAAAAACTATACAAAGTCATACAAATGTAATCATATACTCCACATTGCATAAACACTATTAAAAGCCAAAATAGATTAGTATTATGTGTGCTTTATTTCCCTCTTTTATATTATCAAATAATCTGAACCTGGAGACTCCTGCATAGCCACAAAGATCTGACTGTTGTTTGAAACTGTACCATCTCTGCTGGTGAAAGATTTCATTTTTTGTTTAGCTAGATCATATAAAGAAACAAATGTTAAAAATAACTTTCAGCGTGTTAACTATGGTAATAGGCTGTCCTACTTGGCATAACCTGATCCAGTTTAATGTCCATGTTTAGTATCTGTTCTGGACTCAAACCTCTGCCATGCAAGTTCATCGGTGTTTCGTCATTTTCACTAAAATAAATGTATACAGATCTGCAGATAAGGTTAAAAATACAATTTTAATTAAGAAAATGAAGAGCACTTGGCCTACTGTTGGTTGGCCTAAGGTCATGAAAATTGTTTCCCTAAATCATTTTATACTTCTAAATGCTTAATATAATCGTAATATTTTTTTGTACAAGTGGACTAGAAACTTTCTAGCAGTTTGAGGGATTTTTAGGAAATATAAAATTCAAAACTGAACTGCAACAAAGTCTATATCTTGAATTTAGAGAGTTATTAAAAGGGCTAAGAAGCTTTGTGTTATACAAACAAAAGAGGCTTCTTTACTAAGGCAATGCAAAAAGTAATAATGATGTGCATAGTGTAGTAGACCTTAGCAGGTTTCCCTTCCATCCATTTATAGCATTACAAACAATGAAAGCCGACTTCTGATTAGCTAATATGGATCACTCTACCTTGCCCTTTGTCCTGATAAATAAACCTGTCACTATTTTAATTATATACATTTAGGAACAAGTGTCAAAATTACCCTAATGTCACAAAACTTCCAATTTTTTTCTTTTTGTAAGGAACGGTCCCTCTTCAGAGCTTATAATTTGCTCCTAATTGTATTTTACAGTTCACCCTCTATATGACTGTACTGTTAATTATTAAACACTAGTTGATGTTGCCCACGGCAAAAGGTTAAACGTTTGCACTTCTAACTTATTCCAAGAACATAAACTTGGAATTCATTGTAATGTAATGTGGCTTTTTTTTTTTTAAATCACCTGTGCTGCGGTCTGTATTTTTTTCTTTTGTTAATCACTGCTTGTATCTGTAAATACATAAAACTGTATTGACAGTATGTCATTTTTTTGTCTCTGAGATGATATGAGTGTGGCCTAAAAATCTGTGACTAAAAGATGCTTCTTTTTCCTGATAAACTTGAAAGAAATGTAATAACTATAGATAGTATACATAAACATGCTTTGTTCGATTGAACTGTCCTGTCTAATCTATTTGCTGTCATCTGTCATTCATTTGGTAGCAGTCAATCAAGTTTCTGCTGGTGGTGGCAAGGATACAAGTGTATAACCCACTTAGTTAATATAGATAGATAGATAGATAGATAGATAGATAGATAGATAGATAGATAGATAGATAGATAGATAGACTTTGCCTTATAACTTCTTAAATCTTGGCTGATCTTCATCTGACCCATTGTTAGAAAACCTCTCCGACTCTTTAATTCCTACTCTTACTTCCTATCTAAAGATGTTCAGCCCACATGCTGGCTGGGAAGACTGTTGGCACAGAATATAAGCCTCGTCACAGGACAAACTGGGGCTTCTGGCTTTGATAGAAATGTCATTTCCAGAGCATGAAACATGACTCTGCCTCTCTGGTCTAGTTACACTTGCTGCTCTCGAGGTGCTAGTGGTAGATCACTATGAAATTAATGCTGCTGGCTGATTAGTGTAGCACTGTGCTCCCTTCTTTGTATAAATTATAAGTGTGGATATATTTTAATAAAACAATGATAGCAAAAACCTAGAGATCTTTACTAAACATTCACGTAGGAAGCTAGAACAGAGGATAAGCAGTGCCCTCTAGTGTTAAATGGATGCTTTCTGTGACAGTGCTCTACATGAATTTCTTACCAAAAAATAATAATGCCAATGCATGTCATAAGAAGTCATTCACATTTTGTAGAACTACTAGTTAAAGCATGGCTGGTAAGCTCATTTCCATCGGCACCTAAAGGACAGTAGTTTTGAGCTTGCTTTAATGTTATCTATACAACAAATTGAAGTTATATTGTTTATAGAAATGTTGGTACTGTTTTATTGTGTGCATCTCCTTACTACAACTACCTTACTTAAAGCGGTAGTAAACTGCACCAATTTATTTTTATTTTTTTAAACCTGCAAGGTAAAGGCTTAACGTGCTAATAAGCATTGCATACTAGCACATTATGAAATACTTACCTTAGCACAAAGCCCTCCAGCTTGCGGTCACTGCTGAATGGACTTCCATCTTCACCCAGTCTTCCTTCTGGGTTTGCATGTTCCAGTTGTCCGATTGGCTGCACAGGCTCATGGAACGCGGCGTGGGGCTCTTTAGAGTGCATGTGTCGGTGACATCACCGGCTGCATGCAGTGTGAATATCTCTTAAACAGTGCAGGTTTAGGAGACATCCATAGTACCTTTATTAAGTGTAAAAGAAAAAAAGTTTGCTTCCACTTTACAATGTATCCATTGTCAAAATGTTAAATCACATATTCATTTTTGCATTTTATTTTAAATATTTTTATATTCTACTCCTAGTAATCTGAATAATCTCAAAGTTTGTAAACTTAGTTTGTAAAGATCCTCACACATCTACTTCCTGGAATTTTGTGACAATTCACTATGCCCTGTGAATAGGCACTGCAGCGTCACACATTTCATAGAGCCTGCCTTCTGAGCTACAGAAGCGGAGGCGGAGTCAGTACAGGAATCAATGACTGAATTGACTGATCTTCTTGCTCAAAAGGAGTGTATTGGCAGGCAGCCAAATACAGTTTTCGGCTAATCAGATCTGTGCGCTGGCTTTGCTGCCCCCCCCCACCCAACAAGCTGGGGAAACCCAAAAGAGTAACGGCAAAAACAGAGGGCTCACAAGCCTAGCACATTACCTTTGTGATAGCTTTATTAATATAAAAAATATATTGATGTATACTCACAAACAGCAACATCAAATAGACACATAAAAATCCACACAGTCTCGTCCACTGAGCAAGTCCCAAAACACGAGAAGATTTCCAAATGGCTGATGCGTTTAGAGCCAATTTTCTCAGAGCCAGTTTTGGATGCTACATAACTGATTTTTATATACCGCTTAAGAGAATCATATGGTGTCCCACTAAAGGGAGATTTTTTTTTTCTTAGGAGGAGCTTTTTTTAATGTTTATCTTTAATGTTATTTCCATTGCCCCTTTTTTTGCCATTTAGTTTTCTCAAAGGTTTCCATTATTATTGCACAACTGGCAGGGTCTATGCTATCTTGCTTCTCTGGTATCTCCATCTAGCTGCGGCTTTCGGGCGCCTCTACTATCCGCCCATCATAAATTACATACCCCTGCAATACCATAAGTGACATCAACAGCTGGAAAGCACAGCTGAGCCGCACTTGACGGCTAGCGTGCGTTCCAGCCTCGCACATTGTTTACTCTATCAAAGGGATAGAGTGAATGTAGAATATCACAGATGAAGGCTATACCTAATGGTGGAATTCACACCCATAAAGGAGACACAGCGGGTGGAATATTTCATCGATTGAAAATTTTCACTTCAGCGCTAGACATTTATTGTATTTATTTAGGATCACTGGAATTTATTGGAGCTTTTTTATGAGTATTAGTACGCAATTTAAATACCATATATACTCGAGTATAAGCCGACCCGAATATAAGCTGAGGCACCTACTTTTATCACAAACAACTGGGAAAACATATTGACTCGAGTATAAGCCTAGGGTGAGAAATGCAGCAGCTACTGTAAGTGGAAAACAGGGTCAACAATGCCCATCTGCAGCTTCATGTACCTGATCTCCATAACACGGGCGCTGTGAGATGCAGTCTATTCGACCCTGCCTCCTCCTCATCCGTGACGGAACACTGATTCAGTTTCCCAGCAGAGAGTCAGTGTTCTGCATATCACGGACGAGGACGAAAAGAAGCTTTGCTTTGTTACACTGGACGGCCACCAACTAGACTGCATGTCACAGTGCTGGGAGATCAGGCGCATGAGGCTGCAGATGGGCACAGTGACTCGAGTATGAGCCAATGTGGCTTTTTCAGCACAAAAAAATACTCGAGTATAAGCCGGTAGTTATTTTCTTCTCACTTTTTGGACAAATATTACAGCAGCGCAGCACTCTATTTATATATTTGTTACTCAACGTAACCTTCAGTTGCCAAACTGCACCTTAGAATTAGATGGAATGAAACTGGTTACAAGAAGCAGTACCTTCATATCTATATGATCCATAATATCTATATGATCTATAAAAGTTGGACTGAAAACCCTTCACTGAAATCCAGCAGCTCTGTAAAGAAGTCAGTCATCTTTATAAGTGTAAAGATTTTTTTTTCTTTTTGTTTTTAATAATGTGTTTTTTTTAACCATAGGTGTGTTACACTGAGTGATACTAAATGTATTACAAATAATAGTTTTAAAAATACAGATAAGAAAAAAAAAGCCAGGCTGAATATGCTGGTACTAGCCAGCAAAGCACGGCCGTAGGTGGTGTGAGAACCTGCAGAGCCCCTTACTGAGGAGATGTTGAATACAAACTAGTGACTACTCAATGTAAGGCAGCATGGGCTGAATGACTAAATTGGAATGTCTGGGGCCCAGTCAGGAGGTTTCTGAAACACCGTGGATCATAATACTACGTAATGGTAGGTTTTGCACAAAGCTTTTCTATTTTTTTCCCATACTGGAACCATTATTTTTAACCCCTCCCTAACTAAAAGTGGCAGTAATGGATTGCAACATGCTGCTTTGAAGCCCCGCTGAATGTGAAATAATACAGGTGCTGCCTTTCAAAGATTAAAGTCACCTTTTGTTCTTATTTTGAGGACTGCGACGTGAAAATGGTAGTTTATATAAATGCAGCACAGGAATGTTACAAATATGAAGCAATTCAAAGCAAAGATAGAATAAAGTATTTTCTGACACAAATTTTTTTGAAATTTAGGTTTAGAGGAAGTAATTGTTACAGATCACTTTATCAGGTAATTATTCTCATTTGTATGCCATAAGCAAAGCCAATAGAAATTGGAATGCAAATGAATGCTAGCTAGGCACATATGCAAGCAGTAGACAGAGTAGGATGACACACTGCTAATGTTATGCAGAACTCCAGGTAAAAATCAAAATACTATCATCTCAGTTATAAACTCCATATTGGGGTAGGAAATTCAGCACTTCAACTACAAATCCCATCATACCTCTCGAGTCGTTTCTGTAGCCATTAGTCTTGAGTCCTCCTAGGATTTGTAGTTTCACAACAGCTAGATCGCTGAGGTTGCCTACCCCTGCCCTATACATCTATACAGCTCAAGACTTGTGCGCACCTTAATTCATGCTAATACTACTTAGTCACCTTACCCCTGCCCCTACTACCTCTTGCCTGCAGATGGACAATGAGAGTAGCAGCAAATTAATGAGCCACTTTCTCTGATCGTCTCTCCTATTCACAGAAAACACTGTGTAAAACTTGGTTTAGAGCATCGATCCCATTCTCGTCCTTCCTTTTTTATTTTTGCTTGGAATTACTAAAGGATAGCCAGGTGCACAAGTACTGGTGCAAATGCTTAGTATTGGCACTGATACCAGTATCAGTACAACCCTACCCATAACTCTGGCAAGGCATTTAAAATGATCACAAAATTATTTGAAATCAATAATTGCACTATTAGGAATATAATCTACAAGGGATGTACATTTTAACTGACTGGTCCAGCAAATGCAACCCAAGAGCTGAACATTTGGTGCTAAAAAATGGTCTCCAAAACCCCCAAATTTTATCACCTAGTGTTCAGATAACTTTGCAACAGATGGGAACAAAGCACATACATCTACAATCAGAAAGAGATTGCATCAATTTAACCTGCTGAGAAGAGTGTTAAGAAAAAGCCTTTGCTGTCCAAAAGGTGCAAGAGCACAGATTTCCATTGAACAAAAACCAAGTCTTCAGAAACAATGTGCTAAAAAGAATCTAAAAGAAGGCTCTAAAAGAAGAAATTGACTACCCTAGTAGTAGTAGTAGTAGTAGTTGGTTGAACTTGATGGACCTGTGTCATTTTTCGACCTGACTATGTACTGTAACTATGTAACTATATGTAGTCAAAGTTATTAAAATTTTGCAGGGGAATTTTTAGACAGGCACTTCATGCAAAAAAACCCACAACCACCTTGCAACTAAAGGAATGTTTGGATGGAAAAGTGGTCAAAAAATGGCAGAGTTGATGTCAGGGTAATTTCTGCTACAAGGGGCAATACCAGATTCTGATGCCAAATGCGTACTAACTTTTTCTAATGTGCACCATTAGATCTATTGCTATTTTTGTTTAATTAGTGGGAATAACTGAAAACTGTTCTTGTGTTTTTATTCAAGTACATCACCTTTATCAGGTTGCCTGGTGTAAAATCTCCTCTTGATCAGTGATGCATGCTATAGACTGCAGAACTGATACTGATCTGGGTATTTTAACGATGGGGAAATCTCCCCGCTGTCAGAATACGATGATACAGCAGGATTCTTACTTCCACCTCAAATGTGTGTAAGGGGAAATTGGGTTTGTGTTTTTAGTTCAACTCGTTGGCTGAACAAAAAATAAAACGGACTCATGTAAGGCCAGCTTTAGAGCTGGTTCACACAGGGGCGACTCAGATCCGACTTCAGGTCGCCCCTAGTCGCCTCAGGTCGGACAACATTTAAAAATCAATGTAAGTGAATGAGAGCCGTCTTAATGCACACTACTGAAGTCGCTCCGACTTCAAAAGAGGTTCCTGTACTACTTCAATCCGACTGGTACCCATTGATTTCAATGGAGGTCGCCTCCAAGTCGGATCTCCGTCTATACGGAAGCGACTCTGACAGAATTATCAGCTCTCAAGAGGGAACTCCACGCCAAATTTATGAAAAAAATTTGGCGTGGGTTCTCCCTCCGAGAGCATACCAGGCCCTTAGGTCTGGTATGGATTCTAAGGGGAACCCCCTACGCCGAAAAAAAACGGCGTGGGGGTCCCCCCCAGATTCATACCAGACCCTTATCCGAGCACGCTACCCAGCCGGCCAGGAAAGGGGGTGGGGACAAGTGAGCGCCCCCCTCAACATGGGGGGGTGCCTTGGGGAAGGGGGGCCGCGCTGCCCCCCCACCCCAAAGCACCTTGTCCCCATGTTGATGAGGACAAGGGCCTCTTCCCGACAACCCTGGCCGTTGGTTGTCGGGGTCTGCGGGCGGGGGGCTTATCGGAATCCGGGAGCCCCTGGATACCGGCCCCCCACCCTATGTGAATGAGTATGGGGTACAATGTACCCCTACCCATTCACCTGTGAAAAAAATGTACAAAAAAACACAACACACAAGGGTTAAAATACTTTATTGCACAGCTCCGGGGGTCTTCCGTCTTCGGGGGCCTTCTCGCAGACCGGGCCGCCGCTAGTAAAAGAGCTGGAAGAAGAAGCGGTGGCCCGGCAAGAAGAACCGAAGAGGGGGACAAGACCCCCAAAGTCGGAAGAAGAGGGCGGCGGCGACGAAGAAGAAAGCCGGGCTCCTCCGCTAGCAAAAGAGCTAGCAGAAGATAGCGGAGGAGCCCGGCTTTCTTCTTCGTCGCCGCCGCCCTCTTCTTCCGACTTTGGGGGTCTTGTCCCCCTCTTCGGTTCTTCTTGCCGGGCCACCGCTTCTTCTTCCAGCTCTTTTACTAGCGGCGGCCCAGTCTTCTGTCGCCACCGTCGCCTTCCGTTCTTCTTCTTCTTCTTCCTCTTCTTCTGGAGATGTTGACTCGACGTTCTCTCCGGCCGCAACGCCAGAGACGCGGTGCGCGGCGACTTATATAGGGACAAGGGGCAGGGTCACCGGTGGATGTCACATGGTGACCCCGTCCCCTTACGATGTCACAGTCCCGGAGGATGCTGAGACTGTGACATCGTAAGGGGGCGGGGTCACCATGTGACATCAACCGGTGACCCCCGCACCTTGTCCCTATATAAGTCGCCTCTGGCATTGTGGCCGGAGAGAGCGTCGAGTCAACATCTCCAGAAGAAGAAGAGGAGGAAGAAGAAGAAGAACGGAAGACCCCCGGAGCTGTGCAATAAACTATTTTAACCCTTGTGTGTTTTTTTGTAATTTTTTTTTCACAGGCCCCCCCTTACCCAAGGCCCCCCCCATGTTGAGGACACGCGGCCTGGTATGGCTCAGGAGGGGGGGCGCTCGCTCGTCCCCACCCCCTTTCCTGGCTGGCCGGGTAGCGTGCTCGGATAAGGGTCTGGTATGGAACTGGGGGGACCCCCACGCCGTTTTTTTCGGCGTAGGGGGTTCCCCTTAGAATCCATACCAGACCTAAGGGCCTGGTATGCTCTCGGAGGGGGAACCCACGCCAATTTTTTTTCATAAATTTGGCATGGAGTTCCCCCTTCAGAGCTCATTCTCTGATTGGCCACGGCAAAAGTCGCCTGGCCTGGGGCGACAAACTCGTGTTGTAAGTCGCCCCAGGTCGTGTTCAAGTCATCTCCAAGTTGCCTCACAAAGTCATCCTGGAAGTCATGTCGCCCCTGTGTGAACCGGCTCTTACTGTGTTATTTTACATTAAAAATTAACAACAAAAAGTTGAAAATCAGTAAATGTATATCATGTATGACATACAAATGTAAATTAAGAACTGAAAAATACTTGCAACGCTTTCTTATTACTTTCTGATAGAGACTGACCATTAAAAAGACAGTAAAATGGTTATCTGTACAGAAATACAAATACTGTCAAATGTTTTTTGGCATAGCTCTGGGCATGAAAACATGTCTTGCTTCCTATGAGTGATAAGAGGCACACTGGAGAATAGAAGCGGTTTATTTTGTTGTCATATTACACATACAGTACCTTGCAAAAGTATTCACCCCCCTTGAATTTTTACCTAATAATAAATATGCATAAAAATATTTTTCAAAAAATTATAATTGGTATGGGTGTATGTATTTGCCCCCCTTTGTTATGAAGCCCATAAAAAGCTCTGGTACAACCAATTACCTTCAGAAGTCACCTAATTAGTGAAATGATGTCCACCTGTGTGCAATCTAAGTGTCACATGATCTGTCATTACATATATACACCTTTTTGAAAGTCCCCAGAGGCTGCAAACCCTAAGCAAGTGGCACCACTAACCAAACACTGACATGAAGACCAAGGAACTCTCCAAACAAGTAAGGGACAATATTGTTGAGAAGTACAAGTCAGGGTTAGGTTATAACAAAATATCCAAATCTTTGATGCTCCCTAGGAGCAACATGAAATCTATCATAACCAAATGGAAAAAACATGGCACAACAGCAAAACTGCCAAGAGACGGCCACACACCAAAACTCACGGACCGGGCAAGGAGGGCATTAATCAGAGAGGCAACACAGAGACCTAAGGTAACCCTGGAGGAGCTGCAGAGTTCCACAGCAGAGACTGCAATATCTGTACATAGGATGACAATAAGACGTACGTGTAGAGTTGGGCTTTATGGCAGCGTTGCCAGAAGAAAGCCATTACATTCAGCAAAAAAATAAAAAATAAAATAATGGCACGTTTTGAGTTTGTGAAAAGGAATGTGGGAGACTCACAAAATTTATGGCCATCAAATAAAACACTATGTCGGGTGCAAACCCTACACATCACATCACATCACCCAAAGAACACCATCCCCACAGTGAAACATGGTGGTGGCAGCATCATTCTGTGATAATGTCTTTCAGAAGTTGGGACTGGGAAACTGGTCAGAGTTGAGGGAAAGATGGATGGTGCTAAATGCAGGGATATTCTTGAGCAAAACCTGTGTGTGATTTTAGGCTAGGACGGAGGTTCAGCTTTCAGCAGGACAATGACCCCAAACACACTGCTAAAGCAACATTTGAGTGGTTTAAGGGGAAACATGTAAATGTGTTGGAATGGCCTAGTCAAAGCCCAGACCTCAATCCAATAGAAAATCTGTGGTCAGATTTACAGATTGCTGTTTACAAGCGCAAACCATCCAACTTGAAGGAGCTGGAGCAGTTTTGCCAGGAGGAATGGGCACAAATACCAGTGGTAAGATGTGGCAAGCTCATAGAGACTTATCCAAAGCGACTTGGAGCTGTGATCGCCACAAAAGGTGGCTCTAAAAAAGGATTGACTTTAGGGGGGTGAATAATTATGCACTTTTTCTATTTGTTGTTTGCTTCACAATAACATTTTTTTTTTCAAAGTTGTGGGCATGTTCTGTAAATTAAATATTGCAAATCCTCAAACAATCCATGTAAATTCCAGGTTGTGAGGCAACAAAACACGAAAAATGTCAAGGGGTTGAATATTTTTGCAAGGCACTGTACGTATAGTAAAATGGTAAAGTCAGTTCAGTTGTAAAAGGGTGTTATTAGAACTGCTGGGTTCCCTGAAAGGCCTAACTATGCTACTAGTGTGGTTATCCTTTATAAAGGGTATCAACTGTCTCCCCAGTCATTTTTTTCATCTTATAGACTTCACCTCCATAACATTTTTAACTGATGAAACCACTAAGCAACTCATTCATTCCCTGGTTATCTCTTGTCGTGACTTTTGCAACTCCAGCCTTATAGGCCTACCTGTACCTAGGTTATCCCCCCTTCAGTCTATCATGAATGCTACTGCCAGACTCACTCCCCTCACAAACTGCTCAGTGTCTGCCAATTCCTCCACTTGCTTCCAAATGCTCAACACAATATGAATAACATACAAAGCCATTATAACTCTGCCCCAAACTATATCAATTTTATCCCAATAGGTCGCTCAAGCCAAGACCTGCTCATTAGAGCTTACAATCTAAAAGAGATACAAAAGGTAATAACTGTGGGAGATGAGCTGATGGAGAAAATAAAAGTACATTTGTTAGGTGGAGACAGGATAGGCTTCTCTGAAGAGAAGGAATTTCAAGGATCGCCTAAAAGTGGACAGAGAAGGAGATAGGATGGGAGAGGTTCGAGAGAAGTCCTTGAGGCAAGCATGGGAGGAAGTGACTAGGGAGCTAGAGAGCAGGAGGTCTTGGGAGGAATGAAGAGAACAATTTGATTTGTATTTTGAGACTAGGTTGGTGATGTTGCTGGTGGCTGAGTAGAGGATGGCTTTGAAAGTTGTTGTTAGGATTTTGAAGTTAGTTTATTGGATACGTGGAAGCCAGTGGAGGGATTGGCAGAGAGGTAGCAGACACTAAACAATTGGTAAGGATGACTCTGGCAGCAGCATTCATAATGGACTGAAGGGGGGATAGTCTATGTAAAGGTAATCAAAAGAAAGGGAGTTGCAGTAGTGGAGGGAAGAGATAACCAAGGAGCTAATTAGAAGCTTTGTGGTGTCATTGGTTAGGAAGGGGCATGTTTTAAAGATGTTGTAGCGGTTAAAGTGGCAAGCTTTGGACAGTGATTGGGTGTGGGGTCGAAAGGAGAGTTCAAAGTCCAGGATTACACCTAGCATCCTGGCATGCAGGGATGAGTTGATAGTTCTGCTATCTACAGTGGAGATCTCATCATGAATTGTATCAATTTTATTTAAGTGATTTCCTGGGCAGTAGGTGGGTTTGTGGGTGGAGACGGTGAAGGACAAACCTATTGAGTTAAAAGGTAGAAAAGACTGGATGGGGACCGGAAGACAGGGTATTAATGAGAGTGATAAAATAGATCTGCTTGGCAGTGTGGAGGCAGGAATTGCATTTTTGGGGGCAGATTTATATCAGTTGAAGTCTTTTTGAGACTTAGTCTTATGCCACAATCAAAAGTGCGGCTATGTTTTTTTGAGACTTTTGTGTCATGTGTTTGCCAAGGTTGTAGGGAGCAGGACCTGATTCTGTGTGTAGTGAAGGAGGCAAGCACCTCCAGGAAGGATGACAGTGAACTGGCAGTTGGAGGAAGAGAAGGTGGAAGACAGCAATAAGGTAGTGATTAGAGGGAGGACAAGGATTATTGGAGAGGTTGCACGGAGTGTATAGGTAAGAGAAAACAAGGTTAAGAGCGTTTACATCAGAGTTAGAAGAAGCATGTAGCCAATGCTTTAGGCCTATAGAGGAGGTCAGACTGAGAAGTTTAGAAGTAGCAGGAGTGCTACTACTAACAGAGATGTTGAAGTCACCAAGAATGATTGTGTGAATTAAAAAAAAAAGAGAAAGTAGGGCAGCCAGGCAGAGAAGTCATCAAGGAAGGTTGATAATGGCCTAGGGGGCGGAAGATCACAGCAATTCCTAAAGAAACTGGAGAAAATGAATACATATGTGCCTCAAATGAAGAGCTTGACAGAGGGAGGCGAGTGAAAAAACCTGAAAGGTGCTTTGTGGGGATAGAAGGGTTCCCATGCCACCTCCTTTCCATCCACTGGGTCTGGGAGAGTGAGTCCAGAGAAGGCTACCGTGGTAAAAGGAAAGCAGGAGAAGCAGATTCATGAAGCCAAGTTTCAGTAACAGCAAGTAGATAAAGGAGTGATAAAGAGGTCCTGGAGAGAGGTTGCATGTTCCAACACTTTCATTGTTGTTACAGTGCTCAAGCCTGGAGACTGACCACTCGGACACCATAAGCTGTATTCTGGAAGCTAAGGCGTAATTTCTTTACAAATAAAAGCTTAATTAGTGTCACATTATTGGTATCTAATTCTGTAAAATTAAGAATACTCTTCTGGGAATAAAATACCTAAGCTTTTAATCTAAAGTGTCACTATATAAAAAAGCATCTATTAGTATAAATTAAATATGTAGTCAAGCCAAAAACATCTTGATATCATCGAATGACAGAACCGTATGGAGCTATATACATAACCTAGTAATTATATTCTATAGATCACATGGCTGCTAATATGTTAATTTGAATACCTCCTAAATTAGACGTGTGGAATGATGTCTTACCTGTGCCCCTCCTGGGGGAGCCAGGCTGTGTCTGTTCCCACTCTCATCATCACACCCTCAAAAGTAATATATAATGTAAAAACAAAATTAGTCTCCTAATGGTTTGCAGAAACAAAGTTTTTTTTTTTTTGTTCCTCATTCAGATATTTTTTAACATGGACAGGTAGCGTATAGACCATGAAAAAGTGCCAATGAATAAACCCTGTTCTGCTCACTTAAGCACATGTACATGAATTAAAAATTATTAAGACCTCCAGATTTTTTTCACAGAACGTAAATTGCACTTAGGTTATGTTTTGTAGTCACTGTACATAACAGAACACTGCCACAGCAACCAGGATCCTTTGTGAATTCAGGGTTTGGTTCAAGTCTGAAAGAGAGAACACCCATCTGCATAAGAATGACATTTAAATAAATATAAATACACCTTAAAGTGGAACTGTACTCAAAACAACTTGATAAAATATTTAAATTTCACTATTCACTTCAGTTCACACAAACTTTTTTTTTTTTAGACGTTACATGTATTTGCAACGCAGGTATAGTACTTCATGTCCTATGTACCAGAAAAAAAGTCTACCTTTATCCTTGCAAGACACCTAAAAATAATGAGTGCATCATACCTAAGAATAAGAATAAAAAAATAAAAAAAAATAAAGAAACGCTTGCAAGAACCTTCACATTCTCACTCCAGTAATATTACTTTTTTATCCATATATTAAAGTCTGCTAGGGCAGGTCTATAAGCAGTTAAAAACATAGCTGGTCAATGCTTTGAGCGTTCCTACAGAATATCAGAGCTATACTATTCTTACATGAAAATAATAATGAAAACGGTCTTGGCTTAGGCAGTATGGGCAAGTTAGGTAGCTCTCTGGCAGCCAGCAGATCCAGCAACATTATGGTATATCACTCAATGTCTGATGAATGGTGAAAGCTCAAGATACAAAGAAAGAACACCAGTATTGAAGTGGGCAAGTTCCCAGGACCTCCTTTTGTGAGCACAGCTAATAAAGCGAAAGAGAAGTGTGTGTCTTCTCTGCACCATTATCACACAAACACCTTTTAACAAGTGCTAACAGCCAGGACAAGATCTCAAGTGATACATAGCTAAAGAACATAATAGATTTCCAACACGTTTCTTATAATGGGGCTGTCAGGTGACTGAATCATTTCTTTAATTTTACTAACAAAATCAGTTAACGTTAGCCCAGCCAGCTGGACAGAATGGCCCAGATAATTTGCATTAGGTAGCACCAAATGCAATTAAATTGCATACCACTCAATGGTAAATGCAGAAAAAAAAATACTCATATTTATGATCTTCCTTTGATTTAGACAAGCTCTGATGGTGAATACATGTTGTCCATAGTCTAATATAAATAGCAGATATAATGACATAAGACAGATAGATTTGAACTCCCCCCATGCCTTACAAAGCACACTTGATTGTGCTGGTAGATGAAGAAAAACAACAATTACTAAGGCTACCTAGAAAGGGAGGCAGTTTTTTTAATCTGATATCCTGGCTTATAGGGTGTCTTCTTGTGTGTGTTTGCTTTGAAATATTCAGCTTGAAAGCATATCTGGAAACTTTAGAAATTGCAAGCTTTACTGGTGTGTGTGGTATGTATGGACTATATAAATGCAACTGTAACATATAAAGACATATCAGTGTACTGTACAACTAGATCAGTTGCATGTACAGTATATCAGATGCTTATAAAGGGTCATTGTCTATACAGACAGCCCAGGGGCATATAGAGGCTGAGCATTAGGTTACAGAAGTAGCACTTGCCTCCAATTCCTATATTTTCAGGCACTGTGAAGATTTAAATCAACTAAGGGCCTGTATTGATGGGTTTTGTGTTTGTGTCAATGGTATCAGTTTGAGATGCTTCTAAGGTTTAGAATTCATTGACTAGGTGCATTTGCCTTATAGTTGACCTTCTTCAAGCTGGTTTTTAATATCACTAAACTTGTATGTGAATATAAAACAATTTGAAGCTACAAAAAGCAGTCAAAACAGGACGTAACTTTCCCCATGCCATACAGTCTGTACACATTGATGAGGGAAGAGGAAAAACAGCAGACCCTGGCCTGCTGCCCGTGCTCTCCTCCTACAACAGTGTCTCAGCACCTTTCTGCTGCTTGCTCAGCCTAATGCCCCATACATACGATCAGCAACAAAACTGTGGATTTTTGGTTGAAGGATGTTGGCTCCAACTTGACGAACGCACACTAGTTTTAAAAAACCGAGCACTTCCGGCTCGTACTTGATTCCAAGCATGCGCGGAATTTTGTCAGACGGACATGTGTACAGAAGACTGGAAAGTCCGACAACAAAAATTTGTTGGCGGAAAATTTGAGAACCTGCTAGCCAACATTTGTTAGTGGAAAGTCCGACAACAAATGTTCGATGGAGCATACACACGGTCAGACTTTCCGTCAATAAGCTCGCAGCCAAAATTTGTTGTCGGAAAATCCGACTGTGTGTATGGGGCATAAGAGAGGAACACTGACATGCCTTTTGTCGATCAGCTACAGGTAAGTCTTCGATTTAGGCCAGTGATCTGGAAATCATTATCAAGGATCTCCAGCCAGACAACAGTAAGTTTCCAGATTATAAAGTGAACGCTAACTTTGCAGATCTCTCTAGCAGATGTCTGAAGAAGCAAAATACAACTGACTGAGAGACACAGGGGTTGAAAAAATATGGAAACATCAGGTAAAATACAGGAAACGTTACCTCATATGATGTTGGACTGCCTTTGGCATCCAAGACGGCCTAAATTCCCCTGGGAATTGTCAAATATTATTCCAGGTCACAATCCTGCACAATGTTCCTTTGTCTCTTTCAGTCAGTTGACCATGTCAACCATGCTTATGCAATCATAACCTTTGATAATGTACCTCACGACACCGCAAATGAATTGCCAATTTTAGTTACAGAGGCAACAGATAAGCAGGCACCAACAATTTGCCCTCTTTGAAACTCAATTGGCTCTGACATGAGTCCATATTACTAGCAGAGCACACAGTGAATGAGGAAAGTGAGGCTACCCAACTGTTAGCTAGGTGTCTCATCATATGGCGTAAGCAAAAGAATGTGAGAAAAAGGGCATATGCCTTTCCCTCAGGAGTCTGCAAAACATTGCACACATAATCAGCGGATCAATGCTGCAATGTCAGGCTCCTGTAGACATACCTTTCAGCTTAATGCTCGTACCTCTGTATGAGCTTTCTGTTAGAAATATGAAGGAAGTGTCAATGGACTATGAGGGCAATCATCAACGGCCTAGCAGTCCACTCAGGTCTACAAGTCATTCTGCCACAGTGGCAGCTGGGACATGTTGTTTATTCATTCATAGATCCATGTGAATGAAGAAAGCAGCTGTGTGGGTGGAGCCTTGCACAGCCAAACTGAATCTGAATGTGACATTGGCTGTGGGGAAGAAAACCCCTGCCTGCTGTCAAGGGGGGTGGGGGCTCAGGGGTGAAGAGGAGTGTTGGAGCGTGGTACATGTTATACCTTCAATACAGGTGTACCATGTTTCAAAGACAAACTTAGCCTTTAAACCTATGAAAATGTAAATTATTCTGTTCATTGTCCCAATCACAGCCCTATCTCTAAGCTCACTGAAATTCCACTTAAACATAATGGAGCAAAAGAGGGAGGTTATATTTGACACAATCATGTGAAAGAAAGCTGCCAATGCCTGGGGGTTCTATGAGCAGCTTGCTAAAATATGGCTGCAAGGAAATACACAAAATACTTACTAAAGGTGAACTGAACTGACTTTTTGATCTTTGCATAATGGAAACATTTTCATGATAGCTTTAGAAGTTAGCTATTGACATTTTTCTTGCAGTTCATCTGTAATCTACCACAGTTAAGTCACTGTTCTTTTCAGTATAATAAACAGATTTAAAAATAAATGCCACCCCCACTAACAAATACAGCATATCTCCATCTACGCTGCACAGTGGTTAGGTACTGAGCACGGTTAAATATTATAAATTGTTTAAAGACAACACAAGTGTTGCCAAAGCCTGGGAACAAATATTTGGACAGCTATCAAAATCCTGTGTGTGCAGTTATGAAAGAAAAAAATACATCAGGACTATGCAGATTTCTCAGCTCTGTTTATTTCTCAAAATCAATTAGATTATCATCTACAAAGGACATTTCTGCATAGGGGATATCATATTTACACTATATGGCTAAATATTTGTAGACACCAGACCAACACACCTACATTATATGGACAAAAGTATTCAGACTTCCCCCAAATTATTGGGTTCAGATGCTTCTAGGTTAGTTCTACAGCACACAAAGACAGTTAGCACTATTGTGTACTTCTAACCTTGTAGCAACAGTTTGGGGAAGGAACTTCTCTGTTGCAGCACAACTGTGTTCCTGTGTATAAAACCAGGCCCTTGAAGACATGGCTTGATGAGCTTAAGGAACTCTACCAACAGTTTTTTGTTTAATTTTTATTGACGTTTAAGTGAGTACAATAACATAAGTGAGGCTTACAAGTTCACACTTAAACAATATATATTATGTCAAGTCTAGTGACTCCGATATAATACAGAGGTTTTATCTTCTATGAACACAAATAGAGTGCTTATATTTGTGTTGTACTTCCGTCAATAATGTGAACCTGGGAGAAAGTGCAAGGTGAGGGGAGCGGGAAGGGAGGCAGAAGGGGGATAAGGGGGACATTTTATTATGAAACCATAAGGACCATGCATATACAAATTTAGCAAACGAGAGGTTTCTAAGAGGAAAATGCTTTCCATGTCACATTGATAATTGAGATCATTGATCATCACAGACTGACGGTGATGTGGAAGATTTACACAGCCCGGGGATGTTGATTTTTGCTGCGTATAGTAGGTGTATTATATTACTTCTAGGCTTGGAAAACAGGATTTTTAAAATGGCTTACCTGTAAAATCCTTTTCTTTGATGTACATCAGGGGACACAGAGCCATAGTAATTACTATGTGGGTTATAGGGCCACTGATAGGTGATGGACACTGGCACACCCTAAGGCAAGAAGTGTACTCCCTATATAACCCCTCCTGCTACTGGGAGTCCTCAGTTTTGTAAGCCAAGCTATACAAGTGTATACCAAGAAGGGAGGGACCTCTGTGTCCCCTGATGTACATCAAAGGATTTTATAGGTAAACTGATTTAAAAATCCTGTTTTCTTTTCTTACATCAGGGGACACAAAGCCATAGTAATTACTATGTGGGATGTCCCATAGCAATGGCAACTGAAGGGAGGGAGACATAACAAAAAAAAGGAGGCCAGAGGACTCATACTGCAGCCGAAGGCAATATCCTCATGACCTTTAACACAGATTTGATAAAATCTGGAAAGCATATAAACTAAAGACCAAGTTGCGGCCTTACAGATCTGAGACAGAGGCCTGATGATGCACCACCCAAGAGGTACTAATCGCCCTGGATGTGTGTGCTCTAACATTAGAAGGAAGAATTTTCTTCTTAAGTCGAAGCTTGAACAATCACTTGACGAATCCATTTGGAAAAAAGTTGATTTTGACACTGCCTGTCCACATTTTGGACCTTCTGGCAGTACAAACAAAACGTGTTTTGCGAACCTGAGCGGTCGCCTTTAAGTAGACTCTGACCGCTCTTACTACAACAAGGGAATGTAGTGCCTTCTCTTCCATAGATTGAGGATCTGGGGAGAAAGAAGCAAGAATAATATCTTGGTTTAAATGAAAAACCTGTTACCACTTTTGGTAGGAATTCAGGATGAGGATATAAAACAAGACACTACGCTAGTTCCGATACTCTTCTAGCAGAAGAAAGGGCAACCAGAAAGATTACCTTTCTTGTCAATAGAACCAAGGGAATTTCTCATAAAGGCTCAAATGGCTGACTGAGCAAAGCCAATAAGACCAAATTTAAATCCCAATGATTTAAAGGTGCCTTGATAGGGGAAATAATCCGTGTTAACCCCTGAATAAGCTACGCACCAAGATTGGGAAGCAAGAGGCCATTGAAAAAACACTGACAAGGCCGGATATGGTCCTTGATAGAAGTCAAGGCCAGCTTTATTTCAGATCCCATTTGCAGGAATCAGGGATCCTGCCTATGACATACTTCCTGGGGTGCCAACTCCTGGATCCACACCAAGAAACATGCTTTCCAGATGCCTTCCAGATGCCAGCTTCCTGGCATCAAAGTAGACACTCCTGACATTGTCTTGAGAATTGCAGGAGCCTTCCCCCCCACCCGAGTGAGCGGGGATGCCCTTTCATGAGGAGGTTTTAGCATTCTTCCCCAAGATCTCTTCGGACTCTGGTGCTGCCCTTGGGGACTTCCCTTGAACCTGACGGTGAGGCTGTTGAGACTCCCTAGAGGCTGATGCCCCTGGTACAGGAGAGGCAGCACGATTAATGGAGAATATTTGAACTTCTTTACTGGTAAAAGAGAGCTTTTCCCATTAGAGTCCCTTTGGACGTACTTATCCAGATCGTCTCTAAATAGCCATTCACCATGAAAGGGAAAACTGGCTAAGAGCTTTTTACACGGTGCTTCAGCTGACCAATTTTTCAGCCAGAGAACTCTGCGAGAATGTTCTAGTCCAAGCATAAGCCATGAGGCTTAAATGATAGAGTCTTACATAGCATCTGCTGTGAAACACAGTTCATCTGATATACCAGCCCATTTCTGGGCCTGTTAAATAGGCAGAATTTAAAGTATCTCCACAAACTGTTCCTTAATGGACTGAGATACACCAATTGCAGCAAGGACCGGCTGCGCTACTGAACTTGCTAAAAACATATTGTTTTTAGAAAGAAGTTCCAACTTTTTATCTGTTGGATCTTTTAACATCAGTGTATTATCCACTGGACATGTGAGATTCTTGCTCACTGAGGCGATTGCAGCATCAATTGCTGGAACCCCCCCATTTTCTTTCACAGAAATCCTCTTCCATAAGATAAAGTGTGGAGAATTTCTTGGAAGGATAATATTTATCCGGATGTTCCCATTCAGAATACATAAGCTTTCTTAGTATATGTGCTCCCGAGGCGAGCACCATGAATAGGGAAAAACATCCACAAATGCAGGAGGCTTTAATGAACCCAATTAGAGGTAGGTTGCTCAAGAGCCTGCGCTGCAGGCAGCAAAAAGGTTGAGTAACGGAGTACACAAGCAACCTGTCTTGTTCTGCTACTCCTTCCATATTAAGATCCCCCGGAGGTGGATAAATAAGTATCTTCCAAATATTTGGGAAGATCTACCTGATCCCCAGCCTCCTGCACATCAATAAGAGGGTCCTGAGCACTAGATGGGAATCTGCTATGTTTAGCCCCACTTTGGAGAGACATCATAGCATCAATCTTCTTTCCAAATGACAAATGGTAGAAGAAAAAACCTTGTAAGATATATATACAGGGACTGAAGCATTTCCTCTCAGAGGAGGATGACATTCTTTTGGAAATGGATTTAGTTTATAGTAAAACCATTGACCCCTTCAGAACCCTTAGAGGAGTTCCTGGTCCCATTATCACTCATAGCCTGAAGCATAAAGCAGAGGCACTCAAAGAATGTACATTGCTAGGCTATAGTCCAGCGCCATTAGCTGGTATTAATCCTAGCCTGGTAAAGTATAATGTGTCAAAGGGAAATGCCTGTGTCACTAACCTGAATAAGCCCTCCTCCTATTTTGTCCCTCCACAGCCAGCAGCAGCTACACATACACAGAGCTTTACACTTCCTCCATGTGTGGCCGGTGTCTGTCGCCGCTAGCCAGGCACCCCCGTGAGAATTACAGCCCCCCCTTTCCTTTCAAAGGAAAGTGTTTTCCGCGCGAGCGGTGGCTCAGGCGTGCTGAAAAAACAGCAGACATGGCGGGGGGTAAATCCTCTGCTGTGCGGGCGCGTGTTCTGTCTTTTTTTTACAAAAATACAGTGGCCAGTGGTGACACATAGGCATGACAGCATTATATATAAAAGGAGAAATTCCTGAGAAAATCTCCCTTACCTTTTCCTCGCAGCAGGGTTATCTGAAATAAAAACCTTCACCGTTCATAGTGGGCTCCGAAACCTTTAGGAAACCTTCAGAAACAGGGGAACCTCAGGTTACCCACAATCCTGGACCTGCGACAGGACCCTGCCAGTAAAAACTTTATGGCCTTACTACCAAAAAGTACTGGATTCCAGGGCCCAGCTTTTTAAAGAGAAGCGTTCACAAGCAAAACTTTGTTTCTTCAGACCCGAGGCCTGGGTACCATTCATTTAGCCCATGAAAAGGACATCAGAACGGATCCAGTCAGCATGGCTGGCCCCAGCAAGGAAGATCCCAGTGGAGCTCAGCACAGCACATCTTTATTCGTGACCAACACCTTAGACACTGGCGAAAAAAACTGTAGTGGTAGGGGTTATATAGGCAGTACACTTATTGCCTTAGTACGTTCCAGTGTCCATCACCTATCAGTGGCCCTATAACCCACATAGTAATGTAAGAAAAGAAAGAAAGTTTTCTAGACCAAGAAGTAATGCTATATTGGGGTTAGGGATGATTGGTCTTCCACTTATCTCAGATATTAACCACTTCAATACTGGGCACTTTCATCCCCTTCATGCCCAGGCCAATTTTCAGCTTTCAGTGCTGTCACATTTTGAATGACAATTGCGCGGTCATGCAAAGCTGTACCAAAACAACATTTTTTATAATTTTGTTCACACAAATAGAGCTTTCTTTTGGTAGTATTTAATCGCCACTGGGTTTATTTTTTGCAAAACAAAAAACAAAAAAAAGAAAAATTAGAAAAAAAAAATTCTTTGCTTCCGTTTTAAAATTTTGTAAATAAGTACATTTTCTCCTTCACTTATGTGCACTGATGAGGATGCACTAATATGCAGCACTGATGGGCACTAATAGGTGGCACTGTTATGCAGCAGTGACGGACACTGATATGCAGCAGTGATAGGTACTGATGGGCGTGTATAAATTTAGAATCAGGGATGTGTTCTCACTTCATTTGTAGGAGGAGACTGCTGTAGATCGATTGATAAGGTTATGTATTGTAGGGAGGGATTGAGAGGGGTTGGTAACCATCAAGATGATGTCATCTGTAAACAAACTCATTTTTGAAGCTAGAGGCTCAATGAGTAGTGTAAAGATGATAGGGGGCATCACTGCTTGGTGCCATTCGCGATGTCAAAAGGCTTGGATAACACACCATCAGTCAGCACTCTAGCAGAATGGGAAGAGCAGAGAGACAATAATTCCCAATGTACACGGTCAAATGCCTTCTCTGCATCCAAAGATAGGATTAGAGAAGGCGTTTTCTGAGTTTCCAGGCTATAGATTAGTGGGAGTAATCATCTCCTGGCGTATGGGGCTTGACAACCAGGCATAAAGCCTACCTAATTGGGTAGATTGTATGTATATAGCAGAAGGGGGTGGAGTTTATTTCTATCTGCGGGCAGGGAAGAAGAAAAGTTAGGGGAGGGGGTCTGTTTATTTTGCTCTTCTTTACTTTTAATTGAGGCTAGTACCTCTTCAATTTGAAGCATCCTCTGGTTTTAACAGGAGATTTTATAAAAATGTCTCTCATATAGGCTTTGCAGCTGGCCCATAGTAGAGGTCTCAGAGTGTCTGGGTGTCATTTGTTTCAAAGAAGAAAGAGTGAGCATCTTTGATGGTCTGGTGATGTTTAGAATTTGTTAAAAGGGCAGAGTTCTGTCTCCAAAGGCGAGGGTCCCAATCTCAATACTAACTGGTGCATGATCAGACCATGTTATCACGCCGATCTTCGAGGTGGTAACATGTTAAAGAGTCCACTGACTCATGAGAAAGAAGTCTATCCTGGAGTAAGAGTTGGGAAGGAGAATAGTATGAATAATATTGCTCTGCGTCATGTTGACATCTCCATATGTCGTAGAGGTTGTTAGAGTGTAAAAATCGGTTTAGGGTTTGATGAACGGGCCGTTTGCCTGAAGAGGAGTCAAGATCAGTATTTATGACTATATGGAAGTCTCCTCGGATAATTAAGTGTCCACATTTGCATGTTGAGATTTGTATATAGAGCCTTTTTTAGAACCAAATTTGTTTAGTTTGGGACGTATACATTACCAAGAATGTACTGGGTTTGATTGCTATTGCATACAAGGATGTGAAAACGGTCTTTAGGATCTGCAATTTCAGAATGTAGCTGAAAGTTCACCGTATTTCATATAGTCGTCAGAACCCCATTTTTCGTAATAGTATTCAAGGCTAGAAATGGAGTAGGAAAGTTTTTCGGAGTAAGAGAAGGCATTTTGGAAGTGGCAAAGTATTTTTTCTGGATAAAGAGAATACCTGCTCTAAGTGATTGAGCTTATATGACAAGTGATGATCTTTTATATGGGGAATTGAGGCCCCCAAACGATGAGTGAAATTTTTTTAGCCCCGTAATGACAGATAGAGATAGTGGAGCATAGTCACTGAGAGTCACCTTTAACTCATCTTGGTGGGATAGGATAATTTAGGTAATGCCTCGTAGTAAAAAGGGTAGTAAACAATGATGATCAGAGTAGAGGAGCTGTAGTCGAGGAGGGTAGAATGAGGTCTCACATGGTTGTCTTAAGTGGGTGAAATTACCAGGAAGATTGTAGGGAGTGTTAGAGTAGTTAAGTATGGTTAAACAAATCGGGAAAACAAAAACGAGAATGTAAAAAATTCTTGCTGAAAATGCAAGACACATGGGCAGCAGTTACTGCTGCTGGCAAGTGGGGGGAGAGGATCAACCATAGCAACAACAGGTTAGTATGGCAGTGTATCACTTGATTTTGTGACATTGCATTGGTAAGGCCAAAGTACTCCAGATTTGATGCCCATTTCTAGGTCAGTGGGCATAAGGAGAAGATGTTTCATTAATTGTTGAAGTTATGTAACCAGGGCATCAGGATTGATCCATTCCACATGAATGAAATGAAATGCCACAGAATTTAATATTATTCCTTCTTGAGCGGTCCTCTAAGTTCGCTATTTTCAATTTTAACTGCTGTAGCTGTTTCGTGGTCTGTATGAATGGCCACTAGTTTGTTCTGAGCCATGAACATTTTTCTCATTTTTGTCTCAATATGTTGCAGGCGTTCATATTCTTGTACAGTGTCTGCCTCAGGGATAGGAGCATGTTTTTCATGGCAAGTTCAGACACTGGCTAGTCAGTGGGAGGCCACTATGGCAGACTGCAGCTGCAAGGCAGGCACAGAAGCAGAGAGAGAAGCATGCTCTGTCATATTGTAAGAGGGCTCTTCCATCCTAGGCTTAGATTTAACTGGGCTGCATGAGGATGGCGACGACTCACTGGGGTCACCATCATACAGGGAAATGGAGAGTCTGCGATCTGGTATGTAGGAGCATTGATCTCCATTGTATGCTAAAGGGCCGCTCCAGCCCCTCCATCGCCATGTTGGCTACCTGCTGATCCTTGGGCCAGGTAGAAATTAGTCAGTTTTAGTGGCTGACTGGGTGCTGACATCGGGCCATGTCGTCCAAGTGGAAAGGAGAATGTGCTAGGCTAACTGAGCTGGATCCCACCCGTTAGATGGTCTTTACACGCTGATTTAGCTGGAGAAGCACAGGAGCTCTAGGAGGAAGATGCCATCTGCAGAGACGGCTGTACATGCCCCCCTCTACTAACCGTTTTTAAAAATGCAACTTTGCAACTAAATGTGGGGGAAAATCCAAGGTTTTGACTCCTCTTCAGAATAGGAATAGAGGCAAACACACCGGTGACAAGTAAAAGGGGATTTACCTCACTTTGGAAAGATTAACTCCCACGTAGGTGTCTGTTTATGAAGCAGTGATCACAGTCCATAAACGGTTTATGAAACAGAGATAATCGGAGAACGTGTTTGAACATATATCCCGCTGATCATCTCCGCACACTAAAGCCCCATACACACTATCAGTTTTTCTGCTGAGTTTTTCCTTCAGGTTTACCAAAACCATGTAGTAGAAGGGCCTGCATGATTACATACACATTGAAACTCCTAAGGTTTGACCTCATATTATATGGTTTTGGTAAATCTGAAGGAAAAACTCATCAGAAAAACTGATAGTGTGTATGGGGCTTTAGAATCCTCATTGACTGTCACAGAAATGGGCAGTTTATGAAGCTACGATCTCAGCACTTCACTGTCGATCTGAGTCAGAATTCACACTCCCTGATTCACAAGCTCAGAGGTGGAGAATCAGTGAGTGAAGTGAGAATCCCAGGGGATCGGAGGAAGATTATTAACCCCCTTCTACCTCAATCAGACCTCCCAAGACAGTAACCATGCCCCCGGTCATATTTATGTGTATATTATATATATATATGTATTGTAAAGGACTAGCATCAAATGTAGGGCTTAGCTATGGTCTATGGTCAGGTTACTACTAAAAGCCCAGCACACACCTGACCCATCAGTATGCTGGCTGGTTTCAAAATCAGGACCCAGGACTAGGAATTTCATCCCACCCGGATCTCTCAGAAATCCCTGGGCTCCAGGTCCCAAAGTGGACTTTTCTAAGAAAGGAGGAAACTGAAAAGCCAAGTCTCTCTACATGTTACAAGCTCCCTGGAGCCCCTCAACCCATCTGGTTGAGAATTCTGGGTCACAACCTCCTTCTAGACCCTGGCAGGGCAACTGTCTGCCACATATCTACCCCTCTGTTCTTGACCCCAGAGGGGGCGTAACACATTAGCCAAAACTCTTCAAATTGGCCCCTCTGTGCCAGCGATCGCCCACAAAGGCTAACCCCAGTCTTAACAGGTGACTTTCCCTATGTCCCCCTGCTACACTGACTTGGGTACTGCAAAGACACCCCCTGGTGACTTTTTATGGGTGCACTTCCAAAAAAAATCATTTTCTTTGGGGGCCACACCTTCAAACACTTGAACACTAGGGGATGTACTAAGGACTTGGGCCTTTTTCCCAACCTTTTTCTCTTTACTTCTAAAGTGGTCACATTTTTAAACACCTTTTTAGCCATACATTCAGGCACATTTACTTAGGAGTTAAACTCTTAATGACACCTTGTTAAGCTCTGGGCCAGTGTCCTCAGACCTTTTACTCTTGCAACTTGGGAGGTTCCTGGACCTCTGGAAAGCTTTTCCAGAATTACACTCCTGAGCCTGTAGGGGGCCTAATTCTACTGCACTTTCTATTCCTTCTTCTGTGTCCGTCATACCCTTATTCATCTGACTGTATTTTTTAAGATTAAAAGCAACCACGTCACCTTGACCATTAGGTCTACCTTTATTTTTGTTGTTTCCCATGGTAACCAAAACATTTACCAGTGCGTTGGACTTTTCTTCCTTGTCTGAAATATCACCACATTTATCAGAACTCATTTCACCAGTGTTCTGCAGTGCCTGGAGGAGAATCGCACAAAGTGGAGTGGTTGTCTACCATGGCAACGTTACTAACCACCAACTCCACTGCCACATGATCCTTTTCCAGCAACTGTCCTGATATTTGATCATCATCCAATTTCACCTTTGAGTTGATGACCCCAACCATATCACATATACTTGTGCCCTCTGGCAATACCTCCCAGACTTCTGTCCTGTCCAACGGTACTCCAGAGTGCCTCTCATACACAACCTCTGTATGACGCAATACAGCACACTGTGAGACGAGTTTCCATAAGGACGACGACTGCATTAAATGCTTCCAACATTGGCAATCTCTGCATAGTACAGCCTGTAATATCTAGCTACATTTATGCTCACCCCGTGGTACAAGTTCTCCAAGCGCAGGAGAGGACAGCAGGATATACAACGGCTGTACACTCCAACATTCTAAAACTTCTTAGAGGTGGTGCTTCTTAAAGGGGCTTCCTCCCCACTGGAGGTATCCAACGCAATATCCTGGTGCTCTCTTAGAGTGCAGCCAGGTGCAGGCGTCACCACAAAATTCTCAGGCTCAGTGTCAATGATCTGTTCCAGTTCTTTATGGATAACATTATTTTGGTATACCACACCAATAACTCCTTTTTGGGTTGTGGGCACAACCTCTGCTATGTGCTCAATCTCTCTTGGCCCTTCCATCTCCTGAGGAATATCCTCTGCAACAGCAGCAAGTGAGCCCTTGTCCAAAAGCTGCTCTGCAGTCCCTCCATTTAGCACAGCAGAAATTGTGTCTGCTCCACTGTTACACACTGAGCCTTCTTTCAATAAAGCCAACAGACTTGTTGCCCATCTGTCCCAGTCTACTTTCTCCATGCTCCCATCATAGGTTCTACACAGTACCGCGCCAACTGCCAAAGGAGATGCAGGACAGTGGCTCCACAGCAGACACATTGCACATATCAATTTTGTTTAAACTAACCTGTGGCAAAAAACACAGCAGGCTGCAATACCATCAATTCACATCCTTGCTCGGGTGGCACTTCATTAAAGTCATGAAGACTTTTGCTGTCAGCAGTGACAGACCACAGTAACCCATTATCACTACAAGTAATTTCAGACATTTTAGTTATACCATTTGACACAGTCTCATCACCGAGGTCAAGTACCTTCTTATCCATCAGAGTGGCAGCCTTATATACTGTGGCTAAGGGGAATAGCATATCCTACTTAGCAATCACCCCTACCTCATTAAGCATCACATCATCAGAATTAGTCAACTCAATACCAGTATGATCATACTCTTCAGTAAGTTTCACATCACATTCAATTTTGCCACTTGCCTTCCCACTGGACAGGGCACTGCAGTGAGGCAAGTCCTTTTCTGCACCAACAGTGGATCTCCCCTCTGGGATCACTTCCACTTCAGTGTGAGCAATCACACAGTCAGTCTTTCTCATCAATTCAACAGCAACAGTCTTACCATTCTCTTTGACAGGTGTTGAAAGCTTCAATTTTCGGGGCGTTGTCCCTTATGTGCTTTCACAAGCTGATGCCCCCTCATGGACACGGGTCGACATTGCATCCTTCTTGGATTTTTCAACATCTCTTGCAGACCAAACAGACTTCCTGTTGTCAGGGGTAACAGCAGACCCACACACCTGGTCATACCCCTCTTCTCTGGGCTGACAACTTCACCCAAGCAGCCATAAGATGAAAGCACTGGTTTCTTGTGCTCTCTGTCACACCTTGCAGGCTGAACACAATTTTAACAACGGTTGTCAGGGGTGAACCCAGACACTTTTGCACCAACATCTTCACTCAAAATTTGAGCTACATCCCCGCTGTGGCTCCTCCTTCCTGCAAACACACTTTCTTCGGTTGCTATGGGAGACCACATTCTCCCCGCTGAATTATTCCAGCGCTCCCTAGATTGGATTGCTCCTAGGAAATTGTCCTAATGTCCTCTAGATACTCCTCTGTCAGAAAAGGCTGCTCCAACTCAACCCAACGACCTTTGGGCCATCCTCTGTAGGAAGCAGTCATCGCAAACTCACCCAAAATGTCTTCAACGTGTTCAAAAGGCAACATAGGCCGTATGAAGTCAGCAACACAAATTTCTCCTTTGTTGCCATGGGCAACCGAGCCATCTGCTCACTCCTTGCACTGAGTGATGGTTTCCCAAATACAGATGCAGACTTTAGTGGACTCTCCATACTCAATCACCTGTGCACTCATTGCACCAGTGTTGCTAGGGACAACCCCAGCCCTCTTTCTCCTCGGCAAACTCTGTTTAGGCATGTATGGGGTTCGATCAGGTGGTAACAACCCCTCTAGCCACAGAGCGCTATCTTTCATTTCAGCGATCCTTGCTTCTTTTAGGAGCTTTGATTGGCCCATACTCACAGTCACTCCAGAACAACTTTGCACAGTTCAGCAACAAATTGGAGCACTGTCTCTTTAAGGCTAGTTACGTTTCTCTTGCAGGTTCTCCTTACCTGCACACACAGATTATGCAAGCTCATGCACCAAAACACAGTTCATATAACAGATGAACTTACTTGATTGCAGGGATCTCGGATTGTGCCCGCATTCTCCACTACGTGTAAAGGACTAGCATCAAATGTAGAGCTTAAGGACACCGCCACTAGCTGGTTCTTCTTTTTAAAGGCTTTGTTTGTCCATTTTTATTAAAAGCAAGTTCAGCAAACAAATGTAGGTTTCCCTCCCAGGGGTTTTCAGCATTCCTTTGTCCATTAATAAAATTACCTTCATACTAGTTGCCTCTCACTTTATGTTACAAGCTCCCTGGAGCCCCTCAACCCATCTGGTTGAGAATTTTGGGTCACAACCTGCTTCTGGACCATGGCAGGGCAACGCTTTGCCACAGTATATATATATATATATATATAATCTCATGTAGGGGGAATCTTTATTTTATTAGCATTAATCAAGCCGCCTGTCCGAGTACTGAGCAGTGATCAATTATCACTGCTTAATAAACTGACACCTCAGTGTTTCAGTGAATTTCTGGTACTGTAATCTCGTAAAGTCTCACAAGATTCCAGTATCAAGGGGCATTCACTGTTTGAAGCATTTGTAGATCACTTCACTCCTCCAAATGAGAAGCGATCTACAACGCTTCATAAACTGGCATCCAGAGGAGAACGATCTCCTCAGGGAATGCAGGAGTGACATTTTTTCACTGCTTCATGAACGGACACCCTACTGTTCTGTTTATAAGGCAGGAAATTAAGGGAAAACTCAAACGGAATAGGGATTGAATAAAAAAAAAAGGGTTTTAATAATTTCCTGCTCAAAAAAAAGATTTTCCATTAATAGATGACTGTATTGAATTATGATTTCTTTTGTATATATTTGTCCAGAATTCAGCTGTGCTTTCACCAGCACAAGAGTAAGAATGCATATTTAATGCATTGATGTAGTTCATCATTGTACACATATCAGTATATCTTGATGTAATTTAATTTCACCCAATATTTTAGTCGGTATAGTGATGACCCATGCAGTCCTCAGTTACATGGTACCAATTCTTTAAGGTAAAAGAATAAAAAAAAGAAAAAGATAAAACCTGCAAAGGAACATTAGAAATAAGTACCTAGATCAGCTAAGAATATTTTAAGCCTTCTGGGCACAAACAGCACCAGGTTGTTTTCCATAAGTCGGCAGGTGTCAGTTTAGAAGTCACTGGGGGATAATTTCCAGTAAATACAGTGTTTGCAGCGACATTCAATCAGTACTACATGTTTGCAGAAAGAGGCCTCTGAAAAGATAGGGAACTAAGAAAGATTTTACAGGTCAATATCAAGAGGTTTCCTTTCACTTCCACCTGTAATGTTCTACTTGTATTCATATTAACTATCAATCCTTACCCATAAAGATAATGTGTCAAGAGAAACAAGCACTAAACTGCTTCTTAACCAGTTGTAAATACTAGGCTTACCAAACATGCCCCAAAAAATGTACACAAGGGCAAGTCCTGTCTTTCTGCCCTGCTGCTGCTCAACCTTGCACTTACCAGCAATTCCAGACCGGCAAAACAACAGCAGGTTGTTGCTGTAGAAATACGGCAGCTGTAATTGTTGCAATAAAAAAATGGACCATCTGAGTCAGTGTTTATAAACACTGTTCAAATGCAACACAGATATACAAAGTAATAACATTGTTACTTTTGAATCTACTTGTTTAACTTATCTGCAAATCAAAGGGATACGCTTTGATCCACATATAATATCAGGTACAGCAACCCAACAAGTAAAAAAAAAAGTTTTCAACTTGTTTCTACTGAACATTAAGTAGTATTACCCCAACATTTTTATCTTAGGATCAAATCTGTATAGTACAGTTGAACCGAGAACAATGCATGTTTAGTGCAGAAAAGTGCAAAAAGACTTGTTCTGCATCACAACCCTTAAAGCGTTTGTTAACCCAAAAACTTCATATTACTGAAATGTGTCTGCTATACCATATACTTGTATGAGAAAGTATCCTGTTCTCTTTGTATGCTTCCTTCATGTGAAATCCCTGCTGTTCCTGCCAGCCTCTGCTTTCCTATTAAAAAAATGACCACAATAAGCAGGAGAACACAGCGTGGTAAGTTTATAGCTATGCTGGGAACACAAAGTACTCTCCTCCAACCAGACTTGTCTTGACTCGCCCACACCCTGCACAGCCATTTACTGGGAAGCTCAGTGTGCTGCTGCTTCTCTTCCCCCCAGCTCTTAAGCAGCTGAGAATAGAAGGAATGTGATCACTTATAAAAAAGGGAAAAAATATATTTTAATATCTATACAAAAGGGTCTTGCCTTTCATTTCTATTTTAAACCGAATGGGTTGTTTTACAAGGCGATCGTTTACAATCACTTTAACTTCCGACCCGGAAGTACCAATGCCTGGTTTAATGATCATGGTATCACTGTGCTGGATTGACCAGCAAACTCACCTGACCTAGTATATGAATGGGGACCTTGGATTGTGGGCTCCTTGAGGGCAGGGAGTGATGTGAGTGTGCAATGTACAGGGGGATAGGGACAATTGTAGACACTCACTCAGGTTGAACTGGATGGACTGGTGTCTTTATTCAACCTTACTAACTATGTAACTATGATCTAGAAACGCCATCATCTTCTCTGTGCCAAAGCTTATTTAAAATGGTCTGTTGCAAAGTGGAAAACTGATCTGTGATCAGATGAATTAAAATCTAACATTCTTTTTGGCAACCATGGGTGTCACGCCCTCCGGTCTAAAGAGGAGAGGAACCTTCTTGCTTGTTATCAGCACTTAGTTCAAAAGCCTACATCTCTGATGTTTTGGTAGCATTAGTGCCTATGGGGAATGGGGAGTATTGTTAAAAGAAGAGGGATTGCTACACCATGGTAAACATGACCCTGCACCAACTTTTTTGAGACATGTTGCTAAACATTTAATATGTTTTCTATCTTCTACTGTGAATAAAATATGGGTTTATAAGATTTGCAAATCATTACATTCTGTTTTTATGTAGAGGTTACCCAGTGTCCCAGCTTTTTGGAAATTGCCGTTATACTGCTGACATAAGTGCTTACAATGGTCAACTCTTGCTATTTATGTAAACCGTTTTCCCCAAAATAAAAATGTTGGTGTAACTGCGTATAAAGTGCTGGAGTTCAGTTTCAATTTGTTAGTGTATTTAAATCTGATAGTACATGTAACACTTCCCTCCCCCAAGACTGGTAACACTGCTCTCAAAAGGTGCCCCTGTACTCCTTCATCCACAGTGGGGGCACTCCAATACAGGAGGTGTGTTATGCACCAGGTAAAAACAGAGGGTAAAAGTTTAAAAAAAAAGAAAACAAATGTAGCCACCACATCTAATGATTGGTTATCTGCAATAAATTACATTTTTGGGTTTACTACCGCTCTAAGTACAAATTATAACAGGGAAATAAACAAGGTTGAGCATATCGCACATAGTTATGTATGAACATCCTCTTCAAAGTCCATAATTAATGTACCACAGGTCTTCTCTTATGTAGTGACTTAGTCAATGTCTTTAGGAAAATAAATATCAAAGCATGCACTAAACAGACATTTACATACTTATTTTCCATCTGTTTCTTTAGTGGATTCCTTTAATTTATAGACAAGCCCATTATAATGTACATATTTGATATACAAGGATATCCTTACACTGACCATGCTAACGCCCAAGTTCACTTTTTTTCTCTATAAATTCCAGCTCCCCTATCTACCAATATTAAATGAATGTGCTTATTTTGCAGAAATAAAATAGCTTTCTATTTATCTTACACAGCCCTTACTTCGATGTCGGTACTTGTGGAGTATAAAAAAAAAGAAAAAAAACATTTTTGTTGCTTTCTGGATGAACCTTAGGATGTGAAAACTGTTAACACACAGGAAGGAGTTCACCAGCTGACCCTGCATCTGCCCTCCTACTCTAGATCCCCCCCTCCCACCCACCTCTGCAGGTGCACATGTTTCCAATACAATCAGCAATCACTTTTCTCTTTAAATACACAGGCACTACTTCACTTTCATCTTGCATAGATCATTAATTTGGCAGAGTGTGCAGGAGCTGAGCAATCAGATAACAACCTATGTGGCGAGAGCTGTAGTACTAAAAACATGAGAAGTATGTCCTGTGTTCTATAAAGCTCGCCGTGTACTATACAATCTGTTTGTACAATCTCCTTTAGATCTACCATCAATTATTTAGTGCAAGGGCCTGTCTGATTGGATACAGAGTAATTGGATAGATGGTGTGTCCTCCGATTATATAGTTTTAGTAAATCAAAAGGAGATCATACAGAGATTTCACAATCATATTGTATAGTGTATGGCCACCTTTATACGCCTAAAAAAAAAACTAGTTGCGCTTTTGGTGCTATTGTTAATGGTACACCAAAAACAGAAGCAAACACATTTTCCCACATACAGTGGGGCAAAAAAGTAGTCAGCCACCAATTGTGCAAGTTCTCCCACTTAAAAAGATGAGAGAGGCCTGTAATTGTCATTATAGGTATACCTCAACTATGAGAGACAAAATGTGGAAACAAATCACATTGTCAGATTTTTCAAAGAATTTATTTGCAAATTATAGTGGAAAATAAATATTTGGTCCCCTACAAACAAGCAAGATTTCTGTCTCTCACAGACCTGTATAGTCTTCTTTAACTTCCCTGGCGGTATGATTATTTCAGATTTTATGTGCTGAAAGCGGTACAATTATTTTGCATGGAAATTTGGCGTTTCATATTGTAGTCCTGTAATTCTTAGGAATAACTCACTTAAACCTGTCTAAACCAAAGTCTAGTAGACATCCCGGGTATGATAAAGTTTGAAAAATTAAATCATAAATTATAATATAACAACTATAAATTATACCAAATAATACTATAACAATAACAAAAAATATTTAATAATGTAATCAAATCAAAAACACTGAAATTTGCTCAGTTGCAGAATTGTCACTGTCATTACTTTTCAGTACTTGATGACGGATCTCCCCACAAATTGCTATCGCTCAATTCTGCGATTCTAATTTATTATCACTGTTTTCTAGCTGGTCTAAACCCATTTTTGATGTAAAGGGACAGTTTTGGTTGCTATGGACAATCTCCATTTTCCAAGCATAAAGAACAGTTGTTATATTATATAACTGCATGCAGGACACTGGACAGAACACTAGGGACAAAGGGGATGTGAAATAATTACATACAGCAATGTAATCCGTAAGATTCGTTTCACTTTTTTTTGAGCTCGGCTCCGTGATAGATTGAGCGGAGGACAGCTCGCTCGTACAGCGGGGGGACATCGCTGGATCCAGGGGACAAGGTAAGTAAGCTCTCCCTGGATTCAGCGATGCAGTCTGGCGCGGGGTTACCGCTAATGGTACAACATTTTCACCCCGAGCCAGACACGGGAATACGGCCAGGGGGGTTAAGAGGCTTCTCTGTCCTCCACTCATTACCTGTATTAATGGCACCTGTTTGAACTTGTTATCAGTGTATAAGACACCTGTCCACAACCTCACACAGTCACACTCCAAACTCCACTATGGTGAAGACCAAAGAGCTGTCGAAGGACACCAGAAACAAAATTGTAGACCTGCACCAGGCTGCGAAGACTGAATCTGTAATAGGCAAGCAGCTTGGTGTGAAGAAATCAACTGTGGGAACAATAATTAGAAAATGGAAGACATACAAGACCACTGATAATCTCCCTCAATCTGGGGCTCCACGCAATATCTCACCATTTGGGACAAAATGATCACAAGAACAGTGAGCAAAAATCCCAGAACCACACAGGGGGCCTAGTGCATGACCTGCAGAGAGCTGGGACCAACGTAAGAAAGGCTACCATCAGTAACACATTATGCCACTAGGGACTCAGATCCTGCAGTGCCAAACACACAGCTGGGGCAACGAAGGAGTGGCTTTGTAAGAAGCATTTCAAGGTCCTGAAGTGGCCTAGCCAGTCTCCAGATCTCAACACTATAGAAAAGCTTTGGAGGGAGTTGAAAGTCTGTGTTTCCCAGCGACACCCCCAAAACATCACTGCTCTAGAGGAGATCTGCATGGAGGAATGGGCCAACATGCCAGCAACAGTGTGTGACAACCTTGTGAAGACTAATGCCCTGTACACACAGTCCCACATTCCGACGACAAAATCCGTCTGATTTTTTTCTGACGGATTTTGGCCCAAACTTGTCTTGCATACACACGGTCGCACAAAGTTGTCGGAAAATCCGATCGTTCAAAACGAGGTGATGTAAAACACATACGATGGGACTATAAAGAGGGCAGTAACCAATAGCTTTTGTCTCGTAATTTATTCTGAGCCTGCATGACACTTTGTCCATCGGAATGGTCTACACATGATCGGAATTTAAATGATCGGATTTTGTTGTCGGAAAATTTTAGATCCAGCTCTCAAACTTTGTGAAATTCCAATGGAAAAAGTCAGATGGAGCCCATACACGATCAGATTTTCCGACAACACGATCCGATGGCACATTTTCCGGCGGAAAGTCAGACCGTGTGTACAGGGCATTACAGAAAACTTTTGACCTCTGTCATTGCCAACAAAGGATATATAAGAAAGTATCGAGATGAACTTTTGATATTGACAAAATACTTATTTTCCACCATCATTTGCAAATAAATTCTTTCAAAAATCAGACAGACAATGTGATTGTCTGGATTTGTTTCCACATTTTGTCTCACATAGGTATACCTATGATGACAATTACAGGCCTCTCTCATCTTTGTATGTGGGAGAACTTGCACAATTGGTGGCTGACTAAATACGTTTTTGCTCCACTGTAAATAAACGAGTGACAAACACAGCAAAATGCACAGTAAAAAACATGCAACCTGCAACATAGCAAAATGTCCCAGGAGCTACTTTGCCATGTTTAGTGCATCCCATTAAAATCAATGGGCTGTCCTATGCATGTTGTGGGAAAAGTGAGCCAAAAAAAGTGCACTTCCTATGCTAGATTGAATGGGGCCTGAAAGTGAAATCAGTTTGTTTACACAAGAACAATGAGGCCCCATTCACATCTGTGCATTTCCGAATATATAGCACACTGCACAGAAAATGCAGACTTTGCCATGCGTTTCAGAAACGCACCAAAAAGCACAGTAAAAAAAAACGCACCATGCTTTGGTGTGATTGTGCGTGGCCAAGTCCGTGCGTTCGGAAAGTCCATAGGAACGCCACTGAAAAGTCAGTTGAGAAGACTGTCGGACCTAGTCTGTTGGAAAGTCCGGTCAAGTGTACACGGCCTTTCGGTTTCACAGACGATTCCCTACTGCTCATTCCCGAAGTGCGCTGCACTTTCTAATTGGCCCGGTGGCAGAGAAAGGAGGAAAGGGCTGAACTTCCGAGGGATGGCGCCATCTCTCGAAATTGGGGACAGGGGGGGGGCAAATAAGCAGAAGTTCCACTTTTGGGTGGAACTCGGCTTTAATGACTTGGGCTCCAGGGTGGTCATGCTAATATTGGTTTTACCACCTAGTAAGTCAATTTCCTGGAACAAGCATTAAGCAACAATTTAAACTTTGCAGCTATTGCAGAACTACAAGTCTCATCATGCCTCTGCCAGTCATGTTTGCAACTGACAGTTTTACAACGCTTTATAGGACATATAGTTCCACAACAGCTGGAGGGTCGCAGTTGCCCACCCCTCTATTAGAACCTTCATTGGATGCATACTTGTGCCTGGTCAACAACTCATTAGGTAGCAAAACCATGATCAGAGTGACAGACCCAGGGCTGGTATCTCTAAAAAAAATAAGTTGCCAATGGCAGCTTCTAATTTTGTGTCCTCACACCTTTCCTTCAAACTGTATATTTTAGCAAAACTAATAAAAATTCAGTGCATCTCTGCAATGCATGCACCTTTTCTTATGTTTATCCCTTTAAAATCACTGCACTGTTCTGTCTTTGTGATTGCAATTCCTTAAAATTTAATACAATTCTTTGAAACTAAAAACACTGCACTGCCAGAAATCCAGTGCCCTCCCCCCTCCAACTTCCTGTTTGAGCTGAGAACATAGTGCCTCTACTATACTGAAATTAGCCATGCCCAGTTCTCTGCTGGACTACAGAACACCCCTTATGAGAAGAGTTTATCAGCTCAAAAAGGTTGTCAGGAACTCAATGGATTTCTGGTGGGATCAAGAAGTATTTTTCTGTACTTGTACCATTTTTAAAGAGACAAGACATCGGGAATTGTTTATATATTGAAGAGACATACTGCATTTTATTTATTTTTATTCTGCATGGCCATATGCTTTAGGTCCATGGCAGCAAAAACAAGAGTTGCCATACAGCTATGACCAAAGAAAAATAAATTACAAGTGTAAGCCTTTTATCTGTCAGCACTGTAATTTTTCGCTCTATAATTACATTCTGAACACCTAAGATGCAGCTTACTAGAGTGGGGTAGACCCTCCTGAAGCTTCGGTGACAGCTTATACTAAAAATCAGTGGTACTGACTCCAAACCTGCAAGTCTCAGAAAATCACTGAGCTGACAGGTCCACCCCTTGTGATTCCAGACCGCTCTGTATTAAAAATGTCCCGCTGAGAAGTTTTCTAAAATTCATTTCCATACTGTAAACATAATGAGGCCACTCATGTTTATTTGTGGGCAAAAGATCCCTCGGGGGCCCTTCACAGCTGCATTCTGAGAGTAACGTATACCTTCTCTGTGCCACCTCCACTTCACATGACTGCTTCTTTAATCACAACTTCAGCAATGGCGCACAGCAGGAGCACATGGATATGTGTGCAGGTACAGTCTATTCATAAAGCACTTAAGTCAATTAAAATTCAGCCCCCTGCAAGCTTCTCTTGGTTTTTCTTTTCATAAACATTGCGTTTCAGCTGTCTAGCGCTATTTTTTTTTTTTGCTTGGCAAATTGCAGAAAAACATTTTTACTTTCATGATCACTGTCCAAAAGAACATTTAACGGAGGGTCCTTAAAATCTAGGAATGCTTGTACACTATTCCCTGGTTAAATCTACCATCAGAACACCATCACCACAGATAGATGCTCTATCTATGTAATGGGCAACCGTTTTGCTGATAATTATCTTTAAACCATACTGTAAGAGTTATATTAGAATCAACACTGCAGTTTCTTGACCCATAAAATCACTCTGCTTTATGATACAATGTGTTGCCTTAACTGAGGACCCCTGTGTAGGACCTGATAGCCAATAGTTTATAGCATAAACCAAGCAAAACATTTCCTTTTCTAAACCACTAACTAAACTCATGTCAGTCCCTGACTAACAGGGTGTCCATTAAAGCCAAACCACAGGTATGGACTTTATACATTGTTACATTGGCCCAGCTCTCGAGTTCTGCTGCTGTATCCATCAACGCAGATAGCAGGACTCAGCTCCACCCCCTGGCTCCCGTGTCACTGGATTTGATTGACAGCAGCGGGAGCCATTGATCAATCTATCCAATGAGAACCTGAGACATCGGCTGGAGCTGCTGTGCTCATCCCAGATGAAACGATCTGGTTCAGCTAAGTAAAACATGTATACATCTTTCACAATCCTGACACCGAGTGCCTCACAATGGGTAACTACTTTACACAGGGAATAAAAAGTTGTGAACTTCAGCATTACATTTCCATACATGTGCAGCTGCATAGAGGCAGTGTCTTTAAAGCCAACACTCCTTAAAAAGGGACAAAATACTTTTTTTTAATAGATATTTTATCACTTAAATAAAAGAGGGATCCCTGGTTAAAAAAACTATTTCGCCCCCCCCTCAAAAAATGCATTTCCCCCAAACAACCACAAATGTCAAGAACGTAAAAAACAAAAAAAAAAAACACATCGCCAATTTTAATAACCTGACCCTAATATCCAAGAGGGCATGTTTTTAAAATAGTGTTTAACCACTTACAGACCGGACCATTTTGCTAGTCAAAGACCAGACCACTTTTTGCGATTCGGCACTGCGTCGCTTTAACTGACAATTGCGCGGTCGTACGACGTGGCTCCCAAACAAAATTGATGTCTTTTTTTCCCACAAATAGAGCTTTCTTTTGGTGGTATTTGATCACCCCTACGGTTTTTATTTTTTGCGCTATAAACAAAAATAGAGCGACAATTTTGAAAAAAACGCATTATTTTTTACTTTTTGTTATAATAAATATCCCCCCAAAAATATATAAAAAAACATTTTTTTCCTTCAGTTTAGGATGATACGTATTCTTCTACATATTTTTGGTAAAAAAAATCGCAATAAGCGATTATTGATTGGTTTGCACAAAAGTTATAGCGTTTACAAAATAGGGATAGTTTTATATCATTTTTATTAATAATTTTTTATTATTTTTTTTTTACTAGTAATGGCGGCGATCAGCGATTTTTATTGCGACTGCAACATTGTGGGGAACCCATCGGACATTTTTGACACATTTTTGGGACCATTGTCATTTATACAGTAATCACTGCTATATAAATGCAGTGATTCCTGTGTAAAGACACTGGCAGTGAAGGGGTTAAACAGTGTGTGGCAGTGTAGGGGTTAAGTGTTCCTAGGGGTGTGTTACTAACTGTGGGGGGGTTGGGCTTTCATTTAGTGAACACTGATCTCTGCTCCAATCACATGGAGCAGAGATCAGCGTCACTAGTTGCTAGGCAGAATGGAGAAATGCTGTTTACACGACATTTCCTCCATTCAGTCATCCCGTGAGACGATCGCGGGGATGCCCGCGGCGATCGAGTCCGCGGGTCCCGTGACCGGACTCACGGGGGTCCAGACCAGCGTGGGAGCGCGTCGCCGCTGGCGCGCTCCCGATGGCAGGGCGGCATTGAAGATTGGACGTACCTGTACGCCAATATGCCTGCCCGTGCCATTCTGTCGACGTACATCAACGTTCACTGGTCGGGAACCGGTTAATAAGTGAATTGAGGTAATGTTTTTTTTGGTGGGGGGGGTTGATTGTTCTTAACCCCACGATACACTCACTGTAAAATGTATTTTTCAATCTAAAAGTATTTTGTACATTTATGTGTGGTACAGTCATACTTGGAAAGCAGAGGTTTGGTGGTTAATGAGGATTTGTTTGCAGTGTTGTGCACACTCAGTGGTGCTGATACCTTTGTATACATTTTGATAGTTTGTGAAGACTAATTATATGAGCTCCAGAGTAGGATCAAACATTTTGAGCACATGTTAGCAGGTGTTCCTTTATAAATCCCTGATATGTAAAGTGCCACTTCCTCATTGCGCGTCCCCTTTTTCAAGACATTTTGCTTGATGTGAATCCCCATTTCAAACTCAGAAGTGGAGCGTGAATATTTCTTTTGGCGTAAAGGTAAAAGGTATGGTATGTGAAGGTACAAGGTAGGTAAATAGCAGCACCAATAGCCTACCTAAGAATTCCATTGAAACCATACTGGGGCTGAAGCCGTTGGTGTCAATTTTAAAAATGTCTGTACTCATATCTCATAAAAGGGGAGCCTAGGGTACCAATAGACCTAGTTTATGATTAGACTGAGGGACATGTTCCTGTGAAGAATAAAATGGCTTCCAAGTGTCACATGCCTGAAAATGTGTATGCTGTCCAATGCCTATAAGGACATACTGTAGGACACGGGGTGAGGACAATGTGCACAACAGACACTAAGCAACCATGACAATAAGACAATCTGACCAGGGAACAACTGATTTTATGAGAGCTACACAGATATGCCACCAAAGGAGCTGCTGTTAATATAGAAACAACAGGCATTTAACCAAAAAAATCCTTTTGTGGCCAGGAGAATTTTTCATTCTTGAGGGACATATGCCATCCTGCTTTCTCCATATAGGGCCCAATTCTGTCGACACTGTGCTTACTGTGTATCTAACGGCTAACTAAAACCCATGGCTAAAAAAAGTTGTTAGGTGATGCATGTACCAAGAAAACATGGTGACACACAGCTTTTGGTCTCACTGTAAATGGAAATAAAGACATGTGCGTTCATAAGTTTCATTTCCCCAGAGTAATAGTGAAAAAAAAATACTTTGCTGCACTTAGCTGTGAAAATAAACAAAAAATTATTTTGATATGTTGACTAATTGGCCTGTACTCTGAAGGAATGTCTATTGTATTTTTAATGGATATGCCAGTGAGAGGTGGTAAGATTTGGAGCAAATCTATCTAAATTGCATAAATAAACAAAACTAAGCGTTCTAGGGAGAGACAGCTTATTCTCCAAGGAGCATCTGACAAAATTGAGACATCTGCAGTAAAGTTTTACCTTCTCCCTAGAATGTTTGAGATGAACTCCATGTAACACTGTCTTCCAAGAAAAGACAAAGTGATCAATGCGAGAACACATCAGGCTCCCTTGGACAGGCCAATCAATGCAAGAAAGAACCTTGCCCAGGGCCTTATGCAAATAGAAGCACGTTCTGTAACCTAGGGAGGGAACATGCGCAATAGATCAATGGGATCTGATAAAACCTTACAGCTATATCAGCCTCAGACAGTAAATATATAATGATGAATCCCACATGTTTTCAGTGAACTCTTAAACTAGGTTATTTTCAGCAGCAGGAGGGTGAGGAAAGCTCGGCAGCCAGAATACAGCAGGAGGAAAGATTAGGAAAAAAAAAAAAAAAGTGTGGCTGGAATTAATAGTTAATTAAGCCAACTTAAAATCGTTTTTCTAATAATAACTAATATCAAGGCAAAACGTGTTTTCTTATGTTTGCCCTAAAAACGTAACACAAAACTGGCACCACATTAGAACATAAGGGTAAATGAAAGATCTGTCAACTCGAAAATGCTAATTTAGTAATTAGTTGAGGTTGCTGTATTTAATCACCTATTGGTTAGCTAAACATTTTGGGGAGTCCAGCCACAAGATCGACTCTCTAAAGTAACTGTTTCTACTCATCTCAGTAGCTACATTCTCTGAACGCAAACTTTAATGAAAAGGCCAACAGTAAAAACAAATCAACTTTCTAAAGGCTGTGGCAGGCGAGTGGACCTACTAATTAAGATGTAGTGATCTGCATAATAACTAAAACTCTAATGCCGCGTACACATGACCGGACTTTCCAGCAGACTAGGTCCGTCGGTCTTCCCGACTGACTTTTCAGCGGAGTTCCGACGGACTTCAGAATGAACGGACTTGGCCACACACAAACGCACTAAGTCCGTTTGGTTTGAATGTGATGAAGTAAGATGGGACAAAAATAAGGAAGTTCAATAGCCAGTAGTCAATAGTCAATAGCTTCCCTTGTGTCGTATTTGGTCCGTCGGACCAGCATACAGATGAAAGGTTTTCCCGATAGGAATGGAGTCCATCGGACAGATTTGAAACATGTTCTATTTCTAGGTCCGTCGGATTTTTATAACAAAAACCGATCGGATTAGCCAACACACGATCGAATTGTCCGACGGACTGATCCTGTCGGACCTAGTCTGCTAGAAAGTCCGGTCGTGTGTACGCGGCATAACATAAATTTTGGTTGGAACGACCCTTAGGCCTATAATTTATCCATGCAAACAAAAATAATAAAAGTGAACCACTGGGTTAAAATATGTAGCACAGCATCATCTGAAAAAGAAAATACTTAAAGTGGTTGTAAAGGTGGAAGGTTTTTTTATTGTAATGCATATACATTATGATAAAAAACCTGTGAGCAGCAGTCCCCCTAAGCCCCCTAATATTTACCTGAGCCCCATCTCTATCCAGTGATGTTGTACGAGTATCTCGGCCATCCGGGTCTCCCCTCTTCATTGGCTGAGACAGCAGCGCAGCAACATTGGCTTCTGCTGCGGTCAAAGACAGACCCGAGAAGAGGAGGATCTGGGCTGCTCTGCGCAAAACCACTTCACATAGCAGGTACGTATAACATGTTTGTTATTTAGAACTAAAAAAAATGCAACTTTAGCATCACTCTAACCAGTTTGCGACCAGCCGCAAGTTGGCTCGGCTGTGCGAATCGACGGACTGGCTTTTGCAGCACGTGCCGCGTGAGGGCGCCCATGGGTCTGGCAGGCTCAATGTCTGCCGGCAACCCGCGATTGCGGGAAAGAGAGGCAGAACGGGGATCTGCCTTTGTAAACAAGGCAGATCCCCGTTCTGAAGGGGAGGAAAGAGAGATCAGCTGTTCCTAGTGATCAGGAACAGCAATCTCTCTCTACTCCCAGTGAGCCCAACAGCCTAACAGTTAGAAAGCACCTCCCTAGAGAAAACTTAACCCTTTGATCACCCCTAGTGTTAACCCCTTCCCTGCCAGTGCAATTTATACAATGATCAGTGCATTTTTATAGCACTGATCACTGTATTGGTGTCGCTGGCCACCAAAAAGTGTCACTTGGGGTCAGATTTGTCTGCCACAATGTCGCAATCCCGCAAAAAAAAAAAAAAAAAATCACAGATCGCCGCCATTACTAGTAAAAACAATAAAAATAAAAAAAAAAAGTCCCTAAATCTTTCCCCTATTTTGTAGACGCTATAACTTTTGCGCAAACCAATCAATAATGGTTATTGCGATCTTTTTTACCAAAAATATGCAGCAGAATACATATTGACCTAAACTGATGAATAAATTATTTTTTTATATCTTTTTGGGATATGTATTATAGCAGAAAGTAAAAAACAGTTTTTTTTTCAAAATTGTCAGTTTTTTTTTTTGTTTATAGCGCAAAAAAATTTAATTGCAGAGGTGATAAAAAACCACAAAAACAAATG